>NC_081571.1:74959133-75253702 GCF_022355385.1 Mustela nigripes | reverse complement strand
AAATAAATCTCAAACCAAAAAAAAAAAAAAAAAAGAAAAAGAAAAGAAAAGTAAATAATTACGCTGTGCTTAGAAAATATACTTGAACTTTGGCGCAGCTGTCATTTGTGAAACAGGAAGCCCAGGACTGGTAACCTTAGTAACTTTCAACCCTTCTGTGTCTTGAACGCCAAGGATTTTAACAAAATGTATTCAAACCATGCCTATGTATCCTCCATTTTATAAACCTAGTAAGAACTATTTTCCTAATTTTATCAGGTGTTTGCTTCCAGTGTTTTTGGAGGAATGAAACCTGAGTAACAGTAGGGCCTGGTATATGAGTTGGTTTGAAACCTCAGGGGCTCCCCAGATGAAATATGAAATTGACTCCAGGACAGAGGACAAGGTGTGACCAAAGAAAGGTCGAATGGCAGGTGGCAGGTTTGATCAACAAGGGGACTTACTTACCAGGCTTGTCAGGAGGCCACAAGAGTAGATGGCCACACCCACTTGCCCGAATCTGTAAGTTTAGAGACCTTCCGGGCCTCAGGGAGGTGTACTAACCAGATGGTCTCAACCACGCATTGCTTTCTCAAGACTGCGTCCTGGAAAATGGTTCTCCCTGTGGGGAATGGTGGGCGGCGCATACATTTCCAGGACAGGGGAGGAGGCCAGGAGCCGCCAGTTGCCAGGTCCAGCTCAGATGAGCCGAGGAAGAGAACAAGGAAAGACGCAGGAGTCAGACGCTAGCTTCTGCCGGGACCAGCAGGGAGCTCTGGGGATGAATTATACCAGCGTTGGTCTGCTTTGAGGCAAGAAGCCAGGTTTTGGTCCAAACGTGTCCATGTGTCTTTGGTTTCAGAGCACCCCTGGGGTCGGGGGCAGGGAGCATCTTATCTTCCAAGTTGAGGCACCCCCTGTTTTGAAGAAGGCCGTTCTCTGAAGAAGGGGACGGCTATGGGAAGTTAGCCCTCATCCTAATGGCAGCTGGGGATGGGTGCCCTGGCCTGTCTGAGTGGCTTGGGGGTGGCATCGACGCGATCCGACACCATCCACCCTGGTCTTCTCCGTGCTCTGCAGATCTACTCACCTCTCACACTATGTATTCCATCCAGGCACGGTCTCTCTGGGGTTCTGATTGGTCACGATTCCTGGACAATTTACAAGAGGAGATTAGCAAGATGGGCAGCCCCCAATGTCGCTGGCCCCGAGTTCACCAGCAACGGTCCTCTCTGTCACCCCTTCCAGATCCCTCACCTCCGGGCCAGGACCTCTGGGTGGCTTGTCTTGTTAAGTGCCCTCCCGCATCAATGGGGGGGGGGGTGTCTGAGGCCCTGGTTATCATGAACTTACAAGATATTTTACACAATAAATGAGATCTTCAAGGTCATTTTCAGAACTGAAAGATTTGCTTCTATCTGGTGGCAACTTTTACTATGAAATAGTCCAAACATGCATCATTTTCTTGCCAAGTAACACTATTAAAACATGACCTTTGTTTTCAGAAGTGCAGCAGTTTCTCTGGGCGATTGGCTCAGCTACTGCTCAGTACAAGGAGACCTCTGGTCTGCTCCCCTCGTAGTAGCAGTGTTGTTTATTCCTTATTTCACAGCCTTTTCTCTGAAAACATGAAGTAGAGCAATATGGTGAGCTCTGAATTCTTTTAAATTAATCTGTAACGTAAGCATAGTGTGAAGACCACACTTCTCACCGTATGATTCTCAAATTCCAGCTTGTCCTCTGGATCCCTCCTCCATTACTAGGCAGTTTATCCTTCCATAAAAGAAATTGATTGCATTTCTTGCTCCAACATATTTTTGCCCATGTGAAGAGTCACCGCTTCTGTCCGAGGTTTACCAGCATCTTTCCTTCTTCTATTCGCTGTTGAAGGGCGTCATGAGCCTATCCCCTATCTGTGACTGATTTAAATGCAATCAACAACTTCTTGAAACATTAAATGGCCATCTGGCCATCTGGCCTTCAAGTCTGACTCAGCGGATGGTTCTTGACCACCTAGTTGGACTCATATGTTTTTCACAGCTACATCATGTCAGGGTCTATCAAAATTCTAGAACTTGTCCAGTGTCCATATGATGATGGAGGTGCATAGGACTTACAGGAGAGGGAAAAAAGTAGGCAAGTCCACTCTGGTCTATGAAGAAAAAATGGTAATGGACCAGTGCCAGCTACTGGAATGACCTCGCTCAAAGGGATACTTGTTTTATTAAGACAGATTCTCCATAGTTGTATGTCCCACTCCAGAAATACTTAATCAGAATCTTCACGGAAATATTTAAGATCATCCCAGGGATCCTTATTATCAAAAAGTTTAGGAAACATTGTTTTAAGGAAAAGGTAACATGCAAGGTGTCTTCCAAAGCCTCGCCATACTTAAGTGGTGAGCAAATATTTTGTGGCTGCCTGGAAAGCTGATTCATGAGAAGACAAGAACACCCCAGAGACACTCAATATCATGCTTCCTGCTGGTACATCTAGGAAACACACTGTGGTAAGCCTCCCTCCGGCTCTCCATCATCAAAATGCATCTATTCTGTATAGACTGAATTCAGAACATGCTAATCTGTGAGTTAGTGAGCAGTAGATAGATGCCTCCTGCTTCGCCTTTTTATATTTTTAAATTATGTCTTCTGGACCTTCAGTTTCCCTGCCCCAAGTGTCTCCAACAGAGGAAATTCAATCTCATCAATATTTAGGGGCAAGTGAGCCATATGTCAATCCAGTATAAGCAAGTGTGTACAGATTAAAACCAATCTTAACTTCTGTGTCATTTACACATGAATCTAATCTAATGGAATCCTGGAGTCAAACAGGTTTCTATATTCCCATAAAGCACATGGCATTCCCCCATGGATTTATTTTTAAGTTTTAAAAAAAATTTTTTTTTAAAGATTTTATTTATTTATTAGAGAGAGGGTATGTGAGAACACAAGAGCAGGGTGAGAGGCCAATCCCGATGTGGGGCTCAATCCTGGGACTCCAGGATCGTGACCTGAGTTGAAGATAGATGCCCAACTGACTGAGCCACCCAGGTGCCCCTAAAGGTATTTTTAAGTAAGTAGGCGCCACATCCAGCTTGGATGTGGGGTTTGAACTCATGACCCTTGTGATCAAAACCTGAGCTGAGATCAGTAGTCCAACATTTAACCGACTGAGCCAACCAGGCACCAGATCCACGCCCCACCCAGGGATATTTAAATTCCTCTTTTAGCAATTGTTATTGTTTTCTCAGTTACTCACTATGGTGTCAAGTGGGATACTAATTTTAGATAGAAATAAACAGTAGGGACAGATGAGTTCTTGAGAAGAAATATCCCATTTTCATTAAATTCTTACTATCTTGAGTGTCATAGCCATTCCTAAGCACTTGCCAGACTATGAACGAAATTTTCCCCAGTTCATAGTTTACTATCTTGGTAGTACATTGGCATGGCTTCATCCTCTGTATTATAAAGTTCCCTGTATTTGAGGGTTTTCTCTCCGCTTGACAGCACTCCTTCCCTGATCTCATACTGCTGAACGCAGATTTAACTACATAAGCTCTCACACTCAGATTTTCTCCAGGGCAGGCACTGAAACAGGCCCTTTGGAGAAGGGGCAAATGGAGAAGGGAGGAATATGCCTGTTGTAAAGACACACAGGACATCAACCGCTGCTCTCTGTCACGTGGAAATGCACGCCTGATGGGCCCAGATCTTCCTATTTTTTAGGATAAACTGAAAATCTCGTGGTTTTCAATGTTGGCAATTGATTTTAATTTGTCAAAAATGTTTTGCAAGTCAAACAACACACACCTGTGAATGGTATTGAACTCCTAGAACAGCAATTCACTTCCACTGAATTACAGCAATAAATCTAGCTACAGAGCCTGTTGCACTTCCCTAATTTTACCAATAAGAAAACGCAAGGGATGATGAGTAGGTAGAGGAATAAAGTGATTTTTGGGACACTAAAAATCTGTCTTTTATGATGACTGTCTACTCTCCAAAAATGCCAAGTTCCTACAGATTCCGGGAGGCCTATAGTGAGCTTTTCCATCACTTCTTTGGTGCATGCATTTCCCAAGGCCTTTTTCATAATTCATGAGGTTGTTTGGCACCTAAATGCGAATTATAGATACTCACACAGCCATAGTTTAATCAGGGATGGATAAGGGTCTGAAATACCTGATTGTGAGGGGTGTTGCTGAGATTACTAAAACTGATGCCATTATTACTTCATTCACAAAATTTCTAAATCTTGACTATTTCATTAATATGGTTTTCTAACGGATTGTTCTGACTCGACAAATTCTAGAAAAAAATGCACAGCTGTATATTTTAAAGATACAAAGTGAAATAAACGAGCATTAAGTCAAACAACTGAGAGCAATGAAGTAAGAGGATTAAACAAATGGGTAGTTTTTCTAAACAAATTGTTTATAGATTTATTAATGTTTAAATTGCTTTCCATTTTGTGTTGTGAAGAATATTTCCACATGATTTCTTCATTTGTTGGAAATGTGGGTTTTTATATAGTTGTTCTAAAATTTTCAGATATTTGAAAAAACTTCTTCCACATGCTTCTGCATTCCTTGAAATGCCAATTGTTTTTAAATTTCCTTAAAAAAACAAAAACAAAAACAAAAAAAAAACGGTGCTAATGTTGGCCTGAAGTGAATAGATTGTGCCTAGGTTTCTTTTCTCCATGTAAGTTAATTAAATATACATAACCAGAAAATACATTTTTTTAAAATGTGCTTATGACTTTACTTTCTTCCCTTGGGCTATAATATTTTCTGAGAAGGGATTGTTCTTTGTTCAGGAGTTCTAATTTCTCTCTTAGGGGAAAGCTTCGTTCAGTTTTCTCTCTCCTTCTATGTGTGTGCCTACGTGGATGATGTCTAAATCGCTCAGGGGTTCCTCCGTGGGTTACTATAAGGCAAGATGCCCGCCCCGGGTTGAGTTTTCAGGGAGCACAGCCCAGAGAAGATGCCCTCCTGGCCTGCGTACGGTGCTCAAGATTCCAAGATTTCCCTAAACCTGGTTGGCGAGAAGCTGCAGAAGACAGCAGGCGCAGCTCTTGTCCCGGACCCTTACAGCGCACGCAGGTGACCATCAATTTTTGGATGGACATCCCGCCTCAGCCACATAGCGAAAATTTTTCATTTTAAGGGGAAATGGGGACGTGTTCAGGAGACTGTAAGTGTCACCTGTGCGCTCATTATTTCGCAATTTCACACTCAAAAGGTGAGACTAGCCGGCATCCTCAGAAACCGTGTCCGCGAAGCCCGGATCACTCACACGCGCTCACACACGCACGCACACGGGCCCTGCGCGTCCCTATGCAGTGTCCTTGCGTGTGCCCCGCGTGTGCCCGGCTCCAGGCGCACGGCCGTGGCCGGGGTCAGGCCGAGACCACGAGCGGAGCCGGCGGAGGAGAACCCAGCTGTTGCTGGGAGACCGACCGCCGGCGGCCGCGGGAGAGAAGGAACCTGCTGGCAGCGACCCTCCGCTCCCGCCGCCCGCCGCGCCGCCTCCCCGGCCCTTCCCTCCCTGCCGCCCGCCGCGCCGTCGCAGCCCCTGCGGCAAAGACAACTCTGATTTAAAAAAAAAAAAAAAAAAGCCGAGACCAAAAAGCCCTGACCCCGCACCCCTCTCCCGCAGGCCCCGCGCCCGGGTGGCAGCCGCGCGCGCCCGCACGCCGAGCGCCGAGCCGCGGCCCCGGCCGGGTGGCGCGCGCCGACGGAGCGCGGGAGGTGAGGGACCGCGTCCCCGCGGGGTGGGCGCCGCGCCTGACCCGCCGCCGCCGCCGCCGCCGCGCCCGCGGCACCATGACCGCTGCGAGCACTGGGGTTACAGGTTGGTCGCGGCCGCCTGAGGCCCGGGCGCGCGCGCTGGTGGCCCTCGCCGGGCAGGGCAGGGCTGGTGGGGGCGGGAGGCGAGGGCCCGGCGTGGGGGGGGGGGGGGGGGGGGGTGGAGGAGGGGCGCCCCTAGCCTCCGCCGGGAAGGGGCGCGGGCGGCCGCCAGGCCCCTCCCTGCCCCTGCGGCGGGCTGCGGCGTCCCCGCCCGGGCAGCGCGCGGGTGGGCGCCGGGGGCCGCCAGAGTCGCCAGAGCCAGGCCTGCCCGCGGGGCGCCCGGGGGCAGGTGGCTCGGGCCGCGGCGGCTGCGCTGCGCGGGGGCCCCTCCGCCCCTGAGGGCGAGCGTGCGCCGGGCGGGAGGCAGCGGTGCTCCAGCAGGTTTCCCGAGGGGCCGGGGCCTTGGGCTGCCCACCCGGCTCGTGCGGCGCGCGGTGCGCTTGGGAGCCCTCCTTTGATGAACGGGCCCGGGCGAGCCGCTGTCAGGGTGACCACCCGAGCCGGCAAAGCGGGGTCCTGCAAAAGCGACAGCGTTTTGTCATTGAGCCCTTAGGAGACTGGCTCGGATCTCCAGACGGGCCCAGAACCCCAGAACAAGGAAGGGGTTGTCCCTCTGACTCGGAATGTTCCTCATCACGCATGGTAGATAGCTCTGAACTCGGGTCCTTATACATTCTTGAAGTATCATAGGATAAATCTTCCAGGGTGACCCATAATTGTTAGGGAGTATATTATCAAGGATGTGTACGCGTCCACGTATCGGTTCAGGCCTCCGGAAGGTTATGGTCTTCATCTCGTGCGTGTAGTCATCAGCTAGGCCCAGATTTCCCTGGTGACGAAATGGGAGTTGGGGACCAGTGACTGCTGTAACAAGGCCAGGGTTGGAGAAGACCTTTAACAGGGAGCAGAAATTAACAGGTGGCTAATCTTAACAGTTTGTGATTCCCATTTTCATCGCTACAACTGTGATTTGATTGGAAATGAAGTCGGAAGGGGCAGGTGTACACTCCTGGGCATGCACGTTCATATTTGTTTTATATATAGAAAAAAAAAGGTTATGAATTGTCCTCCAAAAATGGATCAACATTTTAAAGGTTAACTCTCGTGTTGTTTGATTTTTACCTTCTTCAAAGACCCACGCAAGAAGCTTTGTATGCAAACATTAAACATTTAAAAATTTATCCTTTGAATTTCAAAATCATTAGACATGAAAGAAATGACGGAGATGATAGACAAAGAAAGAATAAACGACCGTAGTCCTAAAAACTGAACACAAATGATTATAATTTCTATGTAGTTGTTGTAGTCTTTTAAAAACTACATGACTTCATATAGTTAGAATCATGGCATCGTACAGTTTTTATACTGGTTTTCCCAGTAAATATTTAGCATATTTTAACATATTTAGCATATTTTGCCCCATACAGTATTCTTACTTAACAAATTCTAAATAGCTGTGTAAGACTGTGCACCAGGAATACAACTTCACTTCTGTGGCCACACCTCTGGTTGCTGGACATTTGTTGTTTCCAGTTTCTCATCATTAAAAATAACATATCAAAAGTATTTGATTATCAAAATTATTATGGAAATTTATATTATGGATATACTGTGTGTGTGTGTCTGTGTGTGTGTTTATCTCTCTATCTTCAGGCTGTTTTCCTAAAGATATAAATTTGAATAAGATGTTTTCTATGTTTCTGCAGTAAATCTGCCTTTTTTTGATATATGTGGATCGCTTTCCTTCTTTTACAGGAATAAAGAAAGATTAAAAAAATATCCTGGACATATAACCTTTGCACCACGTAAAAACTTGACTTTTAACAAATTCATCTAAAATCAAGATGATAAAATATACTTCTTAGTTTAAAATCGTAAAAATGTTGTAAAAGTGGTCAGGTGAAAAGAAAAAAAAAAGTAAGTGAATGCAAGGTCTTTTAGGAATAATGATTTTTCAGCCCAGGAGTCTAATTCTGGTTTTTGCTTCCTACTCAGACTTCAAATAAATGATCAAAGGACTTTATATAGTGAGACACCTGCACCCCATGGGTACAGTGGAGGGAAGACCATTTGCTCATGGGGTGTGGACTCTGATGCATTTCTGGTGGATTCACCACAGATGGAACTGGAAAGATGGACGGATGGCATAACCAAGGTTCAGGCCACAGTTCCTTTTTGACTTGTGCAAAAAGTGAGGAGCAGGGCTCCAGGCAGAACTCCTTCATCTGAAAGGCTGAAGTCTAAAGTTAACTCTTGAAGTGGTTTCTCCATGAGACCCAGGGGCTGGTGCAGACTTACCAGATGGAATGTGCTCCAAGGACAGGGACTGACCCCATGGTCCAGAGAGAGGTGCGGGACTGGGGCTTCCAGGAAAAGAGTCAGGAGATGTAAAGTCCAGAAATCAGCACACCATGGCCAAGGGAAGCCCGTCTGCAGAGGCTGAGTGGGGGACCTCTCTTCAATTATGCAAAGGGAAGAGAAGGGGAGACTTTGTTTCAAACAGGATGATGTGTCTGGAAGACAGCCAACAGAGACACACAGGGAGTGCTCTCCCTGACCATAAGCCAGGTTCTTAGTGAAATGTGAGCACTGTTTTCTTTTAGGTGAAAACAAATAACCCAAATATGCAGATGGAAATGGGTTATAATGGACCGGAAGCACTAACAGAAAGTGGCTAACATATTGTTAGAGCCTAGCAAACACTTTGCATCTGAAAAAAGAAAAATATCCCATCGGTATTCTGATCAAGTTAAAAAATTATTTACTGGGTGGACAAAATGGATGAAGGGGCTCAAAGTATAAACTTCCAGTTAGAAAAAATAATTAATTAAGTCATGGGATGGAATGGCTAGCACAGTGACTGTGGTTAATAATACTGTGTCATATATTTGAAAGTTGCTGAGAAAGTAGATCTTAAAAGTTCTCATCACAGGAAAAAATCATAAACTATGGTCATGGGTATTAACTAGACTGACCGAGGTGATCACAACAACAAAAAGAGAAAGGAAGAAGTGTTTATCTATCTACAAAGAGGACGTGCAGACTGCCTTCATATAACCTTTCCGAAACTAAGTATCAGCCAGCAGTAAAATCATATCCTGAAATTGTGTAATTCTGAATAATACCAGAAGATAGTTCTTGCAGGATACTCCTACAGGGTCAAAAATGAAATAGAAAAAAAGAGGAAGACATACATATGAGGCAAGTTAAAGAAAAGGTGGAAGAGAAGAATGTAAGTTACAGGACAGTTGTTTGAAAGGTGATTAGATGAGAAAAAAGAACCTTAAAGCAATAAAAGTTACTAACGATTATGAGCCTTCCCGCCATACCAGTGTTCACAGCAATGTAATATTTTTAGCGGAGAGTATTCCTAAGTGTATCTATTCAGGGAGACATGGCTCTTAGACGCACTGTTTTCTCAAAGGTTTCTGTGACCTATGATGGGATAAGAAATTAGCGTTTCAACCTAGGAAGTAAAGAAAACAACACGACAGAACTAGAGAAGACAAGAAAGGGCGTAAGGTTTAAAAAACACACCTGAATTTGTTATAAAGTAGGAAAGCTTTAGACGTGATAGAAAAGAACCGAAGAGCCAGAGCATTCCAGGGTTTGAGGCACATTAGCGTGTAGCCAATCCACAGGATCTCAAGAATGTGGTCAAGAAGAAGGAGAAAAATAACAGTGGGGATCAGTGAAGGAAGGTGCTGGAGAAAATGAGTGTACAGTCTTAAGGATGTGTACCTGGAACCCTACTATGATCATGGAAACCAAGAAGTGGACAGTAGATTTATCAGCAGAACAAATGTTAAGAGATCCTGGTGATCAATCAGTAGAAGGAAAGGGAGGGCATGGGTGGAAAATAAATCCAGAATTTTAAGTTTGGGTGATTGGGGGGTGTTTTTATTTGTTTCTTTGTTTTTTTTCCTATTTAGGATGCCTAGACAGAACAACTAACCACTTTCTCGCTCACTGAGCAGTATCTATTGGTTAAATCATTTGCTTCATTATTTTTTTAATCAGTTCTTTGTAGTAATTATGAGATCGATAGGTCAACTTCGTGGGTCACTTCTGAACTAGGGGAAGGATTTTTTTTTAATTACTTAATATTCCTAAAAAAGACAAATTACGGAGGCCTCGATCAGATAAGATACAAGTCAGTGATGACTTAAGACACTATTAAATCTGTATTATGAAAATTAAGGTTAAAAAAATCCTGGATAATCTAAAATGAGAGAATCTCTCAAGTAGGAAAACTTAACCTTAGCTATTCCTCCCAGGAGCTAAAATGCAGAGATGAAGAAAAGTATTGTGAGTAATGGATTTAATTTTAATTTTAATTTTTTTTAAAGATTTTACTTATTTATCAGAGAGAGAGAGTGGGAGAGAGCAAGCACAGGCAGACAGAATGGCAGGCAGAGGCAGAGGGAGAAGCAGGCTCCCTTCTGAGCAAGGAGCCCGATGTGGGACTCGATCCCAGGACGCTGGGATCATGACCTGAGCCGAAGGCAGCTGCCCAACCAACTGAGCTACCCAGGCATCCCATGGATTTAATTTTTAGAAAGAGGGCTTCTTGGATTTGGAAACACCTTTCATTGAATTAGTCTTTCCATTTCTTTCGATTCGATATGTCAGTACTTTATGGAGGAAAAAAAAAAAGATCAAATTCTAGAGAACCTCAAAAAATGTTTCTGCTGTTTATTAAGTAAAAATTAAAGCAATTTTAAAATCTAATTAGTTGGGTGCCTGGGTGGCTCAGTGGGTTAAAGCCTCTGCCTTCGGCTCAGGTCATGATCCCAGGGTCCTGGGATCAACCCCCGCATCGGGCTTTCTGCTCAGCAGGGAGCCTGCTTCTCCCTCTCTCTCTCTGCCTGCCTCTCTGTCTACTTGTGATCTCTGTCTGTCAAATTAATAAATAAAATCTTTAAAAAAAAGAAAAAAAAAGAAAATCTAATTAGTTGGACTAGATCATTTGTTTTTGCTGTTTCAAGTAATGAATAACCATTTTCAAGGTATATTCTAGACTAAAATGTTGTAGGAGAAAAGCCAAGTAAAAGAGTTCTTAGTTACTTTCTCATAAGACGAAAACCAAAACCCTATTCTTGTATAGAAAGGATTTTCCATATAGTTTTTTTTTTTTTTTTAGTAAATTCTGACGGTTTCTGAGGAAAACTCAAGAATAGAATATACTATATGTACATATAGTTATAAATCAAAATTTCTGTCTCAGATTTCTATTTTGTTTCAGTTGTTTAGAACTAGTCTTTTCTTATTTTTATCCCCAAACAACCAGTCTTGATGCTGAACTATAAGCTCCAGAGGTACTAAAATGCTCTTCTGAACATCTAGATTAGTGACCCCATCACTAACGGGGACCACTTCTGGGAGAGTGTGTTAAAATTGCCTCAGGAGGGTTTTTTAAAAATACCACTTCCCATAGTCCACTCCAGAAGGTTCTTAGTATGCCTGGTGTGAAAGCCTCCAGGATTAAGATGTTTGAGAACCTCCTTGGATGATTCAAAGGTTCAGCAGTCTTTGGAAAACTACTGTTTGGAAATCCTTCACCTTCTTTGTCTAAACTTGATGGATTCTTATTACAAAATCAAATCACAAACAAACAAACAAACAAACAAAAAAACACAGGAAACTCCTTTTGAATTGCCGTCTTATTTGAGTACAGTCTGGTAAAGTTTTGAAAACCACTGTTTTAAACCATCCATCTTCTTTGTTCTTTGCAAATTCATTACAAGATTAAGCAACCACCCTAAAAATAGATAATCTCCCTTTCTGATTTCTCATAATATTTAAGTGATGCTAGCAGTTTATCAAGACAAAATGCCTATCCTTGAACTCTTGGCAGAGGAAAACCTTCAAGGCCCTGGGGCCAGGTGGAGGATGGGGAAACCTTTACAGCACTCTTCCGAGATTGGGAAATGTGACCTTGCAAAGTCACACCTTCAACCTCTGGTGATTTCTAACTGACATTCTTTTCCTGAGATTTTTTTTTTCACCAAACTGTACTCAGAATAAGTCACAAAAATTTAAGTGTATATCCTTTCTAAACTTGGGGTGAATGACCAGGCTTGTTAAACGGATTGATTGTATTTTCTGAGTAGGGATCTGGCCAGAGGCTCATTGCCTCAACTCGTAATCAGTACAGTGATTAGGTGACACACAGACAGGCCTGTGCCCTCTCCTGGGGCTGGGCCAGTAACCGCAAAGGGGCGCTCAGCCATTCTAGTCCATCCTGAGGTCCTCTCCAAATCCAGTGATTTTTAAAGGTTAGAAGAAATTCAATTTTCACAAACAAAAATGAAACAGAACAGAATTCTTAGTGAAGTAATGACAGTTTTGAAGCATTCATAGAAAGAACTAGAAAAAAAAAAAGTTATATGCTGTTTTTCTTCGGGATGTGGGAAGTAGAATCAGTATAAAAAGTGGGGGACCATTTTCTTTCTTTCTTTTTTTTTTTTTTTTTTTGATAGTTAGCTACTGTACAGTACCTTATTAGTTTTCAGTGTAACGTTCAGTGATTCATTACTGCATATAACACCCAGTGCTCATCACAACACGCGCCCTCCTTAATACCCATCACCTAGTTGCCCCTCCCCCAACCCCCCCTCCCCTCTGAATCCTTCAGTTTGCTTTCGGGGTCCAAAATCTCTCGTGGTTCCTCTCCCTCTCTGATTTCTCCCCCTTCAGATTTCCTTCCCTCCCCTGTGGTCCTCAGTTCTGTTTTTAATCAGTGTGCTGACAAAAGGAACAGAGAATGAAGAGCTGGGTTTAGAGGTGGCCTTTTGAAATGTTTCACTTCCTCCGCTTGGTGGCCCGTCTTGGGTGGCCCCTGTGTTCTGCTGAGACTGGACTATGCGTGTAACCCTCTGTTTTTGCCGGGCTACATCCTGATTTAGCCAGAGCCAAGTCGTAGATGAGTAAGCACCCAAATGAGAAGTGCATTTGGAGAGAGAGTCAGAGCTTGCTGCTGTGAACCCAGGGGTCAACATTTCAATGATGTCTTAGTTCTCCCGCTAACGTGATGTGCTCTGCTGATCACTGGAGCAGACATAAAACTCAGGCTACTTTGAGAGAGAAAAAACACAGCCACCTCCCTTTTCTGTGAGCAGAAGCCAATTAGAGGCCCATAAAATTCATGAGCCGAGGGGACTAATGACAGACTTGCTTGAGAGTGGCCTGCGAAGACTGACCTGCACTTCTAGGGGCCACCATGCTCCAATCTGGTGTCACCACTTAGACATGGAGGAGGCAAGAATTGGAGAATCTCCATCCCTGATCTCTGGGAAAGAAGATTCTAGTCACCAAGCCTTGGAAAGGTCAGACCGAAAGATGTGGACAGCTGAGGATCATGGGGTCAAATCAGAAAGTGACCGTGGGCAGGACACTTCTACTACCTCTCAATCTCAGTTTAAATCTCTAAAATAAGATGAATAGAGCACCTGCCTCACTGGGGCAGGGCAAGAAATCGGTGAGATGACCTATGCAGAGCTCTTAGCCTCATATGTCATAAACTCTCAGGAAAATGTTAGGTGTACTCTGTGCAAGCTTCACAACTAATAATTATTTTCATATTGTATTTGTTTTAAAGAAATCACAAATGAATTTCATGACTGTTGTAAAACCTTTGAATTTTACCAAAGATCTTGAAATTCAGACTCCCTGAATTCTAAAATTGTTTCCAGTTCATGTGGCATTGGGCAAGTTTGCCTCAGACTTTTCATCTGCACAATGGAGGTAATATTAAAAATTACTTCAAAGATAGTAAGGCCTTGGAATTGCGCTTTGCACAGAGTCAGGTTTCCATAAATGTTTGAGTTCATCTTTTAAGTGGAAGAGGGGGAACAAAAGAGAACACAGAATGCTTAAGGCTTGACTCTTCTCTAACATAATGAACAGTGGTTTATGGACTATCATCCTACCCTAAGAATTACGATCACATGCATAAAGTTGGGAGCAATTTCAAGACTGCGATAATAGATTTTATCATTGGAAGTTTCTTGGGATGTAATGTCCTGCAAAGTCCAGACGGTGCGGGAGTCCTTTTTGAAAATTTCAGAATGTTTAGTAATTCTCTCTGAGAACATCCAGAAAGCAGCCAGCCACGTCTCAGGATGACCCAGTGTATTATTATTAGAAACTTTTAGATTAAACAGCTACCACTTGCTACCTTCATTCAGACTGGTAACTTCCATTTAGTATGGATTTTCCTTACTGGAAGAACCACCGCAAAACAAAACCACAACCTTGACCATATTCTGAGCTGTGGATTTTGAGTATGGCAAGAGTACTTCTTTTAATAAACTCCTTCTTTTTGCCTTGGTACATTCTCTGCAGAAAGGATATACTCTTATGCCAAGGTGTCATCAGTGGGATCTAGTTTCTAGTTTCACATTCTCAGCATATTCAGTCAAGGATTTATGAGACTAGGGGTGCTTGGTTGGCTCAGTTGGTTAAGCATCTGAATGCTGATTTCAGCCCAGGTCATGATCTCAGTGTTGTGAGATGGAGCACAGTGTCCCACTCAGCGCTGGTCATGGAGCCTGATTAAGGCTCTTTCTCTCTCCATCTTCCTCTGACCCTACCTCTACCCCACTCACATGGGCACACACACTCTCTGTCTTTAAAAAAAAAAAAAATTAGACTAAAACAAACTCTAAGAAATTAAAAAAATCTGCCATCTGTAGGAAATTAAGACAGCCTTCTGTTTCCTGGGAGATGTACAATTATTAGATATTAGTAAATGCTTTTTTCTCGTCCCCCCCCCAAATTTAGAGAAAAGATAATAAAAGCATAATAGAACATTTCTAGAATTCACCCTAGAGGAAAAAGACTGGATAATGAATAATGACTTCAGAAACCTGAAAGTGACATTTAGATAGAGTCCATGAGACATTTGAAGATTCTTGCCAGAAAAAAAAAAAAGAGGGGGCACTTTTTTTTTAATCGTGTGGCTGGAATAACCATAAAATGAATCATCATAAAAATGAATTCAATTTTAAGAAATGAAAAATGTCTATACTATTTCCCCCCCCCCCCAAAAAAATAATTGATGTCAAGTGAGTTTATAATCACTAGGTTGTATGATGAGACTATGTTGAAAAAGTAGTTTTCTTTTTATTACCACTCTGAGTTAGAGTGTAGTTAATTTTAAATTTAATAGCTCTGCAAGCCACATTGTCTTGGTTCAGATCTTGGCTCATCTCTGTGCCCAGACTCCCTCATCTGCGAAAACGTCTTTGTAAGAATGGAATGACATGAAGCACGATGTGCTTAGAACAAAGCCTGGCACCTGACAGGCCCTCAGTAGACATTGGAAGGAATCTGTTTTTACATGGCAGTTGACAGATTTTGAGGGGAAGTCAACTGATGAGCTCATGATTGTTTTCTTTTTTGTGAAGCATTCAGACTGGGGAATATATATTCAGCTTCGTATACGATCCTGTCTGTAATACTTTTCCTTCAGTGGTTTTGATGATTAAGATCAAAGGTAATTATTGAACACCACTAGGCAGGAGCTGCTGGGCAGTTGGAGTCCGCGTGGGAAAGTGCTGTGTGCCAGGCTGAAGAGGCTGTAAGGGGTGAGCTCATGAAGGTGGGTGTGGATTACTGCTGCAGCACAGGACACAGGTCCTTGGTGTCCCTAGGAGAGATCCAAGACGACATGAGCTTGCAGAACTAGAGGAGTTTCAGCCATTCAAGATGGCGTGAGAGGACACTCCGCTGGCAGGCGGGGTGCAGTCCTCAAAGGCAGTAGGGTGCCACCATATCCTGGGAACCAGAAGGCGGATGAGCGGATGGGGTGGAGAAGCATTTGGCAAGGCAGAGAGATTTTGGATCACAGAAAATAAGACAAAAATAGTGGGGTTTGCTCCCTAATTTATAAGCATGGCATAAAATGCATGATGCTATATTCATTTGTTCTGAATGGACCTGTTCTGTTGTTGGGAAGGACATTTGGCCAGCCAAAATGTAGAGTCTGTATTTACAGAAATAATGGTATTTGGCAGTTCCAGCATCAGGAATAAACATCCCCTTTGTCTTCAAACTGTGATTATGATGTGCTGAAGTACAAGTGACTATTTAAGTTTGCATATGGGAAAAGGCAGAAAACTCGTTCAAACATGGACATCAGTGGTTTGTTGGTTTAGGTTCTGTAGCCATTTAAGCAGAACAACAACAAAAAATAAATAGGAATACTTGAGGAAAGAAATAAGATTGTAATGTTCAAAAAAATTGAAAACATCAAATTCAGTTGTGTTCCAAAATACATAGTGATACCTTTCTCACCTGAAAATTCAGTGTTGGTACCCTATCTAGAAAAAATGCCCTTTTATCTGTTTACCTGGCAAGTCCTTGCACATATAACGATGTAAATGTGCTTAAGAGACAAGAAAGACAAGGAAAGGCAGATGTTTGAAGGTGGTTTTTGTTTAACAGTTAGGATTTTCTGTGCATGCATATTTCTTGACAGAGAAAGATGTTCACAAGATACTGCTAAATTAGAAAAAACAACTGGTTACAAGACAGTGTTTAAGCAGCCATTTAAAAATAAATATATGCATGAAAAAATATGTACTGAAAAGAAGATGGTAGAGATTCAGCCCATATGTCATTGGAGAGTAGGTGCCCTGGCTCAAGGAGGAGAGAGAGTATATCTGATTATCGCCCTGTCTGCAGCACTTTGCCCCCCACCCCCCTGACCCCAGGTGGGACAGGCACAATGTACGCCCACAACAAATACTTAGCAAAAATAATTGAGTCTCCATGATATTTATGAGGAGAAGGGAGTTGGGGGAAATTGGAAGGGGAGGTGAATCATGAGAGACTATGGACTCTGAAAACAATCTGAGGGGTTTGAAGTGACGGGGGTGGGTAGGAGGTTGGGGTACCAGGTGGTGGGTATTATAGAGGGCACGGATTGCATGGAGCACTGGGTGTGGTGAAAAAATAATGAATACTGTTTTTTCTGAAAATAAATAAATAAATTTAAAAAAAAATAATTGAGTCTCTAGAAGTAGAGTTCCTGATGGGTTTCACCTTGTTCTTCGTTTTGTTTTTATATTTTTTCTAGTTATCCTGCATTGTTGAGTAATGAAAATAAAAAGTAAAGTTTTTTTTTTTTTTTTTCATTTAACTTAAGATGTAGGTATTTGAGGTCCAGGGAGGGAGTGGTCCACTGCCCTTGCTTGTTACGTGAATCTCGTCATGTCTGACAGCGAAGACGCAGGTGCCTGTTGGGAATCAACCGTTCATTATATACTCCTTGCCTTGGGAGGTGGGGCAGTGCTAGCAATAAGGTAGTGAGAAAATAAGAATACCAATACGTGGAAGTTGAAGAACAAGGTGCAGGAGTGAGAGGCTCTCCTTTAATTAATCATTTGCTCTGTCGTTAATTAAACTTGTTGTTTGCCTGTGTCAGGAGCACAGAGCATTGGAATTCTAAGAGGAGAGACCAGCTATGTTTTGTTAGTGCTAAATTTCTATCACCTAACAGAACGGTTGGGATTTTTTTTTAACGAGTGAATGAATGAATGAATGCATTTTATGCAAGTATGAATGAATGAGAAACTTCTGCTTGCCATGAAGGCTGCTCTTCTAAAGACCAAACAGTAAAGCTTGGGGTGAGAAGTCCAAGGGATGATATTGAACATTTTATTTCCTTAATTTCCTTTAAAAACTCTTCATGGATTCAGCTAGGGCATACAAAGCACTGATGCGGGATTCGCAGCTGACCATGAAGAGGACACAGGCAGAGTCCAGTTGCTGATGTGGGAGTGTTGGGACACTTAACCAGTTCAAGTGGGGCGTGTGGGTTATGAGTATGATCGGAAGCGCAAGTAAACCTGAGCGGGACCGAGTGTTTTTACAACATGAAGCTCAACAAAGCAGGTGGGCTACGAGCTCCGAGTGCCTTTGCTCTTCCCTGCTGGGTACCCAGCACCTGCCACAGTGCCGGATACGGAAGCAGATATGCAGTCTTTCCTGTGGGAATGAATGAATGAACTAATGAATGAGAAGGAGGGAGACAAGCTGAGCTTTTCTGGGTTACAGGAGAGACCAGGTCAGTGTTTTGGGAAGTTGATTTCTGATATACAGGACAGGACACAGTCAGAAAGCTGGATGTTTGTGGCAGTCCGGACCTGAAGTCCATGGCCCAGCACAGACTCCAGTACGGAGCTAAAGCCAGAGGGACCGTGTACGTCAGGACAGAGAATCTTCTGCACATTTGCAGACCTGCACATGAGGACCCAAAGAGCCCAGGGCAGGAGGATCTGGGAGCTGAGAGGAAAGGGGGGAGGGAATGTCGGACGGATACCCATTGGCCCTGTTGAATTTCCAGTGGTGATGGTGTCAGTACGGCCTGTATCGGAGGGCCAAGCAGCAGCACAGATGCACAGCTCAGGACCCAGACACCGACAGATGGTGATGGAAACTGTAGGATCAGATGCTCATTTAAGGGGTTAAGTACAGAGGACAGACACAGGGGACAACAGGTAAAGGACATGCTGTAAACCATCATTTAGAAGATGGAAGATTCCAAAGAGTTTAATGCAAACCCAAGAGAGTTACAAGGAGAAGAAATGACCCATAGTGTTGCAAACACTTTTTTTTTTTAATTTATTTTTTTTTAATTATGTTAGTCACCGTACGTTATGTCATTAGTTTTTGATGTAGGGTTCCAAGATTCGTTGTTTAGGTGTAACACCCAGTTTTCCATGCAATACATGCCGTCCGTAATACCGTCAGGCCAACCCATTCCCCCACCCTGTCCCCTCTGAAACCCTCAGTTTGTTTCTTGAAGTCCACAGTCTCTCATGCAGTTAAAGAAAATAGAATCTATTCATTGCAGTTAGTCAAGAGAGAGCTGGAATGTCCTAAGAAAGCGTATGCCAACAGAGGTTGCTATCCCAGAATATGAAACCCGGATTTTAGCCATTTAAAAGGGAGGAATGAACCAAAATATCTTTTCTCCTGGAGTTGCCATTAGCTGTTTCCAAGTAAAGGATTTATCAGTGAACGTATTGTAACTGTGCAGCCTTTTCTCATTATTGAACTATTTAAATACCAACTACTTTTTAAAAAAGATTTTATTTATTTATTTGACAGAGATCACAGGTAGGCAGAGAGGCAGGCAGAGAGAGAGGGAGAAGCAGGCTCCCCACTGAGCAAGGAGCCCGATGTGGGACTGGATCCCAGGACCCTGGGATCACGACCTGTGCCGAAGGCAGAGGCTTTAACCCACTGAGCCACCCCGGTGCCCCAAATACCAACTACTTTTAATAAGGGTGAAAAAGCTACTGGAAGTCTTGCTTTTTAAACTCAGTGCACTGCCTTATGAAGGACACTTCTGTAAACAGAAGAAAAAATGTATTGGGTTATAAATACATCATAGTGATACGGCTAAGATACACAGAAGCAATTTCCTATCAAATAATCTGCTTACCTAGGATACTTAAATATCCCTGCCGCTCTTTATCAGGGGAATAATAGGTTTGCTGTACTTAGTTATATTGACGCAACATGAACAAATGTGTAAAATCATATTTCTGGGTATAAAGGAAAATTTTTATAACCAACTGCCTCAAATTAATTTTGAACTCTTCATTTGTTTATAATCTGTGTTTATTTTACTACTTGGGTGCTTTAAATAATATTTGATATTATTATTATTATTATTTTAATATTTGATATTATTGTCAGTCAATATTTCAGTGATTCAGGAGCTAGTTTGTTTTAACATGTGTGTGGATTAACCAAGTTTTATAGGAGTTTGAACAGATGGTTTTCTTGGGCACTGTTTAATTTGGTGGCATTTTTGCAGTAGGTAAAATTAGGGTCAAACTATGATGATTAGTATCATTCATCATGAACAACCGGTTTTTGTGGGTCAAAAATAGAGATTTAAAAACAATAATTCTGGATGTCTACTTCTTTACATAAACAAAAACATAGTAAAAAATTGGCTCTGCTTCTATTTATAATAAAAGCTGCATGGTACTCATATATGAAGATATCGTATTCATACATCAAAAAATTTTCCAGACCGTAACTTATGGCCAGATCATAAGATCAATAAATGGTCATTCACGAGTCTCCACTGGCTCGGTGTAAAAGGTATTATGGTTGGTGGCTAGGTCTATAAAATTTCTTGCACCACCTTCGAACAACTTTGTACAACCACACTTTATTTCCTTTGTGTTGTGTAATCTTGAAGGATTTCTAAAAGATTCTGTATCCCGTTTTCAGGTGCACAGGAAACTGTCATTCAAGAAGCATCCCAAATTGAGGCCACCAGATGTTTCCTTCCATAGTAAATCAGAGAACAAGCATAATTTGAATATTCTGCATATATTTACATATCGATGTCAAGAGTCCCTAACTCCAATTATGTAAAATAAAATTAATTAGTGCAGCCTACTGCAAAGCCCATATTCAAATCCAATATTCGGGGCAAGATAGCCTGGAAATACCTAGCACATCTTAAAGCCCATTAGCTTCATGTCTTCTGGGAATAGGAGGGCTGGGCAGACACACCTACCTGGGTGCCTCCAGGAGAGCCGGGACATAGGAGGGCGCACTCAGACATAGAGAATCAGAGTCAAGGCTGATGTGTCCAAAGCTGCTGTGGTCAGTTCTCTTTCCCCATGAAAACTGCAGCTGCGTGTATTTACAGATCCTGCAAATTCTTCTCGTGCTCCCGTGAGAATCGAGGGGTCCTCATTGGCCTTCAGTTAGAGTCCCGAGTCCAGCCCCAGGGAGCAGCCAGGAGGACAGCCAGTGGCTGCTTCCTGGTGGTGAAACCACTGTTTCCCTGACCCAGCATTTCCTCGGCCTTGTGCCGCCCTGACCTTTCCCCTTCCTTCAGGGGCCTTGCATGGCTCTGATCGGTCCTCAGTCCCAGTTTGGTCCATCACACACGCTTAGTCTCTGTGGGCACACGGAGAAGCTTCTGCCTTTCAAGTTTGCGAGGGTAGCCGCGCTCAAGTCATTAACTGCCCGAGGCTGGAATTTGTCCTGTCGTGGAGATGTCTTCCTTTCTGTTGTCTGTTGTAAAGGTTAAGTAAAATATCATTGCTAAGTGTCCAAAGCATAGTACATATCCCGAAAAACCGCTGGCTTTGCTCCTTTCCTTAGAGGTTCAGTCCAGATCAGATAAGTCTGTGCACTCAGGGTAGCCAGGCACCGCCTACCTTTGCCGTCTATCTCCTCCGTTGTATTTCACTTGTTTGGCATCTGTGCCCCAAGGGCCTGGCATACCTGGGCTCTCCTTGCATGGCCGCTGGACTATGGGAGGTAGTAGCAGTGACTAGACAGAAGTGACATTTACAGCAAGATGTGGATGACTCAGAATTGGGGAAATGTATGTACCTGGCAAGCGGGCATCTGGTCTCCCTCCGGTAGGATTTGTATTTACTTCAAGGTGCCTGGAAGAGCTGATGCAGTACCAGCATCTGCAAAAGAAAAAAAAAAAGTTCATATAGAGGAGGTTCTGCCCCATTTTCCCTGTCCCCCATCCTCTATGTCAGGGACGAAATTGGGAACTTTGGAACTATCATTGGAAGTCGATGTTTGTAGATGTCGTGTTAAATTAAGTCCAGGGAAAATCCTGGGGAGGATCTGAGTATTTCATCTGGACTGGTCACCTGTGCTCTGGCACAGACCGTCTCTAAGTGGAGACAGCTCCCGGCCTCAAAAACCCTCCTGCTAATATGTATATCTGAGAAGGCAATTCGACCCCAGTTAATCTAGACTAGCGCCATCTGAACTGCTCATGAAATGCACAAAGTGATGCAACCTGTTCATGAAATGCATAGGGTGATCTATTGGGTTGGGGGGGGGGCGGGAAACAAGCTTGGATTGATATTTTTATCTTAACCTTTTAAAATTTCTTTTTGCACATATTGCATATACTCTGACATACAGTAGAACGCGTGTCTAATTAACGAATGCATTTGCATACATGGGGGGCTCCGTTTGTGAGGCGGTCGGCGTGGAGATAGTTTCGGTGACTAACGGAACTGTCTGTCTGCTTCCAGACTGCAGTCTTGTCCTGGCTCCCCCAAACTAACTTCAGCATGCTCAAACGGAAGCAGAGCTCCCGGGTGGAGGCCCAGCCGGTGACGGACTTTGGTCCCGACGAATCTTTGTCAGACAACGCTGACATACTCTGGATTAACAAGCCAGTAAGTTCCTTTTTTGAAAAACGGAGAAGCGCATGCTGATATAAAGGAAATTGGATTCATATAATTCAAAAATCACGTACCTTTGGCTTTGAAATGACTGTTTGAGGTGCAGTAGAATATGGATGAGTCTGGAAGTCTGGAAGTGGAGAATCATTCAGATGAAATAAAGAGGTGCCGCGGGGGGTCATGCACACAGGCAGGTCTGCTAGGTGGTCTGCTCCCTCCTCCCCCCCCCGCGCCCCCCCCGTGCACATGGTCCCCAGAGTCATGCCATACACTGATACTGCTCCTTCTCAGTCCGAGCCAAAGCTTGAGTCCCACATAGTCATCTGTTCTATCATTCTTCCATGAGTTCTCAGCACAGGAGGGGATCGTCAGATGTTTGGAATTAAAGGTCACCTTCAGAGTGGCAAGAGTTGGTTGACTCAAAGGAAAGGTTAACGAGATAGTGGGTAGTGTCTCTGGAGAATTGCGTCACCTTCTGCCTAATGAAGCCGAGGAGAACGTGGGGGGAACATCTAGAACAGTGTCACTGGGGTAGATCGTGTGGCAGCCAGAAGGAGGAAGGGCATGGTCACGGGTCTTGCAAGCTCAGCCCAACCACAGAGAGCAGGCTCCCCTTCAGGACCGGACTCCCAGCAGAGGCCGAAGTACGGGAATGAACCGTTCCCCACGCACTGATTGTCTTTCCCTTGACCAGGATACAAGTCCTCTGCCCGGGCTCCCTGCCCTCTCCAGGCTTCTCCAGCTCATCTGCCCTCCTGACCACGTGTCCAGCAGGCTCAGGTTTCTTCCTGCCTTTCCCCTTCTGTTCACATTGCCTTTCTGCATTGTAGACACTGCAACATCTCTCTTACCTACGTTGCTCATTAACATGGGTTAGTTGTGCAGGGAGCACTTTTTCTATTCTGGCTCTCACCGCCGGCAACGGTTCTTTCCTGGATCTGCACACACTGGCCCCTGGAGCCTCACCAGGGTCTCCCTGTTCTTCTGAGATGTCCAGCCAGTTCACACTGTTTTCCTGCCCGGAGGCCTTCCCCAGCCTCTGATGAGTCAAGTCCTCCTGATCCAGGAAGGCCTGGCTCGGATGTCAGCCCACCCCTGTGGGCTTCTGAAGGCTTCCTCGTTTGACCGTCTCCACCACGCACAGAATGAACCTCTTCTCTTTCCGCTTATCCTATTTTACCATTGTATGTAACTAAAAACGTATATTGCATGTAAGTATGTGTATGTTATGCCTACCAGACTGCTAAGTAGTGATGAGTCAGAAACGTGTTTAACATTTTTGTGGCCCCAGAGCCCCACAGAATTTCTTAAGCATAGGAGGTCTGCCATTCATGGCTAGAGAATTGAACAGGATGGAGAATAAAGCATTCACTAAATTTTTTCTTAGTGTCCGCCACCTATAAGCCTTTCTGAGAAGGCTGAGGAAGGTAGCATTACAGATTTAGCCTTGGAAGCACTAACTAAAATGATTAATGCTTTATTAGGATACTTTCTTTAAATTCAAAATAGATTCATTGTGGAAGAACCCATCTTTTGAAGCTCTTTTGTGTAATTAGATCCTTTGTGTTGGAGATCCAGATAGGGCTAAATTCGCACACTGATATTTATTGAAGGGCTTCCAAATTGCATGAGAAGTACATCAACCCTTAAAATGAATTGAGCCATCAGTGACTTCCATGATATAGAATAAATGGCATTATGTCTTCATGCAAATATTAAAACTGTCAGATTAATATTATAACCCACTCACCAGCCTACGAGTGTCTGAGTCTCCTCAGAATTCTGACAGTCTTTTCAATTTTTCATCAGGGGTCCTTGCTAGTTTGTACAGCTGAGAAGACATCCACCATGAAACCACGACATCTTTTTTTGGGTGAGGGGAGCCTAATATTAAAAGATTAACATGACTGCAGATATATCCAGCATCATCAATAAATAACATATTTCCATTATGTTTAAGTATTGTGTACTAATTAATTAACTAGTAAGATTAAGTGTGTGGGGGTAGCATGCAGACGCAAGGAATATTATTATTATTAATATATTATATAATATTATAATTAATATTATAAGTCTAGGTGTTCATTTTTATAATAAAATATTGTGAGTGATCTTATTTCTTACATGTATACACATGTATATGCACACAGATGTGCATATACATGTTTATCTATTATTTCTACTCTTTATGTTGAAGTTGAGGAAAATCTTTGAACAGCATGTGCATTCCTAGAATTGCACAGAAACTTATTTTTCAGAATTTTGGGAAAGCTCCCAGGGCTAAAATTGTACAAAACATTCTCTAAAATAGTAAGTCTATATTGAAAATGTAGGATGAGGTCAGATTTCGAAATATATTTTTTATACAAGAATATAAATACAAGATACAAGATATAAATGGAAAGAAAACTGGACACAAGGGAAATGTTACGTGTCAAGTCATTTTTTAAAATGTTGGCAATCCAGGAGGATAGACCACTCTGCTAACGACCAGGGAAGTTACGGTAAGTAAAATATAATTCTAGGTGCTCATAATATATAAAAAGTATAAAAATAATGGCACATGACATTTTTGCATGAGTAAGGTACTGACCCATGTTTTAACGGGACCAGAAGCTCCTTATGTTGTGGCCCAATGCCTTGGGAAGGTCAGAGGCACTGAAGTAACCTGCTCAGGTTCACAACAAGCCCTTGGCTCTCATTAACTGCAGGAGCATGGAAAAGTCTCTTGACCTTTCTGCCTTCATGTGTGCATGTGGAAATTAGGCTGCTTTCAGAATTAAATGATGTAAAATATGGGAAAATATTTAGCACATTGTATGCACTTAACAGACATGAGTTTCCTACTCTCTCTTCTCCATGCCAGTGAAATATTTTAATCTCGAGATTCTATTTTCCAAATAGTGTGGTTTATAATGCAAGTTTAAGGCCTCATTTTATGGTGTCAGATGAGAACTCTGAGCCTCTTTTGCAGTGGGTTCACTCTTTGCTGCGCATCTGTGCCATCATCAGCGTCATTTCCGTCTGTATGAACACGCCCATGACGTTCGAGCACTACCCTCCTCTGCAGTATGTGACTTTCACTCTGGATACTCTGCTGATGTTTCTCTACACGGCAGAGATGATAGCAAAAATGCACATCCGGGGTATTGTCAAGGTGAGTGTTCTAGAACCAAAATGCTTTGAAAATCTAAGTTAGTTTAATAGTATTTTCAGATTAATTTCCATCACACAAAACGTCTCCTTATCCATCCTGTAGTTTTTTTTTTTTTTAATAGGGCATAACTCCAGAGACCGGTGAAAATATGATGCATACGAATATTTAAAAAGTGAAATAAATTGTGTAAGACACAAAGCCTTGGGATATCCAGGAAGGAGTGAGAGAGTCGGCCTGTAGGCTCCATGGCCGGAATAGGGTCCATTATGTCACCTCCAGGGGAAACCCGTGGCTTGGCATAGGGACGAGTCCAAGCATGGCACCTGCGGCTTTACAGGATGTGGAATAAATGTTACGTGATAAAGTTACAGTGTGACGACACTCAGGATATCATTAACCTGAACTGTCCTGAAGGTACAAAGGAGTGAAAAGAAAGGGCATGAGGTAGAAAGCAGGAGTATAGGAGAAGGAAGGCATGGCATGGCAGTGGAAGCATTGGGAGACAAGAAATAAATGAAAGAAAAAGGAAAAGACGGAAAAAGCAAAGGAAGAAAAGTTCTGTCAAAGGATATCTTCTGTGTATTCCTAACCTGCACGCAGAGGATAAAAAATAGGTAGATGACACTTTCTCTGGGAAGTATTTGAAATTATACTATTTAGGGAGCCAGTGCTATAAGGAAATAGCAGAAGGGACAGTAAAAGTCTGCAAATGACAGATTTGACTCAAATCCTAGCTCTTCCTTTATTGCTATATCAGCATCTCCAGTTACATAATTTTGGTGGAAAAGGACCTTATTTTGTACTAGGACTTCAAGATTCTAATGAGATGATGCATAACATGAAATTACTTAGGGTCAGTACATCTCTCTATGCATAATTCAGTGTGTATCATCCTTAAAACAGAAGGGTCACAGTCAGCACATTACTTTTTTTTTTTCATTTTTAACCTTTGAAAACCTTTTTATTATGGGAAATTTTAAGTTTACTCAAAAGTAGAGATTATAGTTGTCATGAATCCCCATAACTCAGTATCAACAATTATCAATATTTGGCAAGTCTCAGAAACCAGGTCATTTCAGAAGTAACGGCTCATGCATTACTGACTGAGACACTTTCTTTTTAGCATAACCGTCATGCCGTTATTGTGTCTAGCAAAATTAACAACAATGTCTTAATGTATGCCAGTACCCAAGTCATAGATGTATTTTCCCAATGGTCTCAAACATTTCCTATTATAATAAGTTAGCTTCTTTGAATCAGGCCAAACAAGCTTTAAGAAATATATCTGTTATATTTTTAAATCTCATTTAAGTCTCTTTATGCCCCTTGATTCTCAACCCCACATATCCTGCAAAAAAAAAGAATTTCTTGTCATCAGTCCATTGGGAAAATGAGTCTTGTAGAACATTCTACATTCTAGACATGACTAACTGCTTCCTGATGATTCCATTTTTAGTTTCTATATACTCCATATTCCCTGAACCATTTTGACTTTGAACAGCGATGTACACAGGTGCCTCTTTCCCCAAGCAGAGGCCACAAAATGGTTTGTAGAACTTCTGGACCTTTGCCTATCTGATGGGTGAAAAATGGTAACTCAGTGTAGTTTTAGTTTGAATTTCCCTTTTTAAAGGGAGGTTGATTTGAGCGCGACTGTATACAAAGGCCATTTTCAAGTTGTTACTATTTTTCATTCAAGGTTTGGGTACTCTTTGTGTTGGGAGTATTAGCTCTAGATGATGTCAATTACATTTACTTTTCCTCTTTCATGATTATCTTTGCTCATGACTATTCAGGCCACACGCACTTCCTGTTCCAATCAGAAGCTCTTTCCATCCTATTAAGTCCACTCTTGTGTCTCACAGGAATGTTTTACACTTCTCCTTACATACATTTTGCACATTTTTTTTTGTTATTTTCGTGCTTTGTTATGTTATTTCATCTTTTTGCTGTCACTATGGGCTCCTCTATAAAGTGTTCTAACTTGCTGCTATTTTTTTAAATGAAGGCTGTTGATTTTTATGTGCTAATATTGTTTCTTGCTACTTTACTAAATTTACTAAATTCTTGTACTGTTTATAGTACTTTTTCCATTAATTCTTTTGTCTTTTTATTTCCATTTCAGATGTCTCTCTCTTTCTCACTTATTTATTGGGTCAGCTCAGTTTTAAATAGTATGAGAGGCAGTGAACATCTTTGTTTAACCCCAGGCTTATTTAGACCATCTCTCATGTTTCCTCATTAAATAATCTGAAGGATTAGGGTTTGAAGTAGGTACATTTTATCAGCCTAAGAGAACAAACATTAATTCCAATTTTTGACTGTTGTATCATGAATAGCTTTTAAATTTTGTTGAATGACTATTTTTCTTTTTAGCTCTTGGAGTAGAGTAGATTTCCTAATATTGAACCATCCTTACATTCCTGGAGAAAACTGAGTGGGGTCATGACACAGTTTTATTCTGGTTTAATGTGCTACTTGATGATATTTGTTATTATTTTTGTTGTTTTAATTTTGTCTAATCTTTGTCAGGTTTTGATATTAGATTTCCATCTATGTGTGTACACTGCTATGCTCTAAAATAGTCTGAATAATCTTTAAAAATTTGGGTACAAATCTCCTAGGAAACCATCTAGTTCTAGTGCTTTTTTTTGGTGGGATTCCTTTCTATTTCTGTTTCTTCTATGGAAATTGTTCTGTTCAGACTTGCTTGGCCTATGGGTTCTGTTTGGTGATGTATACTTTTTAAGGAAATTATTAACTGTTTAATTTGTTGAATTTATTAACAGAAGATTGCA
Organism: Mustela nigripes; assembly: GCF_022355385.1. Lineage (NCBI taxonomy): Eukaryota > Metazoa > Chordata > Mammalia > Carnivora > Mustelidae > Mustela > Mustela nigripes. The sequence goes on along the minus strand of NC_081571.1, from coordinate 75,225,712 downwards.
TTAAATAATTTTAATTTTCTCTGTTTGATTTATACTTCTTCCAAATTTTGAATTTTTTTTAGATTAGAATTTATTTCACTTGGTTTGGCTAGTATTATTTGTTTGTTTTGTTCTGTTGCTTTTTTTTTTTTTTTTAAGATTGTATTCATTTATTTGAGAGAGAGAGAGCATAATGGGGGGAAGGGGTGATGGGGCAGAGTGAGAGGGACAAGCTCAATCCCAGGACCCTAAGATCATGATCTGAGCCTAAGGCAGACACTTAACTGACCAAGCCACCCAGGCTCCCCTCCTTTTGTTTTAGATTAGCCAATTTGCTTACTTATCTTGTTGATTTTTAAAAAGAACTAGCTTATTAATTCATTTGAATTCATTAATTTTTGCTTTTACTTTTCTTTTTTTCTTTCTTTTTTTGCTTTATTTGCTTTACTTTTTTGGTCTATTTCCAGATTTTTGACAGTGTTTCACATTTTCATTTCTCAAGATTCTTAAATATGTTACTTCATTGCTTCTGGTGTAAATGTGGCTGTGAGAATGTTTTTTCCTTCTTTGTTATTGGATCTTTCTCTTAAATACTGAGAGTCTTTCCCTTATTATTGAACTCAGTAGATCTATGAGAATGTGTCTTTTGTTGACCATAAAGGACATAGGCATGTCATACGATATTTGTTTTATTCCATTCTGTCTTCAGGGTTTCTTTTCATATCCCAGTTACACCAGATCATGTTTTGGTCATTTATTTCCATCATTTTCTTTATGTGTGTTTTTTCTTTTTTCCCTATTTTTATCTTTCCTGTATTCTGTTCCCTTATTGTACTCCCTATGCTGTCTATTCAATCTTGTGTTCCTTTAAGTTTACTTCTCTTTCTGAAATGATTTTGTTTTCATTTCTTTCTAATTCTGATTATTTCTTGAATGCTTTTCTGTCTTTTTTCACAGTCTCCTATTGTTTCGACATCATTTCCGTTGTTCATTTTTTCCAATTTTGTTGTCCTTTTGTAGCATTTATTTTTCTTAATTTCCTTTGATCACTTTGTTATAGTCTACTACAGTCTTTATCTGCTTTGTATGCTTATTTTTGCATGTCTTATACATTATTTGTGTGTTGTGTACATTATTTGGTTCATTTATATATGTATATGACTTGATATTATATATATTTATAAATCAATTATAATATATTCATAAGGACTTGATCATAATCCCTTTGCTCTGTTACTTTTCTTGCCATTGCTCATTTGAAATCTGAGTTTCTCCTGCTTAATGGGTAGAGTAGCTTCCATATATTATCAGTTTGAGGGTTCCTTCCCCTGTTTTACCATAAAGTATAAAATATATAGCTTCTCTGTGCAGCACGCATCCCAGGTCTGAGTTCTGCCTCCTCTGAACTGCTGGTCCTCTTATCTAATCCGTGTTATCCTTTGTCCCTCCTGTCCCTCCCCAGCCTATTCAGATTCTACTCCAGGGGTTTTTCTCTAGCTTGGGTCTCTGTTCCCCGGGAAAGGGGTTTTTATGGGATACACTCGAGAGGTTAGAATGTTCTCTCACCTCTGATCTTTGCCCAGCCCCTTGGTGGGCATTTTGTCTTTGTTACTGTTTAGTTCTTTTGTTTCACATTCACCTGCCATTGCTAGACTGTTTTGTTACCTTTGGAAGAATTTTGCCCTTTATTTTCAGGGTCACTGTCTGAGGCTTCCACTAAGTGTTTCGCTAGTATTTGTTGCTAGTTTTTGGTGCTGTGAAATTCTCAGATCAGCCAGAACTTCCCTGCATGACTTTCCTCTACAACCTCCCCAAGCTGAGGTCTTGAGTAGGTGTTGATATTGTCAATAGTTTGGTCTTTATTTTGGAATACATTGTCAGTTTTATTCAAGACTATGTCCATGGATATGTTTTTCTGTGCTATCTCACTGTTTTGTTTTTTTAGGAAATTTGGGAGATTCAAAAAAACTACCATCATGATCTTACCCAGATTGAAGTTAATTGCTCAACCTCAACATAGTTTATTTAGCATATACTTTGTGCCTGGTGAAAGAAACAAATTCTAGCTGTTGTTTTTTTTTTTTTCTTTCTTTCCAAAGGAAGTGGTGGGAGGTCTCCTGGGCACATTGAGGGATTGAGGCCCTGGAAGATCAAGCTTAGAAAGTACACTCCAGGGAGTGGGCACCTGGAGCAGCAATGACCTCAGCTCAGGTCCCACCTGGTAACAGCCTGGTCCACACACCACCGCCTCTGATACTGTGAACGTTGCCCAGGTTCTCTCCCTTTGTCCTCAGAAGTCAGTGTCACAGTTCTGAAAGTGAATGTCTTATTGACCAGGTTACGTTAGGATCTGAAGGAGAAGTCCTGGGGATGGGGAAGAGCAGTTTGATGGGCCTGATAGTGAAGAGATAAAGGACAGGACTGAGGCTGGAAGCTTGTCTACAGATCGACTGTATTAATTCCCCAAGCTCCGCTCTCAGAGGGTTTGTTATTGCCTGAGTTCTTCTTCTGATTTCCTCGTCATAGGGGCCTTTACCACATAAACTCAAAAGAGCTCACAAGTATTTTGGAATTTGTATTAGTTTCCTGCTGATTACATAACTGACGACAATGAACTTGGTACCATAAAACAACAGAAATTCGTGGTCGCACTGTTCTGGAGACCACAAGTCCAAAACCAGAACGTCAGCAGGCCGACGATCTTTCTGAAGATTCTAGGGGGAAGCCCCCTCCTTGCTCTTCCTCACTCTGGGAGGTGCTGGGTGGTTTCTGACATTCCTTAGCTCATGGCTGTGTTGCTCCAATCTTTGCGCCTGTCTTCATGGGAACTTCTTCCTTCCACATGCCTCTGCGTCCTCTCCCCTTCTTTTAAGGACACTAGTCATTGGATTTAGGGCTCACCCTAATTCAATGTGACCTCATCTTAACTAATTACATTTTTGAAGGACATTATTTCCATATAAGGTCACATTCTGAGGTTCTGAGTGGGCATGGATTTGGGGGACACACTGCTGAACTCCCTGCAGAATTAGCTTCAGCTAGCCACTGGACTAGCCAGCGGCTTGCTAGTATCAGATATTGTAGGAAGCTTTGAAAAAAGCTTTCTGAAGTTTGCAGCAACTCACAGAAAATTGGTGTAGAAATGCAAAAGAGAAATTCAGTTCAATGTAGGAATTGAACTTGAAAGGAACCATCAAAGCCACAGCAATCTTAATGCATTTACTAAGAAACCAGTAAACTGAGAGAATCACCAAGAGCCCACTGTGGGTACAATAAGTATGGGTCTATATAATATGATTGTAATATGGCATCCCCAACCCCTTAGGAAAAGTTGTTGGCTTATGGGAGCGGGGGGTACCTGCCATGCCTCAGCCAGTAGATTTCAGTGTGATTTGAAGGTCACCTGGGTCTTTCACAGAGTCACTAGGTCAGATATCCTGAGCGGTAGGTTTAGATATGTTGAGGTGCCCAAAACTGATTGCTAAATCAGGAGGCCAACTTTGGGAAAGGTGGTCTTGTGAGGGTGGTAGAGGCATCCTTTATGCCACTGCAACTTCTCTCCCAGTACAGCCTAGCCCTGTTTTGAATTCTGTGATTCCCCAAAGGGCCTTTTATGACCCTGGCCCTCATGTATGTTGGTCATTCAGGCAATGCAATCTCCGAACATTCTTTGGGATTAAAACACCATGTGTTGATTTCTTTGAGATTTTAACTTGAAGGAACAGAAGCATGACATTTCCTAAAATAAAAGTTTTGTTTCTGAAGTTGTTTAATAAATGAAGACTTGGATTTCACATCATGAAGGTGACAGTAGACATCACGATGTCACAGTCTAATGATAAGAAGAACAGAGGTAGACTTAATATATCCATGCCGAGTGAACCGAGCACAGAATGAGCAGAGGTTTTAATGGTTCAGATATTAAAAGTCAGAGCAATCATTAGATAAGAAAATATTGGATCCATGACCAGGCTGTTTTCAAAACCTTTTTAGTGAGTCATGCCCAGTATTTTCTGACTTCCGTCAGTTTTTGGATGATGAGCTGTTGATTAAGACTAAAAGCGTTGCTTTAATCTTCAGTCTTTAAGAGTTGAAAACTGAAAATGAACATCAAATACAGTCTGTTTTTCATTTAGGAATGCTTGGATTAAACACAAATAAACTACAGATTTTGTAATACTGACTTGCTAACATTATCTGGAAGTAATCATTAGAGCCTCAGATCTCATTAGAACTGGTGTTCAGTGTTTAAATGCTTTGTGAGATTTGGGTTAAATATAGTTAAATAGGAAGTCTAATTTCCCTGAACCAAGCTTTAAATTTATCATCTCACTGAGTTCTCACCTTTGAGGTCCCCACGGCAAAAAGTCATGACTTTATTCTTATTTTTGTAACATGCATTTCTGCAGAAATGCAGGTGATGACATTCACAGGCCAAAGAGTTTATGTTGGGTTTGAGATTACATTCTGGTATTTAAAACTTAACTTACTTTCCTTTAGATTTGTACATAGATGTGGGATTTCTGGATTATAAGACAGATATGTTCTTAATTTTTTTTTAAGAACCTCCCTTTTTTTTAAGAACCTCTCTTTTCTCCACATCATCCCCAACACTTATCTCTTGTTTTTAAGCTTTAAAAAGGATAAATCCTAACATGTGTGAAGTGGCATCTCGTTGTGGTTTTGATTTTCATTTTTCTAATTGTTAGTGAAGTCGAGCACCATTTCATGTACCTGTCAGCCATCCATATGCCTTTCTTACAGAAATGTCTATTCAGGTCCATTGTCCTTTTAAAGTTAGGTTGTTTCTTTTTGCTATTGAGTTGAAAACGTATGTCAACAAATAAGTTGTACACCTTAAATAGATACAATTTAAAATTTGGATTATATACTAAAACTGGAAAGAAATCTTGAACTTTTCATAAAGGCTTAATTTTAGCAAGATATCATCTGTTACAGTACATTGTATTGTTCATTTAAATTTTATTGACTCCACAATTTTGTATTTATGAATTTGTTTTGGTTTACCATTGCATGAGAAAAATGTAGGTATTTAAGTTACTCCATAATAAAATGCATCAGCCCCTACACGGGCTGTATGATTATTTTTTTTAAGATTTTATTTATTTATTTGACAGACAGAGATCACAAGTAGGCAGAGAGGCAGGCAGAGAGAGGAGGAAGCAGGCTCCCCGCTGAGTAGAGAGCCCGATGCAGGGCTCAATCCCAGGACCCTGGGATTATACCTGAGCTAAAGGCAGAGGCTTCAACCTACTGAGCCACCCAGGCACTCCTGGATGATCATTGTTTTAAAGGACCTCATGTTACTCAACTTTGAATTACTATGCTCTCATCACTAACCCTACTATATATATATATATAATATATATATATATATATTATATATATATATATATTATATATATATATATATTTAACTTTTATTAAGCACCTGTCTTCCAAAAAGCTTATTTTTTCATAAAATATTTCCATACTTTTTCTACCTTAATTCATTTTCTAATAGTATGACATTTACCTCTCACTCAATTTTTTAGTGTCTTTACCCAGAAAATTTGCAAATATGTGCTGTGTTTGTTCACTTGTAGGACTTATGCTTATGTTTTTCCCTCACACATCTAGGATCATTATGAATATATATGTGCATATCGTGCTCTATTTTAATCATCAGGTTATACTTTTCTTAATAAGATTTCACATTGTTTGTAACAAAGCTGTACAAATAGTTTGATGGAAATCACATTATATGTACTGATTTCCATGCAATATTTCTGAGGAACAGTCCGATTTTGTGATAAAGTAACAGCAGTCTGTCATATGACTTCTGTTGGAAGACTATGTGTGCGTCAATATACACATATGTCAGAGATTTGGGGAAGGTGGGTGTTTTATTTTTGAAGGAGCGTTTTCCATGCATAAACTGTATTAATCCATATGAGATGTTTATAGAGCAAAAAAAAAAAGATCATCATCATATTGAATGCTCTAAAATTATACCTTGCTTGTTTTAACAATGTATGGCACACCTGAAATTCAGACCAAATGCTTAAGGTACGGTGATCTAATAATACCTAGTTTATAGACGTATCTACAACAAACCAAACCCAGAAATTTTATTTTTCAAGAAGAAAGTACTGTAGCTGTAGCTTTCTGGTATTGCCCACAAACTTTATTGACCCAGTGTTTTCCCTAATATATTAAACTATGTATAAATATGAATTTAAGATGCTAAAATTTTGAGATACTGAAGATAAAAACTATAATTAAAAAATATAAGGGAGAGTTATATTCTCAAACCCAAGTACAGTTTCCAAGTTTGCCTTTGATCATTCAGCAAATATTGATCGGAACACTTACTATACTGAGTGCATCGATGCCCTAGGAGAGACAAACAGCAGAGCCCCTGTCCGCAGAGAGCTTTGTGGATCAGACTTGTAAAGCACACATAAGCATTCCTAATTTTCTGCGTCTAATCTATTCCTGTAAATGTCTTTCAGCATGTTTTCAGAAAACTGGGGCCTATATTAATTAATTTAATCAATTTAAATGGGGAAACCAATAATGCTATATAGAAACGCCAACCAACTTCTCCACATATCACTAGATCACTGTCTAACACTAGGTAGCAATCCGCCTGTGCATTTATGTATAATGAACAGCATTTAAACACCTATCACTCAATTATGTGTATTTCCTGAATTCAGGAGTGGGTGTTTTGCACACACCAAACAAAAGCAAGAGCATGTGCTCTTATGTAAAAAACAAAGATATAATATGTGAGAGGATTATCTACCATGTTGGATTGAATCTGTGAGGTCATCAGTGGTCAGCTGAGGCATCAGTTTACAGTAAAAGTGCTACTAATTACACTTGGATCATAAGATTGTAATTGATGCATTGATTACAAGGTACAACCTAAACTTAGAAGAGTTACACTGTGTCAGGGTAGGAGGTAGTATGTCTCAAAGGTAATGAAATAAGATCAGATGACCTGAGTTGGGAGAGTCCTGTCTTAGGTCCTGCAAAAAGCCAACCTCAGGGAAGACAGGAAAAAGGAAGATTGTGATGCACTTGACACTTGTGTCTTGTAATACGAGATTCAGCTCAGAAGAACAGCAGAGCTATACATGCATTGCACGCTGTACCTTCTTGCCAGATTTATGGGCAGTTTCCATGTTTCCATGAACACACACGCAGATTCATTACAGTGGTTCTTCTAGATACATAGTGATTTGGGGCAAATATTTTTGCAAATATAAATGGCAGATGTTTGTATAGTGAGAATGCAGGTTGGGAGAAATAGGTCTTTGTTGTTTTGTGCAAATGCCGTAATGGTATTCTGTAAAAGATACGGAGGGGGGAGGGCCCAAGCCCACTCCCCAAGCAGTCGTTCCTAATTGCCTTCCCATTACTTCCTGTTCTGAGAAGCATTCTAGCTCACCAGATCCCTGGAGGCAAAAATAAAGCATTTGGGGGACAGAGGTTTGTGTTGTAAATCTTCCCATGTATCGCAGACCGCGAATTCTACAGACAATCCTCAGTTGTCTCTTTGTCATCTGGCAATAAACCTCGGTAAAGGTACCGTGCATGCTCTGCGCGGTGCTGAAGTGATAAATAACGAAGCTAAGACCCAGAGACAGATGGGCCCTGGGAACTGGGAACAATAAATCATGTGCTCGGGAAATTGTACCAGTGCATACGATTTTGGAACTGCGAACTATATCCCTATAAATGTCTTCAGATGAATGTGTTTGTTTCTCTGCTTATTAAATACTTGCATGGCAATTTAAGTGACTCTTTAGTTCTGCATAATTGATTGGCAACCTCCGAGTGTTTACCTTTGTAAAAATTGACAGACAGCTCTTGAATAACTCCTCAGCGGCCAGCATGCTGATTTCTGCCTGTAGTCCGGCTACATTCTCTGCTCTCCATTTTTGTTGATGGATCAACCAAATTAAAACCTTTCTGTCATATTTGAGGTGTTAAAATTTCCTGAGTACTGTGTGTACTCGGCTCTGGTTATGTAATTTGGAAGTAGGAGAAAGGGGCAGCTCATTATTTGCAAATATTATATAACTTGGGTATGAATACAGTAGGACTTTAAAACGATCTGGACATACTTCACCAGCTTTGATTAAAAGTCTTTGACATACAATCAAAAAGAGAATTTGGTGAATGTGTCAGACACAAAGTGTATTATGAGGTTATATTTCAAAGTGCCAGGTTCAGAGAGTGTGTATTTTATTTTTTTTTTAAAGTTGTTTTGGGCTTATAAAGACGTAGTGATTCTCAGTAATGACCAACATGATATACACGTCAATTCATTCATGTTGACAATTGATTATAGCGCACAAATTATATTCACCTCGATCGGATTCCTGTTTGCGTGGTGTGTAAGCTTTGTTTCCTCAAAGTGGGCAAATCCAGGAAACATCCTAAAGTTATCTCATTAATTTCATCTGTGGTCTTTCATGATCATACAGGGAAAACAATCTTAACTTGAAGATATTACCTTGAAGGGTAATAACACATCTTTCTTTCTTCACCAGGAGTGAAAGAATCATCTCTTTTAAGGAACAATGCTAATTTCAATGAATGGATGGGTGAACGCATGCATTTATGAAGCATATGAGTGCGCTTCTGACTCCATGTACTGTAATCTGCAGAAACGTTCCGAGATATTGTACATCTGCTTGTCTAATTCATTCATTTAATATCTGCTGTATGTCTCTCTCTGTGCTGGGTGGCTGAGAGTGTCTACTCTCCAGGTGTTACTAATCTTCAGAAAAGACTCAAATATTTATAGTGGGGATAGGCTGTTTGGTTTTTTTCTTTAAGATTTTATTTATTTATTTGAGAGAGAGAAAGAGAGAAAGCAAGAGCGCTGCGGGGGGGGTGGGTACTGAGAGGGTGAAGCAGGCTCCCCACTGAGCAGGGAGCTCTGCATGGGGCTCCATCCCAGGACCCTGAGACCATGGCCTGGGCAGAAGGCAGATCTTAAAGGACTGAGCTACCCAGGGACTCCAGGGGATATTTTTAATGCAGTGCCAGAGAGTAGGTTTAGAGAAGGTTTGAGTGGGAAACCCAAAATTCACAACTGGAATTGATAAACAGGAGGGAGTCCACTGTAATTCATTCAACAACGAGGTGGAAATTACAAAGGACAGTTCTGTAAGTTACACAATTCAGACCCATGAGCTGAGTTTGGTACTTTTTGCATTACATGTGGGCTCAAACATTTATCAGGGTAGGCTCTGGTCAGATCAGAGTCTGGAGAGGAAAGCTGGCACATACTTGGGAGAATTTTCAGGAAGACAGAACAGCGTGAAGAATAAAGAACACGGAGCCAGGGGGCTCAGTCGGGTAAGCGTCCGACTCGTGGTTTGGGCTCAAGTTGTGATCTCAGAGTCGTGAGATCAAGTCCCAGGTTAGACTCGTGGCTCAGCATGGAGTCTGCTTGTCCCTTTCCCTTTGTTCCTCCCCTGCTTTCTCCCTCCCTCTCTTTCTCATAAATAACTAAGATCTTAAGAAAAAAAAAAAGAAAAATGAACACTAAAAAGCAAAACTAGAAAAATAAAGGCGGGGCGGGGGGTGGACATCTGAGTGTTACTGCTCTTCGTGTCCCAGCTCCCTGCACCATTGCTTACTAAAGGCTTTTATAACTATTGAATAGTTCTTGGGAACATGAGCCAAAAAGTATTGTATAAAACTTGTGCCCAGTGGCTTACTGCACACCTATTATCAGGAAAGTCCAACGAAGCCTGTTCCAACTGACCGTTACATACCATCCAGTGTGGGGTGTGTTTTGTTGGCAACAGGTAAATGCCACTCTGAATTGATGGAAAGTCTACAGCCAAGCTCATTCCAAACAATGCAACTGAACTGACTTCCTAATTCGGAAATAGTTTTCTACGTTATGCAGTGGAAGTTTTTACAAAGCCGGTTTTCACACTGTGAGCTCGTTTGAGTTAGACATGTTTGCACGCTTTGTGTGTGTGTGTGTGTGTGTGTGTGTGTGTGTGATTCCTTGCCAGGGCTTCTAAACTGATTTTAAATAATCCATCCTTTTATATAGTTCAGAGTATACTTTAGGTCATCCCGGCAACATTAGTTTCCTTAGCAAACAAATTTATAAAGTAAATAAAAAATCGGCCACCTCTGTTTTGATAGCTGTGTATTCTAAATCCGTGGGGTCCCAGGTCTTCAGAATTGACTTCATTTGTGCCAAGGTAAAAGCAAAAAAGCTTTAAAAGTTTTGTTAAAGCTACAATGTTGATCTTTTTAAAAATTTAATTTTGAAAGTCTGCTTTAAAAAACATAACACATGAACGTGAGCCAAAGACATCTATGGTGATAATGTGAACATCTGTTTCTCTTCCCTTGTTGGGTCCTGGCCACCCAGTCACCCTTCCTGAGAACTACCGCTGTTTATTCTCACGTTCACATTTTAAATCATCCTAAATATAACGAGGTCTTGTCCTGTCTCTTACTGAACATAATTTGTTACTAAAGCAAGTTAGGAGCAACAGTGGAAGTTAGTTGTCGTAACGCTATGTATAATGTTTTTTAATGACAAAAAAAGAAATAAAATAATAATTTGGGGGAAAAGGCCACATAAACTCATCTTATTAATAGTCCTCGCACCCAGCTGATCCCAGTGATCCTTTTTCAGCGAAACAGCCAAATCATTCCTATTTTAAATTTTAAATTAGCTTTTTTATTTTTCCTTTTGGTCTTTCCTTTTTTTTTTTTTTTTTTTTTTTTTTTTTTTTTTTTTTTTTTTTTTTTTTTTTTTTTTTTTTTTTTTTTTAAAGTTCTGCTTAAATTCCAGTTTGTAACATTTCAGGTCAATTTAGTGACTCAGCACTTCCATGAAGCACCTGGTGCTCATCCCAGGGGCCTTCCTGAATCCCCATCACCCATCTCACCCACCGCCCCCCCCCCCCCCCCCCCCCCCCCCCCCTCCCCTCAGGTGACTCTCAGTGGGTTCTCCACGGTTAGGAGCCTGTATCTTGGTTTGCCTCTTTTCCCCCCCCTATTATTGTTTGTTTTGTTTCTTCAATTCCAAATATGAGTGAAATCATACGGTATTTGTCTTTCTCTGACTGACTTATTTTGCTTAGCATAATACGTTCTAGCACCATCCATGTCGTTGCAAATGGTAAGCCTTCGCTCCTTCTGGTGGCTCAGTACCACCCCATCGTACATACAGCACCTCTTCTTTAATTCATTCATCAGTCGTTGGACACTTGGGCTCTCTCCGTAATTTGGGTATTGTAGATAAAGCTGTTACAAACATAAGGGTGCGTGTATCCCTTTGAATTAGTATTTTTGTATTAGACCTCGTAGTGCCATTGCCGGGTCGTGGGGTGGTGAGGATGTGGAGAAAGGGGAGCCCTTTTATACTGTTGGTGGGAACGCAAGCCAGTGCAGTCACTCGGGAAGACAATACGGAGGTTCCTCAAAAAGTTAAAGATAGAACTACTCTAAAATAGCTCTCTGCTGAGTCCCATAAAATTTTAGTTTTTGTTTTGGGAATTCTTTGCATTTTTTAAAACAATTGCAACTATGCCTAGTTCTTAAAATAAACATCGTGATATTTTTTTCTCTCTCTCTGCCTAACATTCCAGTAAAAAATACATTCGTTTAGTAAAAATCAATTTGAAAATAGACACTTTTATTTTTATTCATAATACCTATCAACATATACTGTATATTTAACCTTTTTTAAACTGAGAATGTAAATCATATAAGGGCAACGGTTTTTGTTTTTCTTTTCAATCCTCTGTCATTACTGCCTCAAACACTGTCTAGATCATAAAGGTATTCTACACATGAGTGAATGAATGAATGAATGATTGAACAATAAATTTTGAATTTATTGAACAATTAATATTAAGAAACTCAAGGGAATCTTTAAAGTGTAACTTTAGGGACGCCTGGGTGGCTGGGTCGACTGGGCGTCTGCCTTCAGCTCAGGTCATGATCCCAGCATCCTGTAATTGGGTCCTGCATCGGGCTCCCTGCTCAGCGAGGAGCCTGCTGCTCCCCCTGCTTGTGCTCTCTTTCCCTCTCTCTCTCTCTCTGAAGAGATAAATAAATAAAAATCTTTAAAGTGTAACTTCAAATCATTTGTATCCCATTATCTTTTTGGATACCAATTAAAATTAGAGAAAATTCAATTTTATATTGACTATATTGTCTATATTTAGATTATAATTTATATTTTCACTGAACTATACAATGGACAAGGCAAATATGATATTTTTAGTGAAAGATGTTTTGTGAGGTTTTGAGGACAACGATCACATCCTTAAATTATTTGTTCTGTGTGTGTGTGTACGCGCGTGCGTGCACGCACACGCTTTCTCGAAACCAGTGCCTCCCGGAGGTGCAGTTTTTCTCGTCATCACGTTTAAATCAACATATGATGATCATAACACTTAACAGGATCATTGTCCTCCTAGTTACCCAGACCCCAGGCCTCAGGCTTTCTTTCGTACTTCTTTTGTGAACTTCTCAAATATACAAATTACCAAATTTGGTTGATTCTCTGAGTAATGATAAAATTTTTTAAGCATTTGAGAACTAAAATGCTTTTAGTTTTCTTTTCTCTAAACTCTTCATAGAATTAATTTTCTTATCATCCCCACCATGTTTATAGCTTTGTTACAAGTTGTTCTGTCTTACATATTATTTGGGTGTGTACGTATTAGTTTTTCTATGCAAGAGTGGTGTGTGTGTGTGTGTGTGTGTGTGTTTCAAGAGGCATTATACATCCTCTTATGTAAAGTAGATGATTATTCAGCATTAACTAAGTTGAATTTACACTTCACATCTGGACCAGATAACTTCCACGAAGTGAGTTACCATACTGTTAGTTTTGTGAGTAATATAGATTATTTTTTAAAACTTCCCAGGGAGTCTTTTTGATAGCCTATTTATTACTAAGTGTAGGTAAGTTCTAGAAATTAATTTATTTTCCTAAATATCCTACCACAGATTTCATCGTTTTATTTAAAATCTTGGCTTTCTGTTCCGATTTTTATTTCCAAAGCAGGTTCAATCAGAGCTGGTAATGATAGGTGTCACTGAATTCAGAACCTGAGTTTCATGGATTATGATGGAGCTGGTGACTTAATGGGGCAGTCCTAAGAAAGCAAAGGCCTTCCTATTTAAGGTTCCAATTCTAATCTAGTGGGTTTTTCTGTTTTGTTGTTTGAAAGGGAAATTTTTTTTCTGAAATTCCATTTGATAAAAATACGCATTCTAACGTCAGAGTAGGTTCATTATTAAAAGATGAAAGTAGTGTGTCTTCTTTATCACATGTGACTCCAATTCAAGTCAATATATGTTTAATATATTTGATAATGAAGGCAATTTTCTTCTTCACGTTTAATGTAGCTCGAGGTGAATTCCTCGTTAAATTCCTACTCATGGTGGTTCAGGCTTAAAGGTCTTCATGCTGACCAGTATTGTTCTTACTTCTTGTAGGAAGAAAGCTGTTTTAGGACTTAAGCTGCCTCCTGTTGGGATGACCTCTGGTTTCTTAAATGGTAGTATCTGTGTGGCTAAGAGAAAAAGTAGTGATGTTTTCTGTTTGTGTGAACTTAAAATTTTCCATGCGTAGCTCTGGAGCTACTTGTGTTTCATAAATTATTTTCTTCATATAAAATGCCATTTAAAATGCTAAAGGTGTTCCACCAGGCACCTGGGTAGCGCAGTGGTTAAGCGCCTGCCTTCAACTCCAGTCATCATCCCTGTGTCCTGGGATGGGGCTCCCTGCTCAGCGGGAAGCCTGCTTCTCCCTCTCCCACTCCCTCTGCTTGTGTTCCCTTTCTGTCTCTCTCTGTCAAATAAATCAATAAATTGCTATGAATAAAATAAAAAGCTAAAGGTACTCCTTCTGAAAGTTTCTTCAGTTTTGATGCAAAAACTATGGCTAGTTTATACTGAATTAACATTTGACCCTTCTCTCCACAGATGTTTTTTGAAATTCTTAGTTTTGCATGATAACTCCATGTGAAATTTATTTTTAGGGGGATAGTTCCTATGTGAAAGATCGCTGGTGTGTTTTTGATGGATTTATGGTCTTCTGCCTTTGGGTTTCATTGGTGTTACAGGTAATTAAAATTTTTAATTTACATGGGGATATTTTCAAAAATGTGCATTGTTTTGCATTGAAAGTCTAAATAAAAATAGTAATCAGGTGGTGGGTATTATAGAGAGCACGGATTGCATGGAGCACTGAGTGTGGTGAAAAAATGATGATACTGTTATGCTGAAAATAAATAAATTATAAAAATAGTTATATATGTCAAATGTGATGGTGTAACTCTCTTCAACATCATATTATTTTATTTTTTTTTTATTTTTTTAAAAGATTTTATTTATTTATTTGACAGACAGAGATCACAAGTAGGCAGAGAGGCAGGCAGAGAGAGAGGAGGAAGCAGGCTCCCTGCTGAGCAGAGAGCCCAATGTGGGACTCGATCCCAGAACCCTGAGATCATGACCTGAGCCGAAGGCAGCGGCTTAACCCACTGAGCCACCCAGGTGCCCCATCAACATCATATTATTTTAAATGTTTATGATTAAAAAACTAACATCTTAATCTTTGTCAGTCACATCTGTGGATTCTCAATCAGAAATGAACATCAATACTATAGCAAATTATTTCTTATTAAAAAATATAAAGATATATTTATTTAAAACGAAGGACAGAGCATGGGGTAACATTTCTGCATCTTGTAGAATAAAAATTTTAAATATTAAAATTCCAGTCTTTTATGTGACTGAATCCCCACTAAAAACAGCTGACTAATAGAGCTACATTGGGATGAACATAAAATACCATATCGCAAATAGAAAGTGCCTTACTATGAGAAATGGAGAACTTATATTTAAAAGGCTAAAGGTGGGATTTTACTGGGTAATAGAATTCATTTCCATGTGTTCATTCAGGCTTCAGTTTTGTGTTTAATTCAACTCAAGTTCGTACATTCTTCATTTAAAAATTTAGAATATAATAAATTCAGTCCATCCTGCAGAGTCGTGTCAATGCTTATGGATGAGCTCTCCTTGTTTTTACAGAGCTCGCCTCTCCAACAATCTGACTTCATCCTGCATATCCATGCGTTCTTTTCCATTTAATAGCTATTAAATGACTGACAAACGTTTTCTAAGTATCATTTTTGCCTCTTTTAGTAAATGGTACAATTCCTTTTTAAATTTTTTTTTAATACCCTTAACCCTCTCTCCATTACTTTGTGTTCTAGCTATTTTTAAAAGTTCCACCATTTTTTTCCTCACCTTATTGGTGAGGAAAATTCAGCCTACTTCTTCTGTACTCGAAGTTGGCGCTTGTTTTATAATTAAAAACTGGGCTTCGATGAATTATACGGGAAATGAGTAAGAGCAGTGGCGTTTACATTAGTTTATGTGTTCATTTCTCTAAAGATAGCTATAGCTTCAAAAAGGACCATTTCAGTGGAAAAGAATGCAGGGCAAAGTTCAGTGTGGCAAATCCAACAGTGCTGCCTTGTGTCTGTCGTAAATACGGGCAAAGCTAAGGGAAGCTCTGAGCTTGTTTCTTCTTACCTCTTAATTCACAGGTATTTGAAATTGCTGATATAGTTGACCAGATGTCACCCTGGGGCATGTTACGGATTCCAAGGCCACTGATTATGATTCGGGCGTTCCGAATTTATTTCCGATTCGAGCTACCAAGGACCAGGATTACAAACATTTTAAAGTAAGTACTGCTGTTGTATGAGAGAAGGAGAAAACCTTAAGACATTTCTGTAAGTTTTGCCTACTTTTTTTTGCCCCCAGGCGATCAGGAGAACAAATATGGAGCGTTTCAATTTTCCTGCTTTTCTTTCTACTTCTTTATGGAATTTTAGGAGTTCAGATGTTTGGAACATTTACCTATCACTGTGTAGTAAATGACACGAAACCAGGGTAAGTTTCTCTATCTACTCACTGTGTTTTAATTTACATGATTAACAAAAAACTTTCTGCAAATCTTAAGAGAAAACTCTATGTCTAAGTTGAACAAAAAAGCCCTTATGTGCTCTGCTCTATATTCTCTGTTTCCTCAAAATTTTCTTGTCTGATTTTTTAACACAAGTATTCAAGGCAAGCCAGACTGAAAAATGTAACCCCTTGGGAAAGTAGACTAAGCAAATTCAAAGTGTGCATTTGGAGATTTTCTTCAGTGTGACAGAATGAGGAGTGTGCTACCATAACACCATCTGAGTATTTTCATTTCCTATTTAAATAAGATGGAAATGAGAAATGGTGTAACTACTTGGAAAAACAGGCAGTTTCTTAGAAAGTTAAACAGACACCTACCATGTATCCCGTTCATTCCATTCCAGGTGTCTAACCAGGGGAAGTGAAAACATATGTCCATAAGATAGACTTATACATAGTGACTGTATTTATAATTGCCCAAACTGCTAACAACCCAAATTCCCACCAACAGGTACATGAATAAACAAATTGTGGTATATCCATATGACGAATACTGTTCAGCAATAAAAGAAGTATGAGAAATTGATATACACAACATCTTGGGTGAATCTTGAAATAATTATGCTGAGCAAATGAAGCCAGATGAAAAAGATGACATATTCTGTGATTCCATGCATACAACATTCTAGAAAATGCAAGCTTATCTGTAACAACAAAAGGGAAACCAGTAACTGCCTGCGAGTAAGGTTAGGGATAAGAATAAAGGGTTACCAGGCGCTTGGGTGGCTCAGTGGGTTAAGCCGCTGCCTTCGGCTCAGGTCATGATCTCAGGGTCCTGGGATCGAGTCCTGCATCGGGCTCTCTGCTCAGCAGGGAGCCTGCTTCCCTCTCTCTCTCTCTGCCTGCCTCTCTGCCTACTTGTGATCTCTGTCTGTCAAATAAAGAAATAAAATCTTAAAAAAAAAAAAGAAAGAATAAAGGGTTACCAGGGTACATTAGGAAACCTTTGGGGTTGGGGCACCTAGGGGGGCTCAGTCGGTTAAGTGTCTGCTTTTGGCTCAGGTCCTGGGATCAAGCCCCACATGGGGCTCCCTGCTCAGTGGGGAGTCTACTTCTCCCTCTCCCTCTGCCTCTACCCCGTACCCCCACTTGTTCTCTCTCTCCCTCTCTCAAATAAGTAAGTAAAATCTTAAAAAAAAAAAAGGTTGGGGTTGATCAGTATGTTCATTATCTTGATTGTGGTCTGTGCACATGTTAAAATTTATCAAACCGTATGTTTTAACATGTGCCATTTATTGTATGTCAAGTATATCTCATGATAACAGTTTATCATGGGGTAAAGCAGAAATCTAAGTTTCTTCCTATGGTTAGACAGTTGTTCCAGCGCAACATATCGTGTGCTGTGCCCTCGGAGTTTGACGCCACTTTTCTCCTTCACTAATTCCCTGTCTAGATTTGAGTTTGTACCGATGGTCTCTGTTGTGTTTGATCTATTTGACTATCTTTTCACCCATATTACACTCTGGAACTTGTTTGGATTATAACATGGCTATATGCATCGGGTCATTTTCTAGCTTCCTGCCTTCTGTAGGCTCTGGACCTTCTTTTCTGCCTCTTGTGGCATTAAAACCCAAACTCTTAGCTACTGGACACTTACTCCCCATCCATACCAATGTATTGTCAGTTCACGGACTCTCCATTTTTAGTTCCCTCTGGCCTTTTGACCTTTCTTGTAAGCCCAGATATGTATTTCTGAATGTCACCATTTATCCAGTCAATCTTGTTGTTTGTAATGGAAAGAGTTGAATTTAATATAGCCCAGTTTGCCAGAACTAACCCTCTGGCCCTCCTAGCTAACCTCCCCCCCCAACACACACACACCTCCACCATTGTTTTAATTTAATTTATTTATTTGACAGAGAGAGATCACAAGTAGGCAGAGAGGCAGGTAGAGAGAGGGGGAAAGCAGGCTCCCCGCTGAGCAGAGAGCCCGATGCGGGGCTCGATCCCAGGACCCTGAGATCATGACCTGAGCAGAAGGCAGAGGCTTAACCCACTGAGCCACCCAGGCGCCCACACCTCCACCATTTTTCTCATTGTACTATGAATTCCTTGAGGACACAAAGGGCAAGGGTGGAGAAGATCCCTCTTGGGGCCAGTACCTAGTATTCTTGCACAGAGTAAGTACTTAGTAACTGTGTCTTGAAGGCATGGTGCATAATACTTTATATTTAGACAGATAATAATAACATTGTGACAAATTGATATAGAAGAGGAAATTTTAGAAAAAAAGGGAGAAAAGCAAGCTGCTAAATGTGACAAGGGAGAAATGGTTTAAAAATAGAAAAGCAACGCTAAGAGTGGAGAGAAGCAGGGAGCTGGCACACACAGACAGGGCGGGGGAGTGTAAGGAAGAGGTGAGTAAGGGGGTTGCCTGCGTGGGTGAGGAAAGAGACACATGCGTGGAATAAAGACTGTAGGTAGTTGTTTTTTGTTTTGTTTTTTTTTAAGTGTATGTAGGCTGTAAAATGTGTCTAGATTGTTCCGTGAGTGAATCTGAAGGTGGGAAAAAGATATTGTGTGGGCGGGAAACAATAGAACAGAGGCGAAGAGCAGAGGAAGATTCCGCATAAGAAAGCTGCAGTGTTCTAGTAGCTGCAAGCACAGGAAGCTGATTTAAAGTTTCCATTTTATTAAAAATCAAGTTAGAATGTGTGAGAACTCTAAAGCTTGTTAGAATTGTAAAACTAGCTAGAAGATCAAGCATCCTGCTGGCAAACCCAAGGTGGACCCGTGAACAGGGAAGAGGTAGAGCAGCATCTCTGACCTCAGGGCCCTTGCATCACTTCAGAAAGTGATCTTTGCCATCTCTTCACCACACCCAGTGCTAGGACATGAATGGCTTTGAAAAAATTATTCAAAGACCTCTTGTGTTTTCAATATTAGTGCTCCAACTCATCACTTTTTCCTAAAAATGGAGTTCTCTATGCAGAGTTAACCTGTGTTTTGGCAGAATTTTCAGTTACTCCAGACAAAGCAGTTATGGAGGAATGTCTGCATTTTCTCTATCCCGTATTTATAAAATCTGCCTATTAGCTTTATGAACATACACATTTATTTTGCCTTCCCTTTATGAGACAGTTTCTCTTTGAGAAGAAGATAGTTAACTAGCTGCAGAGTAGTAATATTGCTCATAATAGCAATTTTCGTTAAGTTTGACGATTCATTTCAAGGACCAATCCCTTAGACCATTATCCCTTTAATTTTCAATTCACTATTAACTGATTCTTACTGAGAAGCAGAAAAATTGTTGATGCCGTTTTACCAGTAGTTCCAACCAGACCTTAATTTATTTTTAGAGACTTAAAAACCACCCGAAGTCAAAATAAGATGTGTAAAAATCCCAATTAAAAAAAGAAATTCCAACCTTTTTGTTTCCTTTGGTTGAACTAGGAATTTTTCATAAACATCTCTGAGTCAGAGATTAAAATACAGGATGATGGCTGTGTTTCCAGAGACTGGTGTTGCCAGTCGCTGTCAGGAACTCGTTTCTCTTAATTGTTGTCTTTTACAGTCGTCCGATTTCCACTTAATTGATTTGCATGCACTGTAGCCTAATAATGGGAGAGCTTGCAGGCAGAGCTGTGTCTGCTCAGAAACCTTATATCCCACGTTTCAAGGCTGAGCTCTGGAATTGATTATGAATAGTCTGTGAGGCAAACAGGATAAATGAGGAAGCAACTCAATCCACACCGTTTTGCTTTTAGATGGAGCTGATTTCTTTTAAAGCAGAGAGAAAGGAGTGTTCGCTTTGTCCTTGGGAGCATTACTCCTAAAGCCTCAGATCCTTCTCTGATAATGAATGGTGACCCAAGGCAATTATGGAACGAGGCATGGGATTTAACTAAGCAAAGCAGTCGGTATCCTAAAGAAATCTGAGAAGAGCCGTGGCTTCTGGCAGAAGCAGGTGTTGCAAAATGTCGAATGGGATGGCAGAAATGTCCCAGAAGCTACAAGATGAACACGTGAAAATGAGCTGGTAGGTGAGATAGGAAAGAAGAAGACTTATCTGCCACCGGATTACCATTCCCCGGGAAAGGAGCGAGATTTAGTCCTTGCTTCGTATCAGATAATGAAATCTTCTTTCCGAGAGTGAGATAATTAGAAAAACTCTGAAGTAAACAATTGTAACTCTGAAGTACATAGAAGTTGACTCTACGGAGAACAGGGTTCCGTCAGGAGTTCGAGTAAATGCTTACAATGGCTGAGCCATTAGTTTTGAGATGTGGAGGTGGGGGAACCACACAGCACAGATGCTAGGACGATCCTTGTCTGTCCTTTCGGTGGCACAGTGATTACTGACAGCCTTCTTTTCCATCTCAGGGGAATTGTGGGATGGTCACCCCCTCTCCCCCCGGGGTAGCTTGTAGGACTCAGTGGTATTTTATAAAATATCACTAACACTTAGCCTGGAGACAATATAGAGTTGGATTTGGGTTAGCTTTCTCTTGTAGGTCCCACAGAATGTTTAAATTTATCCTTTAAGGTACTTGGAAAATAAATGAATTATTGGCTTATCCATTCTGTTCGCAAAATAATGAGGTTGTTTTAATGGAAAGGTCAGAAGAATTAAAAATAGAAGTGTGGTAGAACCTGAAATATTAATTTCTAATTTCTATGGACTTTATCAAGAGGGAATTCTGCAGAATATGTAAAATCATGACTGCCTCAAATTCATGCAAAGGTCTTTGAAGTCTTCTTGATTTATATTTAAACTTCTTTTGAAGGATGAAGACAGACTGCTACATTTAACTTAACTGGATTCCCGCAGAGATGTCTGCTGGGTCGGAGATAGAAGAACAAATTTGGATAAATCTGTGTTGGAAAGCTCCTCTTTAAAATATTTAAATAAGAAATTAAAATGCTCTGATGGGTGCATGTAGATTTCTAACTAATTTAATAGCAACATTTGTGGCACACCTAGTATATCTCATATATTTTGCTTCTATAACTAATTTTTAGAGCAACCTGAAAGCAATTATTTCCCCCATTTTGCAGATGAAGACCCAGTCCCAAAGAAATTAAATAATATGTTTATCTGGTAAGTGAGAGCACCAGGATTTGAACTCAAGTCTGACTTCCCAGCCCATGCTTGATTGCCATTTGAGCAACATCTACCATATTGTAATCCCACATTTGTAAACCTATATGCACATTTAGATCCACATCACGTGCATAAAGTCTTAAGATGGCATAGAGAAAATGAAAGTCCGTATGACATCTGGTTTCTTTCTATCCCCGTGTAGATATTATGTTCTAGGGGATTCTGCCCCATCCAATCTATAAAATAGTGACATGCAATATATTTATATTTCTCCATATATTTCTTTTAAAATGATTGTGCATACCCATCTCCAGGATGTGGCCCAACTGAGCCACCAGTTAAATCAACCTTTCACATGTTATGAATTTTAAAAAAATTAAATATAAGAAAATATTTCAGAATAAACTGAATTACCATATAAAAGTAAATACCAAAGCAATTTTTACCAGAACAGCAAAACTATTTTTACGTCTTTAGTATAAAAAAAGAAAAGAAAACCCTACACTTTGAAAAAGGGTCTAAAAGATGGTGGGTAATTTCTTTCGATCAGTTACAATATAGCACTTCTTTTGAGCTTACTTCCCAAAAAGAAGAGAATGTAATAACATAGGTTATAAAACTCTGACTTACATTAGTGGTAGATAACTTTCACTGAACAATTAATAACTGTTTTATTTTTTCCCCTCATTTAATACCCACAACGACCTATCGATGTCATATTCTATTTTCACACTCTGTATTACAGCCCAGGAGACTGAGGCTTAGTGAGGTTAAGTAAGCGATCCGAGATGACACAGTGTGTAAGAGGTGGAAGGAGGGTCGAAGCCCAGTTCTCCCGGACACCGATTTCTGTGCCTTTAAGTATTCAACGGTACCATGGTCAGTGTCTGAGGTGATCTGCAACATGTGCGTGTCCAAAATATTTGTGTATAATGTTTCGTTTCCCTTGGTTCCAAGGAGCTCGTGCTTAAGAGACAGGCTCTGCTTGGGGTAGATGAGTGGTGGTTAAGATCGCTTGTATTAGGACTGAATTCTGCCATGAGGTCCTGGAACCATATTATATGAATGCACATGAGGATCCTTGACAATTCAGCCCCTCGCAGATAGCACTCACTGTAGTTGGCCTGTGTAGAAATCACACCTCGCCTCATTCTGATAGCTCAGGTTCAACGTGACCAGCCTGCTTTCCCTCCGATAGAAAACACAGTTGCGTACGGTGACCATAACAGCACAAGCAGTACATTTGGGGAATTCTTTTCCAGAATGAGATCTCTCTGATGGAGAAAATCATGTGGCAAGTACTAACTCCAAGCCACACCCATAGATTCATATTTATAGCAGGGCTAAGATTCTCAGAATCAGTTGGATTAGAAATCAGTGCTTTAAAACCTTAGTTTTACATTAACACTCCCAAAGAAGTGTTAATAGAGTAGAACACAGGCTTTGCATGGCTTCTTCAAAGATAAAACTGGAGTCTTCAAAGAATGCAAAGCTTTCAGCCGCTATACCCCCACCTGCAGGGAACTTGACTTCCCTGTTTCCTGAAGGCTGGTTCCTTAGAAATGTCTAAGAAGCACCAGAGGTGATCAGAGCCTCTTGTCGTTCCAGAGACCAGTGGAGGGTGTGTCCTGAGATCTGCAGGCCAGTCATCTCAATACTGTGACTCAGTGACTCCTGCTTTTTTTAGGTCTAGTGCCTGAGCTGGGCAGGTGTACTGTGTGGTTGAGGGTGCCCGGGGACTGGGGATCTGGCACATTCCACATCCTTCCCTGATTTTCACTTTTAAGGCAGCTACGTGTTCTTAGCACCAGTGAGCCCTGACATCATTTGACCCCAAAGGATGGACCCCTGTCCGAATGGGAAGGAGTGTTGCTCCCCGCCATTCTCAGCCACACCGCAGCCGGTAAACATGAGTCTGTTTGGAGTTCCTCGCACGTGTGTGGCACTTAGTGTTCCTAATTGCTAATTCATAATGTGATCTCATAGGTTAAACATGATGATCCTCGTGAAAGAGAAGAGGAGAGACTTCCTTGCCACCCATGAATTATTGGGCAAAATCACCAACTGAAAATCTGTAATCTTGGCCCCGAATTCTGGTGGCCATTTTCCGGCCTGCCAGCAGACTCCTTCCGGATAGCTTCTCACCCCAGATCTTGTGGTTTCTCAAGCAAAGGGAAAAGGAGTTACTGCTTAAGGAGCCCTTGGCCTCGGTTCGCAATGTCAAGGGTGGTAGCCTTTGTCTTATGACCTCAAAACAGTTTCCACGTTTCCAGTTTGGAGCTGATCAGTGTGAGCTCTGTGCCCTGACACTTCACTTTCCTGATGCTCTGAATACATTTATGTACCTCTCCTTGCTGAACCCTTGCTCAGATGCCAGTTTCCCGGTCCCTGCCACATATTGGTACATATTGCCCGCATCGGCAAAATAGTGAGCAATATAATTAAGGAGATCAAGTTGGAGAAAAGAAATGATTAAAAGAACTAATCAGGGGCGCTTAGGTGGCTCGGTGAGTTAAGCCTCTGCCTTCAGTTCAGGTCATGATCTTAGGGTCCTGGGATAGAGCCCTACATCGGGCTCTCTGCTTAGCAGGGAGCCTGCTTCCTCCCTCTCTCTGCCTGTCTCTTGTGATCTCTCTCTCTCTGTCAATAAATAAATAAAATCTTTAAAAAAAAATAAAAAATTTTAAATTAAAAAAAAGAACTATTCAGATACAACAAGGTACGATGATTTAAAATGCTTGCTTTCAAAAGAAAATCGTGTTTTGTCATTTAAATTACATACACTATTTGAAAAATATCTACATTTTACCATTTTGATACACGATGAATTCAGTTCTTTATAGTATGGCTTTGCCAATCTAGCCATTCAGGAATGGATTACAGAATGGAAAATCAGGTTAAGATACTCTCAGCTTTATAGTAAGGGGAAATTTATTCCCCAAATTCTTAGAAAACAGGCCATATTTACTTGTTTCTAAAAAGTGGTGTAATGTCAGTATTATTTCCTGCCTCAGACTATTTGTCTTGTTTCATAATCCCTCTAAAAGTCCCAGAGAGCAATTAAAAGTTTTCAAAAATCACTAAGTAGTGTCTTTTCTGCAAATTCCAGGGTGCGGCTAGTGCTGCAAAGCATCCAGCATTAGCAGTAGCCAGGCCAGTTCATAAGAGCTTTTAATTAATCCTGAAAGCGGAGGCCAAATAGGAGTGAGAACGAAGCCAGATGATTCTCTGGAATGAACCCCAAAGGCGGGAGCTGTCCGAGCAGGTTTGTTGTCAGCACAGGAGAGGGACCACCTCTGAATGCAAGAAAGTGAGCCTTGTTTTTCTGCCTGCCACTAGGAATGAAGCAAGCCAGGCCTCAAGGTATCAAAGGATACATTCACTATCCTCCCAAGGGCAGAGACTCTGTGTGTGTGTGTAAGAAAGAGAGAGAGAGAGAGAGAGAGAGAGAGATTCACTCCATGGGTTCAACCAGAAGTATGTTCCATTCATGACTTCTCTCTAGAACGTACAATGTAAATAAAAGAGAAACCTACTGATGGCCGTAAATGACCAGCTGCTCTTAGACACGGTGTTCCCTGTTGTGTATGGATTTGTTGTGCTGCGTATCTCCTTTGCAGCACTGACAGTTTCCTTGTGGAATGCAAACTTCAGAAACACATTTGGTGTAGCTGAGCCGCTATGAGTATTTTTTACAACAAAGGGACCACATTTTGGCTGCAAGAACACAGTGTTTTTCTGCTTATGTTCAATTCTTCAAGGGAAACAAGAAAAATATAAACAAGAATCTGTGTCTTTATCTGTCTTTCTATCTATATATCTTCTGTAAATTCCTGTCATAGGTATATTTTGTGGAAATCTTGCAAATAACTTCAGTAAGGATCTCTTTTGTAAAATTAAAGTGTTTGGCCTTTTTGGCCATTCTCACAAATGAGGGACAGATTGTAGTCAGCTCAAGTATATCAGACACACTTTGTCAGTTGTGGGGAAAGCACAGATTTTTGTCTTTTTCCCCAATATGCCAATCTCTGAGAATGTAGTTTAGCAATTGTTTGCTCTGGTAACAAGTGCTTGTTTACAAGCCCTGAGAGGAAGCTGTGAACAAGCTGCACCCTATGAATGAAGGGGTAAAAAAGTTGTTCTCTTTCTGTCCCTGCAACTTCTTATTCTCTCTCCTTGCACACACAGGCTCTGGCATTTCCACTTTCCAGAATGCCCAGGGCAGGGGGTTAGGAGGGCGGCACATGTATCTGCCCTAAATCTTGTGTCTGTTGATCCTTTAGTGGTCACATGACCCTATTGGGAGACCTTCCCAGTGGTCACCATCCACCACCTACAGGTGCTCCTGTAACGCTGGGAGCCGATATCTGCCTCTCAAAGCATTCATCATGCTCTACTGTGGTCATTCCTTTTCTAGGTGATAAAGCCTCTGATCTGGAAATATCTTCTTAGTCATCTCCATTCCTAGCATGTTGTGTGGCATAGAATAGACCTTTCAAATTTAATCATTTTGGATGAACAGATGGCCAAATGAAATAAAGTGGCCACACCAAGAATATGGGGAAAATAATTGCTGAAAAGGGGCTACGTAACGATAAGCATAGTTATGTCCATAAGCTGAGAGTCGTTACAGAGGGCCAGCACTAAACGTGTTGAAGCAAGCAGTGACAGCAGTTTGATATCAGTAGAGAGAGATGACAGTGGGAGTAATGAATAGAGCAATGTGAACACAACATCTTGAGCTGTTGCGTTTGGCGTGAGTGAGTCCTGTGGAGAGATGAGAACAGAACACAATGGGCGCATGGTTCGCTCGATTGTTATTAACCTTTCTTTTAAAAACGTGAAAGTGTAATGAGGTCATTGTGTGGATTGTTTTTTAGTAATAGCTGAAAAGGTTCTCATTTTACAGAGAAGGAAACTGAGGCTCAGATGGCCAAATTGAATTGCCCAAGGTAATTAAATTGGTTAATCATTGAACTGAGATGATAATCCTTGTGCTCCCCTATATGGTTCAATCATTGCTCTCTACTATGTCTACTATCAGGAGTAATGATTAACTAAAACTGTACAACCCTTAAGTGCTGAGGTATTTTTTGGGGGTAGTTATAAACAATATTAGCAACAAGTTGAGGACACAATTTCTTAGATCTCAGACCCTTACATAATGTTATTTGTAAAAATTATACAAATAACATTATGTTATTTGTAAAACATAAACATAAAACATGTTATTTGTAATAACATAATGTTATTTGTAAAAATGATACAAATAACAAAATGTTATTTGTAAAAATGATATTTATTAAGAAATAAAGGCAGCTGGGTCAGTTAAGCTCAGTCATTTAAGCATCCAACTCTTGATTTTGCCTCAGGTCATGATCTCAGGGTCATGAGATCAAGCCCCGAGTCAGGCTCCACACTCAGCTGGGAGCCTGCTTAAGATTCTCTCTACCCTCTGCCCCCTCCACCTTCCCTCTGTCTCTCAAAACAAAACAAACAAAAAAGTCATATGTCAGGCAGATAATTAATGTCTTTTGAAAAATAATTAACTGCTCCAAGGGATTCCAGTATTCATTTTGAAACATGGAAACTACTAAAGCCAAAATTTAAAAAATGGAAAATCCATGCCAATTTTTATACCACACTTAGAAGTCCCATAAAAACAATAGGATCCAATTGTTGAAGAATTTCTTGTGTAGTTACTTTA
Source organism: Mustela nigripes (assembly GCF_022355385.1). Classification (NCBI taxonomy): domain Eukaryota; kingdom Metazoa; phylum Chordata; class Mammalia; order Carnivora; family Mustelidae; genus Mustela; species Mustela nigripes. The sequence goes on along the minus strand of NC_081571.1, from coordinate 75,198,926 downwards.
TAAGCAAACAAATAAACAAACACATAGATAAATTTGCCATAGATTTAAATAATGGTGGGAAAACACATACACATTCCCTCAGTCAGCCAAAAAATAGTTATGATGACATCTACTATGTATTAGTCAAGGTTCTTCAGAGAAACAGGACCAATAAGATGTGTACATAGAAAGCAATGAGATTCATTTTATTTATTTACTTATTTATTTATTTATTTTTTAAGATTTTATTTATTTATTTGAGAGAGAGAGAGAATCTCCAGCAGACTTGCTATGGGGTTTGATCTCAGGACTCCAAAATCGTGACCTGATCCAAAACCAAGAGTGCAACACTCAACTGAATGAGCCACCAAGCACCCAAGTGGGATTCATTTTAAAGAATCAGCTTGTGTGGGGCACCTAGGTGACTCAGTGGGTTAAAGCCTCTGCCTTCGGCTTGGGTCATGATCCCAGGGTCCTGGGCTCGCTGCTTGGCCGGGAGCCTGCTTCCCCCTCTTTCTATCTGCCTGCCTCTCTGCCTGCTTGTGATCTCTGTCTGTCAAATAAATAAATAAAATCTTTTAAAAAAATGAATCAGCTCATGAGATTGTGGGGACTAGCAAGACCCAACTCTTCAGAGCAGGCCAGCAAGCTGGAAATTATGGAATGGGCTTGTTGCAGTCTTGAATCTAAAGGTAGTTTGGAGCCAGGATTCTTTTCAGAAGACTTCAGTACCTTCTTTGAAGGCCTTCAGTAGATTAGATGAGGCCCGCTCATCTTATGTAGAATAATCTGCTGTACTCAAAATCTACTGATTTAAATGTTTATCATATCTAAAAAAATGCCTTCATAGCAACATTTACTTGGTGTTTGACCAAACAACCGGGCACCATAATCTAGCCAAATTCACTCATAAATTTAACCATCACAGACTGTGTGTCAGGGACTATATGGAATTGGATGCTTTGCTGGGGAATGAATAGTAGAGTTTGGAAGACACCCAGTGAACAGCTGACCATTCAAACATGAATTTCACACTTCCCAAGAGCCCAAAATATCAAGTGTGGGTACTTTGAGAAATTACAGCAGAGATGTCTAATCCAGTCTGAGGGACTTGGAGTGGCTCCCTAAGAAGGTGACATTGAGGCTGGGGGCCCCAAAAGCTGAAAGATGGGTTAACCAAACAAAGATGAGAGGAGAGATTCCCAAGCAGAGGAAAAATTCCAGAGGTAGAAGGAGCATACCAAGAGCTGGGGAAGCCCACCGTGGTTGGACAGCAGGACACTTGAAAGGGGAGGAGCCAAATCCTTCAGGATTTTATGGATGAGATTTGCCACAGACAGACCTCAGTTAAGACAGGTTATGAAAATTCTGTCTTAATGCTCTGTGGCTAGTAGGTCAGAAGGGCTAAGAGTGGCTGCAGGATGACCTGTCAGGGGACTAGAGAGTGGTGCAGGAGGAGATGGACATGGTGAGAGCTGAATGAGCTCAAAAGATATTTTGGAGGATATTAAGGGACACATGACGATGAGTTATGGAAGTTGGGGCAGAAGTAGGTGTCAAGGAGATTCCTCAATCTCAAACTTGCTCAGTACTTTGGATGAAGGTCTCATGATGCTGCTTGTTACAAAGAACTGTTGGTGATGGAGTCCATGTTCAGTAAGGGGTACAGAGTTGGAGACACTTGGGGTGTAGCCAGGTGGAGACATCTAATAGGTAGGTAGACACATACCACTGAGACTCCAAAAGACACCTAGGGTGAGAGAGAACTGAAACTATGGAAATGGATTTGTCTGCATAGGGAGAGAGATAGCATGAGAAGAGAGAGGAGGCTAAGAACCAAGCTCAGAGTAACTCGGGCCCGAGGGCCAGTTACAGGAGGAGGAGATGGAAAAGGAGAATGACCTGAGAAGTGGGGATGAAACCAGCATCTTCCAAGTCAGCAACACTGCCTCTCTCTCTCCCTAACCACAACTGGGAAAAGTTTTCTGTTTTTAAGGACTTGTGTGATTAGGTTGGGCCCACCCAGAAACCAGGATAATCCCTCAAGACTTTAGCCTTGTTCACATCTATAACCTTAATTCCACTTGCCACGTAACATAACACATCCAAGTGTTCCAGCGAATAGGACGTGGCCATCTTTAGGGGGCTATTATCCTGCCTAGCACTAAAGCAACTATGTGGAATGCTTCTCAGAAGTTGCAGAAGATAAAAACTGAAAACGGTCCAGTTGGATGGGGCACATGGAAATAAACTAGAGCAAGTTCAGTGGGTTGGAGATCATGAAAATGGACTAAAAATTCCATCAGAGGGATTAAAACGTAGATAATTTTTTTCAAGAAATCCAACTGTGAGTAAGGAATGCAGGTCTTGAAACCCACTTAAGCATGAGTGAATATTTATTAGGACTGGAAGAATCATTGTCTATTTTTAGAGTTTGGCTGATGGTAGCAAGAGTTCTACCCTCCCTAATTCCAGAGAGCCTCTTGTTCTATCATGAATATCTGAGGGAAATAATTAACATTAACAAATAAAAATAAAACCTAGAAGATATTTGTTAACTGTGACAACGAAACTAAGATAAATAACCAATACACATTCTAAAACTCTTGATGTTTATTTCCACTTCTAAACCACATCATGTGGTTTTAGATACATGAGTTCCAAGGCAACTAATCATCTAATAAATGTGTCTCTAACAAGCATTTGCTAATAGCTTGATGTTGGCAAAAATATTATGTTTCAAATCTGCTGCCTCTGAAGCCAAAAGATTTCAACATAATATCTGTACTGATGAGAGTTGTGCCTAAAATGAGAATCAGTGTTAATATGAAAAAAAAAGTAGAATAAAAAAGGAAAAAAACCACTCTAATAGTTACCAACCAGTGAAATCATAATAGTTAACAATTACTGAGTGATTGACTAATTCTAGTGCTATTCTGGGACTAGTAGTCTGGCTCATTTAGTCCTTATGACACTCCTACAAGTAGGTAAAAAGTCTATCCCCATTTTAGAGGTGTGGAAACTGAGGCAGCACACACCAGGACTTGGGTTCCAATCTAAGCAGTGGACAAATGTCGAGATACCAGCAGCAATCAGGAACACCTGACACTTACGGTCTGCCATGCACTCTGTTGAAAGTACCTTACAGACCTAAGTCATTACAGGTTTGCCAGAGTCCTGGGAGAGAGGCATTTCCCTGCCATTGCCTGAGGAAGAAACTGAGGCACAAATAAGGGAGGTCACACATGCAGTAAAGGCTAAGCTAGAAGTCACATCCAGCAGACTCCCTCGGGAGTCCAGTTTCCTACCCAAATTGCTGAAAGATGATGTTTTTTGAACTTTGTCATGTGCTTTCTTAAACATTGCTGCTGTTGTCTTCTTAAAGTCTTAGAAATGAAAAAAAAAATGCTAATTTTGATGGGCTTCCCTCTCTGAAGTTCACCTTCACCTTCCTTAAGTTAAGACTTGGGTGATGAATGAAGTTTCTTTCAGCTGCGTAATCACGTACAAAGCGCCGTTGGTATCATGAGTCTGAGTTCCTTCTGTTCTTCTGACAAGTCTTTATTGTTGTGTTTTCACATGTGTTTTGACTGTATGCTGCATTTTATGATTGTAATGATTACTAATTATTTATAATGAGCATTTATTGAGCATTATTGTTATTACTGAACCTCTCTTTAACAAGCTGGGTGCCAGGCTGAAGGCACCCCCTGGTTTCCTTTCCCTCACCTTCACACAGGCTTTGCTCCTGAGTCAGGTTGCTCTCCCTAGCTGACCGATAAAGAAACTGAGCTTAGAAACATTTAGAAACGGTGTTCAGTCACACCGCGCAAAATCGGCAGGGCGTGAACTCAAACCCAGCACAGCTTCCCCTGAAACCCTTACCACTTTGCCCGAAAGTGTGGATTCCACATTAGAAATTTGGATGAGACCTCAGCAAGGATGAATATTTGGCCTACATATAACAAGGCGAAATGAGGAGAAATACATTCTATGTCCGTCTAAAACCATCTCTCTCTGACATAACCAGGTGGTAATGTCCACAGTGAGACCTTTCCCCTGGCGTTTTGCATGTGGGATCCAAAGGAGCAGCTTAGCATGGGACTAGAGGGAACAATTCTTTAAATACTTCTTGCCTGAAGCCAGTAGACTGATTATTTCCTTGCAGCTAACGGAACCCTGAAGGAAAACACTTGAGGTGTCTGAAATGCAGGTGAGGCTTCTAGGGCTTTGTTTATGGCGTAGACAGACCTGAGTGAGCTGTCACCAGACCTGAGGTGTGTGTGTGTCAGCCCGTAAATGTGTGTGTGCTTGGTTGCCTCAAGCAGGTGAGGGATCTCAGGAAATTGGGGGTCAGACTCTAGACCTAGACCTAGACTCTCTCTTTCTAGAGAAAGCATATTATGTATAGGGAAGAAAGCAATCAGTTGAACAGAAGAGGGTATTAAAGAAGAAACGGGATCCAACATGTCTGCCTCATTTTGGCTGTAATCTGAGGGACGGAGACTGTCCTGAGGATGGTCCCCAACATAGGAAATGCCTACGTTGAAGTCGTAGGAAATGAGTTGTAATAGAATCATGGATTTAGAAGGCTTGTGAAATCGTCTAGCCTCAACTTTGGCTACCGCACAAGCTGTGTGAATTCCCCCAGATAGCAGCTTTCCGGGGCCCATTTTAAAGGTCAGCCCAGAATGAGATTCCGCAGTCACCATTCCAGTGATGACCTGTACTCGCTCCCAAGAGAGCCATTACTTATCTAAATCCTTGTACATCAATTTAATCTCCACTTACCCTCCACAATGATGAATCAGGGATACATCACCGTCCACCTAAAAGACGCTCATGTTCCTAGAGCTGTCACCAAGTCACCCCATAATCTCTTTTTTTTTTTCCAATGCCATCCCTTTGGTTTCTTCAGTCTCATCTTGTTTTGTCTGGTTTCATTTCTCAGTTGCACATCTGCCAACACAGAAGGCCAAGTGTCATTTATGAGGCTCATAGTAGTTGTACCATATGGAAAATGCCTGTCATCATTTCCTATTGCTTAGAAGTGGAAAAGTCGAATTTGTGTCCCCAGTTAGGTTAAGCATTTTGTGAGTAACAAGGAAGCCCCAAGCACATTAACATTCCTTACAAATCTACAGGAAAATTCCTTCCTCTGCTTATCTGGGTCTTGGTCTTTAATGACAAAAACAATGATAGTAATGGTGTTCTTACGAAGCACTACTGTGAGGATGCATCAGGTATCATTCGAGAATGTTTACTGTCGTCAATGCTATGAACACCCTCCAGGAAGCATGAATTTGACCTCTGTGTCCATACTGGGCAGCTATTAGTGAAGGCTGATTACATTATTCATTTTAATCAACATCTACAAGGATCAAAATCGGCTAACCTCTTTGTAATTTGTTCACAGAAACGTAACCTGGAATAGCTTAGCTATCCCAGATACACACTGCTCACCAGAGCTGGAGGAAGGCTACCAGTGCCCCCCAGGATTTAAATGCATGGATCTGGAAGACCTGGGACTTAGCAGGCAAGAGCTGGGCTACAGTGGCTTTAATGAGATAGGTCTGTCTTACCGCTAAAACACATTTTCAGTTTCTATTTTACAATGTTTATGAAATGGAAAGAATACTTGTGTGGTTGATATTTTCTGTTACGATTGCCTGTACAGCATTTAAGAAGCACAGTGGCAGATTTTAAGCTTCTGCCTGGACTGTGATACCGTCTGCCCCACAGTCTGTAAACTACAGTCTGCTCGGATGGGTATTCCACAGGGTGTGTAGAAAGTGACATATTCCTGATTTGAGACTATTTTGATTCCTAATTAGAGCACTTAAAAATATGTTGTTGAGCCAGGTTCAGGGCTTGTTGACTTAAAAATAAGCAAGGCTTGGTTTCCTTCCGCATGTACCTGTACTCCAGTAGGCAAGGTAAGTCTTATGTCTCCGAGATAGTAGCCATTAATGAGTGCATGAGAGCTGGAAAGTAATCCTGAAACAGAAGACCACTAAGGAGATACTTACTGAATATCCATCAACAGTGTAATAAATGTGTGGGAAGTGTTTGTACACGAATACGATGTTCTCGCAAATGTATACATTTATCTGTGGCTTGTCCTATGAAGTCCTGAAATGTGCCATTATATACAGTAATGGAAGCTCTTAGCATCTGCCATTTACTTGGTATCATTGCATTTATTATAATTCTGTGCAAGTTGTACAAATTTCATTACTGAATCAAAGAAAAAAAAAACCCGCCCATTATTTTATGCTTTGAGAATCTGTCTTAGCCACCCATAGACTGGTGGTATACATCATGTAAATTCATCTCACACCAGTCTGGAGCCGGGAAGTCCAAGATCAGGGTGGCAGCACGGTTGGTTCTGGTGAGGCCCCTTGCCTTGGCTTGCACGTGGCTGTCTTCTCTCCATGTTCTTACGTGGGGGTGGGGGTGGGGGTGGGGCGAGAGAGTGAGAAAGTGTGTGAGAGACAGGGATGGAGGCAGGAAGAGGGAGAGGGAGAAAACTCTCTGAACTTCTCTTGTAAGGAAAATAATCCCATGGTGAGAGAGCACCCTCCTGACATCATCTAGATTGAATCAACCTTCCAAAGACCCCATCTCCTAATACCATCGAATTGGGGGTTATGACTTCAACATATGCATTTGGGGTTGGGAGAGTACAAACATTCAGGCCATAACAGGGTTGTTTTCAGAATCATTTGGAAAAAAGAAAACAAAAACCAATTCTTCCTTAAAGTTTCAAGGCCCAGGTGCGTTTAAGAGCATTTAGACACTCACAGGGTCTTAGAGAAAAGTCTCAGTGTATAGCAAGGTGGTGGTTATGCTCCTTTGGAAGTCAAATCTATTCGGTGACTTTTGGTGTGGCTTCATATCTCAGTGGGAAGCTGTACAATGGGGGGTTTCATGGCCAGGGAAGAAAGCATGAGTTCCTTTCAAGCCTGAAGGCAACTGCTGAACCTAGCCAGTTGATCTTTGCACATCAGAAATGGTGCCTGATAAATCCTCCTGTAGTCATATCAACTCTCAGACAGACTGCAGGATGGGGCCAAAGAACTCTGGGCCAAATACTGGAATTTCAGAGAGAATATATGAAGGTCTTGCACTGATGGAGAAATACTTTTTGGATATATGAACTAAACCACAAGGCTACAGCCTCTGGATAGAAAAGAATACTGAACTAGGCCTGAAAAACAAAATAGTTGGTATTTAAAAAATGAGTTTTGCAAATAACATTCCAAAATTTTTATTCTTCTATTTTAATATGCCTTCAGAGGTGGATTTCCAGCACTGAATTTAGATGGATAATCTTTCATCCTTTGACCAATGACACAATTTCGAAAAGTCAAAAAATTCAGAAGCCAGCAGAGGTGGAAGCATTTCAGTTTGCTACTCTCTTAAACTTACCAGGCTTTGGAATCAATCTTATATCCTTCCTCTCAGTTCCTCAGAGCAGAGGACTTTTATGCATTATTCCGATGACTTTCAGGGATGAGCAGGAAATCACAGTTATGGTATGGGAGATGGGATATATAGGTTCGGTAAACTGGTGGAACAAGCTGCAGGAATTCAAGCAGCTGGGGCACAGGTCGAGTGCATGGCTTCTTGGAACCTGCAGCTCCCCCTTTCCCTGAAGGGGGCTCACTGGGTGTACCCATGTCTTGTATGGAGGGTAGCCAGCATTCAGTAGTGAGGCTGTCCTTGCACAAAAGCCTCCAGTCCTTTCAAATCATATTGCTAAATCAAGCCATTTCCTGAACATTTTGAATGCAGCAATTGTGCCTGATCTCAAAATGCAGCATTATATTCAAGCTGATTCAGCTTTCTCCACTGTGACTTCCAGTGACTAACCAATGGACGGTACTCTCTTCAAGGGAGGGAGTTTCCTCATAGAGTGTGTTGGCTTGAGAAGACTGACTGAAGTAGAGAACTGCCCTTGGGGCCCCAGGCCCCTACTAAGGCAAAATCTTACTGTTTATTTGCACATTTATCTCCCAAGGATTTAAGCTCCTTGAAAACAGGAAGTACATTTTTTCATCTCCGTTGTCTTCAGGGCCTGGCGCAATGCTGGCCTCTGTAAATATTTACTAATGGACTGAACAAAGTATATGTCCCTTTGAATCTGACGGTGACCAGTCATGTTTGTGTTGGGATATAGAGCCATAATGGAGAATTAAGTTGTTTTCTTGTTGTTCTTTGCCCCAGTTTTCTGTTTTTTTTGGCACTATTCGCCACTCTTCAGGACTTGCCTTTCCAGACAAGCTCGATTTGGTCTGCTTGTTTCTTTTTCTCAAATGATGCCCGAGTTCAATGGTATTGAATGATGAATGGTTACATAATGAATTGTTAACTTTGTACTATAATCAAAAAATTTTTAAATGGTCACTGTGGTTTGGACTGAAATGGTCTGATACTATGCATCTACGTAGATACACAAGTTGGAGTGTTTTAGATGATCTTTAAAGTTTTTATGGAAACAAAACATAACTTTCCCCTCAAAAATGAGGAAAAGAAGTTATTTTCTTAGACACACATGATCATCTCTTTTGGCATGCCGTTGAATTTAAAACAATTAGGTGCCTAATGGTGCATGTAAATTTGACCATTGTATTTCATACGTAAGTAAGCATGATTAATTTAAAAAGAAGCACATTTCCTCTTCTTACTAATCAAATTGTCATACAATACATTGAATTTCAACGCATTTATGAAGTTTCATTTATAAGTAGCTTTATGTCTCATTAAAATTTAAAATTGATGATGTCGAGAAACTCAATTTTTAAAACATATTAAAAGTCAGAGTCATTAAAGTAGAAAAATTACACAGAGCCCCAACTGTAAAATTGCAGAGTAAAGACAACTTCGCATCTCTGAAATCAGCCACCATCAAGGAGACTGAGAAACAGAGATGTAATTTCCATATTCAAGACTCCGAAAAAACCTGTCATTAATAGACCACAGATCGGAAGACCGGGTTATCTAACAGATTAGTTCCTGAAAGGGTTCTGGCTCCTGAGGATCTCAGGCAGAGCCAGCAGAATGCTGACATTAAAAATAAAGATTATTCCCAGAGGAGCACAACAGTCCTCTCTTGGAGCCAGGGAATCAGTGTGTGGCTGACCGTGGGAGCTTTCTGGGACTTAAAAGGGTCCCTCAAAGTGAAGCCCTTGTTCCTGCAAGCAGTTGGTAAAGAAATACAGAAGACAGACCCCCTCTGTCTAGAGGGGCCCCGATGTTGCTGATCCGAGTAGACGTATACAAGGGTCCAACCTGGTTGTCCCTTAGTAGGATCACCTTGGGGAGTTTTTTAAACACACCAGTCCTCAAGTGCCACTCCCAGCCAGTTAAATGAATACCATGGAGTGATCCCAAGTGTACATGGTTTTTAGAAGCTCAAAGGTGTTCTAATATGCACACACAGTTATGAGTACCTGGACAGAGGCGGCAGTGGTACACAGGCAAACACACCTACCTTAGGAAAGAATTTTAAAAAACTGCCTTCTCTCCCGCAGTGTTACCTGATGAATACCCAGTCCTCTAAAACTGATTTCAGGGGTGAGTAACAGTCAAAAAGAATGAGGACCGTATCCATAAAAAATGCAATTTTAGGTATGTTTAAAACTAGAAAAAAAAATCCAAGAGATATAGTTTTTAAAACTGTGGGAGAAGATGACCTAAATAAATGGATTTAAGCAGAGTTGTACAGCGGAGGCGTGCTGGGCCCATAAATGGATTTAAAGGGTACCACTGCCTCAGCAGATGAGCAAAGAGCAGTCAGTGCTGAGGCATTCTTACTAAAGTTGCTGGACTTCAGAGCTAAAGAAAGCATCCAATGGGCATCCAGAAAAAAAATGATCAAGTCAGTTCTTTTTCTTTCTTTTCCGAGCAATGCTAAAACAGGAGTAGCCCCTGGAGGAACCCAGGACCCACAGTCCCTTCTAAGAGGAGCCATCAGAGAGGACTGAAACTTTGTCAGAACTCAAGTCTAGGTTACAAGGACACAGGGCTTACGAGGTCCTGAGAGAAAGAACGTGTCCAACTCATTCTGTTTACTGTTGAAGAAGCAAGAACTCAGACAGCTCCTTTTACATCATTCCTTCTTGAAGACACTCGGCCAGTCAAGAAGAATGGGTCATGAACCTAGTCTCTCGTATCTCCTCACTGTAAAATTAAAGCTAATGCGACTCCAGGACTTCTAGGGTATAATATAAATGTTCCAGTTTGTAGTTGTGTAGAAGAGACGAGAAGAAAATCAAGGGAGGTAGTGTAATGACGTTAGTGTCCTTATACACAGCAATAAAGAATGTATCATCTTACACAATATGTGCATCACACGATGGAGGTATAGTGCACTTGCACAAGAATGCATTGCAAAGTAAAAACTTATCTACTTTAGGAAAAATTCAATACTCAAAATAATGGCCAAGGGGGGTTGGATCACAGTTGTAGTACCTACTGGTGTGGTGACCTGGGAAAAGTAATTAGCCTCTTCCAGCCTCCACATCCTTACCTGTAAGATGGGGTGAAGGATACACCTCTCTTTCAAGGTTGATGTTAGAAGTGACTGAGATGCTGCACTTTGAATACTCAGCACAGAGTGAACACACATGAGCCAGGAATTAGACTGCCCTGGCAGAGCCGAGCACAATGCTTTCCAGTTAGCCCGGCCATGTCTCATATTATTTCTTTCTCCCTGCAGCAGTTTGCTACTCAGATTGTTCCAGATCTTACAGCAAGGGGTGGAAGGAGAGGGGACGGGGACAAGGGGCCCTTCTCCTTGCATTCTGTTCCTTTTAACGGATATCCCACGTTTTGTCTCACTCTACTCGAGGTACCGAATTCCAGAGGGCCAATTTTTGGTGGCTTTTGGTCTTCATTATCAATTGTTCTTCTCTTGTTATCCTCCGAAGTATATTTCCCTGTGTGCTTTCTCTCTCTCATTAGAATCTTACACATATTTCGCCCATGCCGTTGAATTTTCTACAGTGTCATTAAGCCTTGTGTCTATAGTTTTATTTATCCCTGAACATTTGAGTTTGTGACCCTGGATTGAGCCTCTCCCCGTCTTTTAGCAGATTGCCAACAGGCTCTTCTTCCATAGACTTCAGAAAAGCGTCCCCAGGCTCATTGAGCAAAAGCCACTGCCATGCTATGTCCTGCACCATCCCGGCACTCAGTGGTTGACTTTCTGTCCTCCCATAAGCCTCTGTTGCCAAACAGTGATGGAGTCACCAGTTGTTTTCTGTCTCTCTCTTCCATTTAAATACCTTTCCATTGTTATTTCTGCATACTTTTCCTGCAGCTCATCCTCAAGGACCCTCAGCTAATACATCCTCCCTAGGACATTAACCTAGGGACTTGGGACGTCACATTCTCCCCACATTCCAAACCTACAGAGGAATATGCATTATTGGAGGACGGATCTGAAAGTCACAAAATCTGTTTAATGGACATTCGCATTCTGTGATTACAGTGAGAATGTGGAGAGGTGGGGAACCAGCGCATGGTGAAAAGGTTTGGGGACAGATGACAACCCCCAAATACTGTACTGTAGAGGTGAAACGAAAATACCCCATCAGTGTACCTGGTTTTTGAAAATGTCTGCTTCCTTCCATTTTCTGAGTACTTACCCATTTTCAGCCAGCCTCTCCCTTCCCCTCTGTTGCCTCATGCTTATCCACCTGTGGGACATGTACAGTCTGAGACATGGTGATTTTCTGTAATGGCACTTAGAGAGAAACCAGAGGAATTTTGAGCTGGAAAAGATAGTAGTCATTTGGTTCACCCACACAGTTTTATCGAGAGGGCAACTGAGCATGCGTGAGCAAGGTCAGAGTTCTAGAGAATTCCGCCCAGAGGCAGGGCTAAACTCAATTCTCCTGATTCACAGACTCCCACTAAAACTTACCATCCTCAGACTTTTTACATTTCAGATCAATGTTTAATTAAGAACAAACCTAAAAAAATACCTTGCAAAGTTAGTTGTAATCTTAATTCTGTAGGAGAAGGTTAGCGTCACTCACCTCTGGTAAGATGTTGCTGCAGAAGACAACCAGCTATCCAAACAGATGTGATATGCCAGTTAGAAAAAAGCAACAAGTCTGTCACACGTGGGAAGGAAATCACAGCAAATGCCATTAAACTGGCAATTTACTTGTCACGATCTTTCAAAAGAGGCAAGAAATTGGGTACAGCAGATGAGTACAAATCTATTCAGATTTGAACTCTCCATTCATTGAATAGTCAGGTAAAAACAAAACAGATCCAGAGTTTCCTGTTGGTTTTTCTTTTTTAATGTCTTCACTTACTTAATTTTTTTCAACTTTTTATGTTGAACTAATTTTAGACTCACATTAAATTTACAGAATAGTAAAGAGAGTTCCTTTATACACATCACCCAGGTTCCCAGAATGGTAACTTCTCATACAACTGTATTGTCTCATTACAGCTAAGACATTAATCGGACATTAATGTTATCAGCTACAGTACAAATCCTGCTAAATTTCACCGGTTGTTCCACTGATGATCTGCTTCTATCTCAAGATCCTACCCAGGATCCCACATTGTACTTACATATTAACTCCCTCATCTCCTCCAATCCATAAGTTTGTCAGCTTTGTCTTTCATGGTCTTGATACTTTTAAGAAGCATTCATCAGTTATTTTGTAGAGTATCTCTCAACTTGGTTCTGTCTGGTGTTTTCTCATAGTTGGAATGAAGTTATGATCAGACTGCTTCCACAATGTCTGGCTTCCAAGAAGGAAGAGAAGTTGTCTGTCTTCTTTTACTTCTTTCTTTGTTATTTTTATTTTTTTATGATGTAAGTTTCAGACGTACAGCTTTATAATTATATATTTGTATACATCAAAGTGATCAAAACACAATTTTTTAAAGATTTTATTTATTTAATTGACAGAGAGAGATCACTAGTAGGCAGAGAAGCAGGCGAAGAGAGAGACGCAGGCTCCCTGCTGAGCAGAGAGCCCGGGGCTTGATCCTAGGACCCTGGGATCATGACCTGAGCCGAAGGCAGAGGTTTTAACCCACTGAGCCACCCAGGCACCCAGATCAAAATGTATTTAGTTTTGAGAGAACAGCCCAGTATACAACATATAAGGATAAAATTCATGCTGAGAAGTGACCTAAGAAGTAAATAGATATCAGGCATTTCTTGTTGCCATTTGCCTTTAGAATCATAAGAACAAAACACAAAAGCCCAAATTTTCAAAAATCCATAATAAACTAAACCTTATTGAAACAATTTATATCAGATAGAGGAAGTCCATTAGCAAGATCAAACTATAAACAGAATATTCTGACAATAACTAACAGAAGAAACATTTAAGTTACACACGCTTTTAATGTTACCTGGACTGAGTGTAGGGGACTGTCCTCCCTCTTCTTATTGAACAACAATCAAGAGCAAAACCAGGATATAAGAAACACTGTGTTCTTATGGTGACTAATTGCCCCCGGACAATCTTTATTATTGTAATTACTGTCATTTCTTACATAAGTGCTTCTTACCACTTATCGATTACTTATTATATATCTAGCACCAGGCAAAAAAGCTTTCTATCCGAGGAGTTTTTCATCCTCACAACAAACCCATCAGGTGTCATTATCCCAAATTAAAAGTGAGGAGATGAGAAAGAATTGATTGGCCCAAAGTCACACCCAGGCCACAGTCGGGAGCCATGGCTTGCTGCTGCCCGAGTGCTAAGGTCAAAGCCTACGTTATCTTTGACATCGGCCGTGGGTCACCACCATTCCCCGTGGCTGTTCGGGACAGCTGGTTCATTAGAGGGTGTCATTCTGATAGAGGAAGGACATGTCTTCCAGTGTAACAATCCAGCAGCCCTGCTGCCTTCTCCTCCCAGCACGGTGCCTCTGGGACAGAAGGATGGGTGTGAAAGAGGGTGACGGTGATGGTGACATCCACTGGAAACTGCGGGCCGTTGAGAACAGGTCTCTGGCTTGACGTCTGTCCCTTCGCATACTGTGCGACAGAGTGGGTGCATTATAAATGTGATTTTTATGTAAAAATTGAAGAATGAAAGAATACACCTGGGGGGCAGGGTAGTTTTACAAGATGATTTACCGAGCTATCAACAGTGGGACAAGGATTTGAGGCAATGGCAGCAAAAAGCAGGAAATATGCTTTTGATAGAAAATGAGATGGTAGATACAGAGGCTAGAGATGTGGGGGAGAACACTGAAAGCAAGAGAAAATATAGTATTGGGTCTATTGCAGTCAGATGCACAATTATTTGAGCTAAACTCAGAGTTCCATTATGATTTATGTGCATTTTGTATGTACTTTATCACTGTGTGCATTAATTTCTTCTGCATATTTGAATTAACTTTCTCTTTCCCTTTGAGATGTGGATATTTCATTTTGCTTTCTAAATACTGCAAATTAACCAACAAGTTTACTTAAAATGATTTTGAAAATGCATATTAATTCCTTTATTAACTATAAGACATAAAAAGTATTTACCTGATTAGTCCTTTCTATTATTAAAATTTTAAAGTTTTCCATACATGCCTTTTTGAGATATCAGGTAGGAAAACTGCAGGTCATCAATCCTGCAGAAGTTAAGATGTGGATTTGGGATGCATATACACATTATAATCTTTGAAAAAACTTTCGATGTAAATTAATGGGCCTTTTCATAAATTGAAAATAATTAGAGTGACTGTAGCCTGCCAGATTCTCATTTACTCCCACGTCACTTCTGAAGAAGGCTATTATCGGTACTGGAATTCGGGACTGATTTTTTTTTTTCCCAATGGGAAATATATCTTAGCTGTTACCCACTTTGTGGTATTTTTCTTATTTGACTTTGGGTGGTATTGACTAGAAGGTACAGATTCAGCTCCCTGTATGAGTCATAAATCAGTTTTATTAAATATTGATGGGAACAGCATCCATGGTTTCTGTCATCACTGGAAGCGTTCCATGCTTGAAACGACCCCATATCTTGCTGAAATGCGATTGTCCATAAAGCCACCTACACTGCTGTAACGTTCTAGTCTTAATACAGGCTTTACTTTAAAATCCCCCCCATGTTTTTTTTCCTATCGGCCTTCCATTACTTTTATAATTTGTCTCCTACTACATCTGATATCAAATATGGCCATTAAAACGTGATGAAAGAAGGTGACTTTTACTCAAATCATCGTAGAATGTGAATTGAACTTTGCTGATGCTGCTGATAAACATTGATTCATAGATTTAAATGATGTTAAACTGTATTTCATGTGTGTCAGTATGAGGTGTCAGATGAAAACTTCACAAATGAATAGAAAGAGGGAGCTATTATGTATCTATAACTATGATTTATTGCAGAATGTACATTTTTATTGCAGCTGCAAAAAGCCACAGTAAAGACTAATTTGTAAAAGATGTAATTGAGATTTATACTTGGTGGAAAAGCACCAAAGGTTTGTTTCCCCGGCATTAATCCTTATGTGCAGCGTTGCTCCTGGAATTACTTATCGATTTTTATGAAAACCCGTAGAGAAGAGAGAAGCAGGGCAACAGAATTCAACCAGAAGTGCTTACTTATATGGCTGACAATTCTATACTTGCCTTCTGAAGGAATTCCTCTGTCACGGGGCGAGGTAGACGTGACATAGTTTTGTTAAATAGAGGACAAGATCATGAGGCTTCCACGAGAGGAAAAGTTGCAGGAGTCTTTGGTCAGGTACAGGGGTTTTCTCCCCGGATCCAGGCATCCGTACCTGTCCTCAGGTTAAGTGCAAACGTGTGTGCTTGAGGATTGCTCAAGGAACAGAGTTGTTGGGCTTCATTAGATTCCAGACAGGGTCACAGACTTACTTAAACTGAAATTAGATAGGCGATATTACTCAGAATATTAGGAAGACAGGGGGTCTAAAGATAGAATGAGCAGGCATGATTTTCGAGAAAAGGCTGTCACTGTTTGAGATCCAGTGGGTGACCCGGAATTCCTCTCGAATGAATCAGACACACCTGTGGAGGGATAGTGCTGTCAGACAGTGAAGAAAGGGATTTTATAAGTGGATTTTGAGGGCATAACATAATGACTTTTTTTTCTTATTATACATGGAAGACAATACTCTTTGCAAATATGTAGTGGTTTCCAGGAAATTAGCAGGTTTATAGTTACATTTTAACTAATTATAGAGGACAAAAATAAGACTTCAAATAGCATAAGAGGTTTCAGGAAAGTAATAAATTCTGCCATCTGTAAGTCCTTCCCTTTCTCTCTCCTTTCCTTTCCTTCTTTCTTCACCAGTCTCATGGTTTTTAATAAAATGCTAATAACATTTAAGTGATTTTCAGGTTTTGGCTACAGTAAGTAATTCGGTGGTGAATACAGGCTCACCCACACAGATACGTCTGTATCTTGTGTGCATGTGTGGTATTCTCTAAAACGGGTTCCTAAGACAATTTCTAGGTCAAAGGGTAAGCACATTTTTAACATAATAAATAATGTTTTATTTCTTAAAAGGATTGTCAGAATTCACAGTCCTGCTCTTATTGTGTGAGAGTGGATTTTTTTCAAGTATAAGGAATTCTCATTTGAATTCTCTTTTGAAGATCCTGAAGTTAAAAGATAGCAGAGGCCATAGTGTAGTTTGTGCTCTTTGGAACACAGGGTGTTCATTCTCTTTTCTTTACTTCCCTCCGACCCCTCCCCCACCGAGGCCTCCTCCAGCCCATTCATGACCCACCCTCCAGGGCCTGTGTTCATGGAGATTCCCATCCACCAGCAGCCCTAGTCCCCCCTCTGTCTGAACTGGGACACAGAGTTTGCCCTTGAAAGTTAATGCTTCATTCTGTTTGGTTCCGACTGTCTGGCGTGTGTGTGTGTGTGTGTGTGTGTGCGTGTGTGTGTGTGTGTGTGTGTGCGTGTGTGTGTGTGTGTGTGTACATTTTACCCTTTTCTTCCCAATGAGCTCATTCATTAGATCCCAGGTGCCTCAAGTAGGAGCAAAGCTTCCTGTATTTTTGGAATGTACTTTCTAATTCTTCATGAGCTCATTATGTACTCAAGGACTGGTTGATCATGTGTGGGAGAATTTTATATTAGCTACATCGTCTTTTTTCAATCATTATCCTGTGGAAGCTTCGTGATGGAATATTTAAATAAATTTCAGATACAACTCCTGCCTTTTTAAGGTCATCCCTCATTTGAAATTAAGTGGTGTCCGCCTTATGTCAGATTTCCACATGAAACGAATGTGAACAGACTGTCACAGAAGTCTTGTGTTGGCCGTCAAGGAGATTCTCCCTTGCGGGTAATGGCAGTCAGTGGAACATAATTCCCTTGACAGTCTATGAAATTAAATTAATTTCACCAGCTAATCAGTTGGACCAAAAAGGAATAATGTCATCTGGGAAGTCCTACACAGCTCTTCCCTCAAGGCCAATGAGTCCGTAGGAAGGCCATCTCCTACGTCTCCTGGGATTGCATGTTCTAATATATGAGCCCTGCTTAGCAAAACTGTGCTGACAAGGTTCAGGGCCTCCTCCTCTGAAGGGAAAGCTCTTTGGCTCTTGGAAATGGGTTTCTAACCTGAGCTGCACAGAGCTGTGAGAAAGTAGCTGGCAGCTACCCTGAGACGGCCATTGGAGTCTCTTCCCTCTCTGCACCGTTAAGCCCCTGGACCGCTCAGCTCCCACACCCCTAGGCCCCGGAATTCAGGAATTATACTGAAGATACTGAAACATACTAAATATACTAACATAAAGATACCAAATAAAAATGAACCGAATATAAAAAGATAAGTGATAAATGCCTAGTAAATATTAGTTGCCACTATTAAAACAAAGATAACTACCACAATCGCTATTACAAAAATTATTGTTGATCAGATTTATTTCTAGATAATAAGGAAAAACTGCGATGTAATCCCATTTTCATGAAAGTAGGAGAAATTTTGGAGAATACAAGATACGTTCTCATCATAAATAGAGAAGGAGATGTTTTCAGAAATAAGGTACTCGACGGACATTCGCTATGTATTTACTCTATGCCGGGTGTACAGGACCTGAAATGTAATGCTGTGAGTCAGAATAACTACGTTCCTTTCTCCAAACGAGATATTAAAATGGGAAATGAAGGTGAGGTAAAGTTGGAAGAAAGGGTTGGTTGATCTTTAACTGACGGTAATCTTATAGCTGTATGCCCGGTGCAGGAGCGTGTGCCCCCGTGTGTGTGCCCACACACCTTTTTTGAGTAAGAATACGAGAAAATGAAGCAGGAATGTTCCAATTTGAAACAAGTCGCATCCTCTGCACCCCGCCCTTGTATCCAGCATTTCTTACACTTAGCAATCTGCCTAACATCTGAGACAAATGCTTATGTTAGGTCTGATCATCAGAAATGCTGGCTTGAGAATTATATTTTTGCTTTAGTTTTTATTAAAGAAGGTTTTTAATGACATAGATGAAGGGTGCTACCTTCCTTTTTTCCCTGGTCAAATTTGCCTCCTTCTTATCACCTTTTCTGAGAATGTCTTCATCTTATTTTTAAATACTAGCTTGACTGAGTAGGGAATTCTTAGTTGGTATTTGGTTTTCACCCAGACTTTGAAACCATACCCTTGTATTCCGGAATACAACGCTCCTTTCAGTCTAATTGTGGTGTTTTTGTTTTTATTTTTTTTTTTAACATATTTGTGTTTTTTTTCTTTGATAGTCCTTAAGATTTACTGTTTGTCTTTGCAATGTTATGGTCTTACCCTTAGGCATGGGCTTTTTTTTTTTTTTTTTAAACCTAGTAGAGATTTAGTAGGGATTCTTCTTCTTCTTCTTCTTTTTTTTTTTTTTTTTTTTTTGGTTTGGGGTCCTAGTTTCTCTTAAGAGATACTTCTTGGGCCCTGTAAGGATCTGGACAGAAGGCCAGCATCTCTCTCTGCCTGTCTGGCCAGGAGGGCACTGTTCTGGTCTCCATTTAAAATGCAGACGGGCCTTTGTGGAACTCCTGGCTTTGCAGACCCTCCCCCAGCTCAGCGTCTGCTTCCTGTGCTGGGTGACGGTGCTCCCAGTGCTGGGTGACGGTGCTCCCAGCAGCAACAGAAGCCCAGCCCCAGCCCTTAGGGTCATACTGACTCTGAGTATAGATCTGCTGCTTGTGGCTCTCATTTTGTGTTCTGTCACACTCTGCCCACTGCATATTCCACTTGCTTTGGTGCTAACTTTTATCTATTTTCTTGTGTTGTTTGGGCACAGGATCAAGACAATGAAGGAAGGACGTTTCCAAGTAAATCTTGTCCCGCAAATTGACATAAAGCCTTATTTTATGTAGCAACTATATAGACATATTTACAATTTTCATGAAACTGATGCAATTTTTCTTTCTCTGATATGATCCTACACCTATTTTACTTTCAAAACTATATTTTATACATTTTGATTATTAATTCTTAGAACGTGGCAAGCGTATATTTACAAGAATTTTTAATTTTTATAAAATTCCAAGTCAGGAGCGTTTTTATTACTTTTTGCTGTTGAATTAGTCTAGTGATCTCTGTGCAGCCTGGTAAAACTATCCCTCTGTGGTTCCTTTGGTAAATACAAAATCTGAGAGAGAGAGAGAGAGAGAGAGAGAGAGAGAGAGAAACTACAAATAAGCAGTAGCAGTGATGGAAGCATTGAGAGTAAATTCTGATGGATTGAGATTGGGGTTCTTAATCTTCTTAATATTAATTGCAGCAAATATTCACCTGCTTTCTCCCACCATGTAAGTGCTCTAACCAGGAAGCAAAAAATTAAATTAAATTAAATTAAATTAACAAGCCTAATCAGACATTACCTAAATATAAAGCAAATACAGGTTCTCAGGTACTTGTCACTCTCCTGTGTCTAATAGAAGATAAGCCATATTTGCCCAGGAAGTTATATTACTTTATTTCATTTTATTTTATTTTTAAGATTTTATTTATTTATTTGACAGATAGATCACAAGTAGGCAGAGAGGCAGGCAGAGAGAGAGGAAGAAGCAGGCTCCCTGCTGAGCAGAGAGCCCAATGCAGGGCTCCATCCCAGGACCCTGGCATCATGATCTGAGCCGAAGGCAGAGGCTTTAACCCACTGAGCCACTCACGCACCCCAGTATATTACTTTATTTTAAAACGACTAGTGACTACAAACCTCAACACCACATCAGAGTTGAATTGAAGGAGACTTTCAAGTAAAGACCACTGGGGACTAAGTATCAGAGGGAGGAGTGACACCTCCTCCTCACATCACCACAGGCCTGACATTAACTCCGCCCACCAACGCCAAGATGCAGGCCGGGAAGGAAAGCAGCTCTGGGGGACTGGAGCAGATCATGATGATGATAGTATGGAGTGTGCCCAGCATCCCATGCAGACACGGGCATCTTGTCAGGACTCAGGCCCCGATAAGTGAAGGACACAGCTCAGGATACAATCCATAGCTTGGAAGTGGGTGACACAAGACAAGATATTTGACCTCTCTCCACCTGCAAATGCAGGGTAAAAATTGTGCATATCTCAGCGACTAGTAGATTAGATTTTTCTCATTTTCCTGCTGAAGAGTCCTCAGTAAAATTTAACTATGGTTACAATGATCATTTTTATTAGCTGTATAATTATCAAGTAAATGAGCGAGTGAATTACAGACCACCCTATTCTAACGTCACCCAAAAAAGTCAGAGAAAACTCATCCAATATCTATAGTCTTTCCAAGGCATCAGCTTCCTTTCTTTTAGTCTTGGCAAAACGCTGGGGATCGTGCAGCCTCATTGAACAAGATGCTCACACTTTCCTCTGCTAGTGTATGCCACCTTTACTGGTATATTCTTCCCTCCATGTACATTTTCACTGGAACTGGGAGTAATATGTTAAGAAATATTTTCCGATTTCCTACACTGAGTTGCTGCCAGCAAAGCCAGTTCTAACGTGAGATGCTTTGTCCTTGCTGGGCTTCTAAAGAGTTAAAGCGAGGCGGAAGCCCTGTGTTTACAGTCCACTAGGGCAGGACTCAGCTGGTGGGCCAAATCCTGCTTTCTGCCTGACTTTGTAAATAAAGTTTAATGCAACTCCATGCCCCTTTGTTTATCTCTGGTCCCTGGCTGCTTTCTGATGCTACAGCAGGTTTCTGCAGTTCCAGCAGAAATCCTGGGGCCCACAGAGTCCACAATATTTACTGTCTGATCCTTTACAGAGGAAGCTTGCCAACCCCTAGACTAAAGGTAGGAAAAAGTGCTCATCCCATGCTTTTTTTAAAATTTTTTATTTTTTCAAGATTTTATTTATTTATTTGAGAGAGAGCAAGCACAAGCCAGAGGAAGGACAGAGGGAGAGGGAGAAACAGGCTCCCCTCTGAGCAGGGAGCCCCCGTGCTGGATCCCAGGACTCGGGGATCACGACCTGAGCTGAAGGCAGACGCTGCTTCACTGACTGAGCCACCCACGAGCTCCCTCATGCTTCTTTTTTGTTTTATTTTCCCACAGCTGCCTAGACTCCTCGACAACCTTTATGTTCGCTTCTTCTTACATCCCTTGGATTTGGAAAGCTAGAGACCACAACACGTCTGTGATTTTGTCTAGGCTCATGAGAGTCCCATCCTGGCTCTCCTTCCCTGAGTCAGAGTTCCTTAAATTCTAAACATGGGGTTTGCAAAGAAAGGTTATCCTGGATTTATACAACCCTGGACGTCTCCTCTCTGTTGTCTTATACACAGGCTACTAAATCTGTGACTGATGTTAAGTAAGAAATTTTTAAAGAGTGGATGATATGCTAGACATCAAATCCAAGGACTCTTGATTAGATTTAATCAGATGAGTAGTCTTTAGTATGGGCCTAAGTCTCAATGGTTAAAAAGCTTGCTCAGAAAATCAGAATCAAAATACTGTTATTCCCCAGTGCCTCCCTCTAGCCAGAAAAATTTACTGAGAACAAGTAAAAGAAAGGGAAAATATTATTATATTTACAAAAGACCAATAAAAACAATATAAAATAGCATTTCTGAAGACAGTTTGTCTGGGAGATGTAATTTGCTTGCTGCTATTGTTGCACTTATTGGGACTCTGGAAATCAGGAATGTTCTGGAAGTCTTGACGTGGACAGTCACCATATTTGAGCAATGATTTAAATGAGGGTTGTAGATAGTCTTCTGATGGTCATTCATTCCCTTATGCATTCATCCAGCACATATTTATTGAGATCCTACTACATGTTAGGGACTGTGTCTAGTACTTTAAGGCACCACGTATGCGCTGATACAGAACGATGGATGGATAGCATTATATTTCCATTTTTTCTTAAATTCATTCTTGCTTATGAAGAGATGACTTATTTCAGGCTTTGGGACTCTAATTGTGGATTTAATTTTTTTGGTTAGCCTAAGCATAGTGTTAGATTTCAAGAAATAAATTGTGGAAGAGGATTCAAAATTTTTTTTTTTTTTAAAGAAACTTGGTAGGCCAAAACAAAAAATAAATAAATAAAATCGAAACTATGTTATTTAATAACCTAGACATAGCAGAGCTTGGTTAAACTCTCCAGTCTCCAGCAGATTCCTAAAATGAAACTATTTTCTTATTTTAATCAGTTTCAAAGAAATGCCTCATGCTCATTTTCGTTGTTGGTGGTGAATTGAGTTTAATGAAGCTCTGTAAAATAAGGCCAGAATGAACAGAAATGGAGTCAAAATAATGGATGACACATCTTACATATTCTTACCATCCTGTGTCCTGACCGCGCCACACTTTAACCTAAGGGTGGACACCTGGAGGGGTTCATTAGCTTGCAGCTGTCCACGATTAGTCTGCAAAGCCGAAGAAGAAAATCAGCCACCAGAAAGCTGCTGGTCCCGGCCTGGAAGATGAACAAAGGAAAGGAGCAGCTGGTGGGGAAACACACATTTGGCCGAGACCTTTACAGAAGGGTTGAGAGGCCCTAGGCCCCTGGAAATGGAACCTGGGAGCAAAGTCTTAATGGCAGACAGCCTGGAAACGAGGGGCAGCAGCTGGTTGTTATTTGTGTACGGAGCGAGATTCAAGGGGACGTAGGAGTTGTGCTGTACAGCAACCATTATTTGTGGGAGTAAGGGAAGGAAAATTAACATTTATTCAGTGCCCACCTTGTGCCAAGCATCACAAGAGGTACCATCGCCTGGTCGCTAACCTGGTGCGCAAAGCAGCCCTTCTGTAGGTTAGCTCCTACAGGTCAAGGGTCGCCCGGCAGGTGTAAGCGCCTCCGGCTGACTCTGTTTACACATTTGTTGAGGACATTTCATAAAATCAGCCAAGTGGTTCATTTCTTATCTGCGGTCTGTGCTGTTTCGTGGGGAAGATTCTTGCCTTTTTATACTGTTCCAGATTCAATGCCACCACAAGGCTATGGACGGACAGGGAAGGGGTTAGTGTTGCCAAACTTCTCTTTTGTGCAGAAGCTTAATCCTTTGAGGAAGAGGATAGCAAGCGTAATGGTGATTGCCAGAGGCGGGGGAAAATCTGCTGGAGGAAAAAAAAAAGTATTTAAAATGTATTTACTGCATAACCGGATAAAATATGTTCAGTTCTGGCATTACTAGTTTTAATGGTTCTTTTTTCTTTTTGCAGCAGGGAAGCCCCCTAAAATGTGGCTTATTGATACTATTTTTACTTACTGAGGTCAATATGTGTTGTGTGGTAGTTTGATTTCTGCCATAATTATTGACTCCTCTATGAGCTGGTTGAGTTGTATAATGATTATTTTAATTGATGCTAACCCAAAGTTAGAGAATTATCAAGGATGTAAGCCGTTTTATCCCTGAGAGTAAAATGTCGACTGTCTGGTGGTATAATTAAATACAATTGTGTTGATAAGGTCTATTTCCCCAATATTAATATCATAGGAAGTTTTAACAGTGTGTTTCATTTCCCTTGGATTGCTGGTGACGTGGCATTTTGATAAACTCAGCGTTAACCTTTTTTTAATTCAGTGCAGACGGGTGCCTTTGTGTGATAGGGGACAGCAAAATGGCAGAACACAAAGTTAAAGATCAGGGAAAATACCATATTTTACCAAACATGTGTCTTCAGACAGTATAGAGATAGGCTGTCCACAAAGTGAGTGGACTAGGGAAAGGATCGCATGAGAATACATAGATTCTTTTTTTTTTTAATTAAGATTTTATTTATTTGCCAGAGAGAGAGAGAGAGAGAGAGAGAGCGAGCGAGCGAGCACAGGCAGGCAGAGTGGCAGCAAAGGCAGAGGGAGAAGCAGGTTCTCCACCGAGCAAGGAGCCCGAGGTGGGACTCGATCCCAGGACGCTGAGATCATGACCTGAGCCGAAGGCAGCCGCTTAACCCACTGAGCCACCCAGGCGTCCCGAGAATACATCGATTCTTGACTGCATGTTAGTCTGTGACTCCTCCCCGCATTTATCCCCACCCAGATTCATGGCAAGTTACGAGGCCTATTTTTCCTTCCCATCTAGATTCCGTTAGAAAGGTTCTCTTTTCATACGTGGTGAACTCTAACCAGTAACTGAATGGACTGTTGCGGCTATCGGCAGATGATAAGATTTACCTGTGAGACTTGATGTTCTACCCTTTAGATTTTGGGTGTATTTCTTAGTCTTTAGTTTTCAGGTGTATTTTCTAATCTTTAGGGGTTTTTAGGTGTCTTTTTTAGTCTTAAATTTTTTCTCCAACTTTATTGACATAGAACATTGTGTAAGTTTAAGGTCTACAATGTGATTTGTTCCATGTATATATTGCCAAATGATAACTGTATAAGGTTAATTGTAGGTGATATTTAAAAATATATATATTGGGAAGCCTGGGTGGCTCAGTGGGTTAAGCATCTGCCTTTGGTTGGAATGGTAATCCCAGGGTCCTGGGATGGAGTCTCGAATCTGGCTCCCTGCTCAGTGGGGAGCCTGCTTCCCCCTCTACCTGCTGCCCACCCCTGCTTGTGCTCTCCCTTTCTCTCCCTCTCTCTCTGTCTCTGACAAATAAACAAAATCTTCTAAAAATAAATAAAAAATTACAAAATTACAAAATTACTGACTTTAAAATAATTACCATATGCTAAGGAAATGAAATAAATTTTGGAAAAACAGAATAGTAATGGGGGACCCTGTGGAAATAGAACTCCAAGAACTTCTGCTGAATTGTTCACACCCAGAATTGTTGAGTATATTTGGTTAGTGATGTCTGCAGATTATACCATCAAACCTGTAATTTGTTTGGCATATCTTGACAAATCAGGGATATTTATTCTAGTTAAGACCAAGTGGCTGAGACAAGTGACTCATAAAAATATAGGTTATTTAAGCCTATTATCTGCTAAGATTCCCTAAGTTCGTTATTTATAATTCTTGGTGTACTGCCTACTATACCAAATTAATTGTGTTGAGTAATGTTTGGTATACTGATAGGATTAACATTAAGCTGCTTTATGAAGTAAGCATGCTTTAAATGAAATCAATATTATTAAGTTATGAAAATCTGTTAATAAAGATCATGAATTATGATTGTTAGTTTGTCGGAATACAGTTTTAGAATTTTTTTTTTTTGATATTCATTCCACTTTATTTTTATTTTTTTTTTTTAATTTTGTATTTTTTATAAACATATATTTTTATCCCCAGGGGTACAGGTCTGTGAATCACCATTCGACAAAACAGACTTATCTTTAAAAAATATGTACACTCAGAGATGTTTAACTAAATTATTTTCAATAATTTTATAGCAGTTTAAACAAATGATTCCTACATAAATCACAAGAGGTAGACATGAGGGATGAACGTAACTTTGTTAGATCATCATTTCTAATATTCTGCTGAGATATAGACTTCACATAAAAGGCACATCAGTCATTGAACAGTTGATTTCTTTGATAGTCTGTTTAAACATAATAAATTAATGGACTGAAAATATTTTTAATTATTATTCCTTAAAAGCTTACATCAAAGTAAAGAATTTTACAATAATATTGATGAAGTTATATACTTTCGAACCTAACATTTGTAAATGTTGCATGGTGTAAAATGTATTGTGTAACTTTTCAGATAATTTGCACACTATCATTTGCACATTTTTATTATGTGCCCTCTTTTACTTTGTATAATATATATGTGTGAATTGTCAGTTGATTCACATAAGAAGAGTCCAAGTATATAACCCTAAACCCATTTGTGTGGATTTCCTATATCTCCCTACAAGTGTACACTCATATGCCTACACAAACATACTCCCTAAAACTAAATCCAGGTAATAGATACAAAGGCAGTATCATTTAAAAGATAAATTCACTGAAAAAAAACTTATAAGCATATAGTTTACTCTGGTAGTGAATTATTATCTATGAATTGATATTGCATTTTTTCAATGTGTTTGACTTGTAAAGTGAAGGGGTTCTAGAAAACTTTAGTATCTGTCTTATCATCTGTGTTTCTTTAATTTTAGAACATTCAATTGCATAAGAAATAATTTTATTCTTTTAAAAGATAATAGGTCAGTGGTGTTTTTCGATGACGATGTCCAATTTTGGTCCCTTTTCCTGGATCCCCAAGATAACATTGTGATGGGTTTGAACTCTATCCTTTCAGACTTTAAATTCAACTGCATATGGATATGCATAAGTATGTTTGCATAAGGTATACATAGTGTTGTTTCCATATTACTTTCATGAATAAATATGCATTTTCTTCCTGTAGTTTAGCACGTATGTAATCTTTTGTTCTATGATTATTGAACTTCTTATTTGGTCATTTTTCAACTAAGGGATATCTTTTTCTCTTGTGTGTGATTACTAACATTGGAATATTAAATATTCTTTTTTTAAAGATTTTATTTATTTATTTGACAGAGAGAGAGATCACAAGTAGGCGGAGAGGCAGGCAGAGAGAGAGGGGGAAGCAGGCTCACCACCGAACAGAGAACCTGATGTGGGACTTGATCCCAGGACTCTGAGACCATGACCTGAGCTGAAGGCAGAGGCTTAACTCACTGAGCCACCCAGGCACACTGGAGTATTAAATATTTTTGAATGAGTCCCCTTGTGCACAGTGTGAATGGTTCTCTATAAAATATATGTGGCAATAGAAGTGCTGGATATGTACATTTTTCATTTAATAGCTACTTCTAAATTGCTCCTATATATTTCCATTAACATTGTATGTTTTTCTTCCAGCATGTCAGTATTTGTTATCAACTTTTTATATTTTAGCCATTCAAATAGGCATGAAAATGTATTTCTATACATTTTTAGTAATTGGTGAGGTTATTATCAAATGAGCATCTTCTCATATGTTTATTGGCCAATCAGATTTTTTCTTCTATAAATTCCCAGTTCATATACTTTGCCCATTTTTCTCCTAGGTTGTTTGCCCTGTTCTCATATGTTCTGGATATTTGACTTTTGTTTGTCATTTGTTTTCAGGCTATACTTTGTAGTTATGAAAGTATAAGATGCCAGAAGCCTAGAACACAGAAGTGTCCAAGAGATTCTAAGCAGAAACATTGTTCTCAATAATGATTTGGCTGGTGGAAAGAAAGGGGAGAAATGGGGCGCCTGGGTGGCTCAGTTATTAAGCGTCTGCCTTTGGCTCAGGTCATGATCCCAGGGTCCTGAGATCAAGCCCCACATGGGGCTCTCTGCCTGGCGGGGAGCCTGCTTCTCCCTCTCCCTCTCCCCTGCTTATGTTCCCTCTCTCGCTGTGTCTCTCTCTTTGTCAAATGGATGAATAAAATCTTGAAAAAAAAAAAAAAAAAGAAAGGGGAGTAAAGAGTGTGGAGTATCGTAGACGAAGGACTTAGCGCAGATGGACGATGCGGAATCAGGAATGATTTTGTCACAACACAGTCATCAGAGAATGAATATTATCGTCACCTGTATCCCGATCGAGAAATTAACAGGGCTGGCTGCCCAGTAGACTGGCAAATCTCATTAGTACTTTCTTCTAACCCTGGGGAAGTCTTACCAGGGTGGAAAAGTTATGTGGCAAGGAATTCTATTAAGAGGATGTTTGAATTAAAAAGGTGGGGGGCAGTACCTGGATGGCTTAGTCGTTTGAAATCAAGCTGGCCCTTGATTTCAGCTCAGGTCATGATCTCAGGGTTCTAGGATGAAGCCTCACATTGGGCTCCGTGCTCAGTGGGGAGTTGGCTTCTCTCTTCCCCTCTGCCCCTCCCCCCCCTCAAATAAATAAATCTTTTTTTATAAAGAATTTTTAAAAAGGAGGAATAGATGTAGCAAGAGAGGCAGATTTGATAGCATAAAAAAGTAATAATGAATGAGTTCCTGTTGGGCATCGGTCAGGAGCTAGGACAGAGCTCCAAAAGCGGACTGTCGTCACGAACAGAAAGCTTTTGAAGACAGATTCAAGAACCTGAAAGACTGGTAATGGGACTTTCCTTACAATCAGTGTCTTAAAAGGCAGTAAACTGTCTAATGGGATATAAAAGTAGAGCCTTTTTTCTTCCCCCAACCTAATATTCTCCTATAAAAAGCTAACTTTATATGGCACTGGAAATAATAGCACACAGCAAGAACTGTACTATGTGGCATTATTGAGAATCTCAAGTGTCGAAAAGGTACAAAGCTAAAAACCAAATGACTTCAGCACGGAAAATGGCCCAGAATTTTGTGACTTTACTTCTAAAACAGAAATTCAGAGGGGGAAAAAGCCAACCTTCATCTAAAACCAACCTAAAATGACAGCGAGAGGTTTTCTAACATGTATTTTTTCTGTGAATGTTAAGAACACTTAATTTCTTCATGTTTTATTAATTTCAGTAACTTGTAATTTGAGGAAGCTGGGGGAGTCTTGTAAAATTCTTCATAGCTGAGATGTTGCCACATATATATGTTAGACTTTCTTTGTTGTTGTTGTAAGCCGAATACCTAGGCATACCAAATAACCTAGCATATACTCATATAAATAAGGAGAAATAGATGGAAAATGGAGCTTATCTGGATGCGCATGAAAGTTCTCATCATGCAGAAGTGAGAAATGAGATAGGTAGGAAGAACCGGAGCTAGTGACTATCATGAGAAGCATAAATAGAATTTGATTTGGGGAGTTATGGACTTGAGATTGATTTCAAAGGAAAAGTCACTGTTTGCAAATCTACAGATGCTTAGGAAATATATAACTGTTTTTAAGAAATAGTATATTTTATATTGATAAAATTTCACAGCAGTGGACTATCAACTTCATATAAAAGTAAAATTATAACTAGATATATTTCTTGATATTAGTAGAGTCCACATTTTAAAAGGCATCTAATTGCAGCCCTGTTTGCTTCTTATATATACAAGAAAATCCTTTTTTACACGACAAATGAGTCTTTTCTAACTACATGCGTGCTAATATGTGCGGAAAATATACACGGCTACTTGATTTAAAATGTTTGTCTCATGAAGAGAGTCAAACATACGTGCAGGGAATATTTGAAAATGTAAAAGTGTCTAACAAAAAGAAATCATTCTGAACGAAAGGTTTGTATACTTTCCAAAAATGAAATACAATAAAGTATATTTTAGTCCAGTATTCTGAATGCTGTCAAATCTCGTGGACTCTTGAGCATTTCACCATTTAGAGCAGAATGTTTGGTCTTGCAGAAGTGTAACTCTCCTCTGGAGGGTGGGCATGGTTGAGTCAAATCAGCCCTAACACCATTGTGGGTCTGACACAGGGTGGAGCAAGGCTCACGCCAGAGGGGGCCGGGACGAGCAGGCAGGAGAGGTGGCAGGAATGGAAAGATCCTTAGGATGAGGTTTGCAGAATATAGCAGGTTCAGAGTGAAAAATCCAAGTGCCAACAGAGAAAAGCATTTCTGAACACTTGCTCTGTCTTGCTGCACCCTTAGGGGTACCTCCCCTCTCCTGTGAAGAGCTGCCTCTGACAGCTTTACTATTTCCTGTTCACGTGCAGCTTGAGATGCATTCAGTCTGCAGGTTCTTTCCCTCTAAACAGACCCAGGCTATGATTCCCGGTCTATATAACTCATGGTAACATTCGGCCGCACTTCACCCACAGTTTGGCATTCATGTGGTTCTTACTTTGGTTCAGGTATATTAAGTTCGAAGGGTAGTTGGAGAGTTCTGTTTTTATAGGTCATGTGTTACATGACAACAGTCTGACCCGGTATCATACTCATTCTACAAATGGATAATGTTTAGTTGTACCCACAAGGCTTTTTTTTTTTTTTTTTTTAATGTAAACATTAGTTTTGAATTGTAGAGGTCTCTTTTTGGTAAACTACTGAAAACTGTAGTGTTTTCTGGAGGACTCTCTGGTCTGGATTTCCTTAGTTTCATATAATTCTTGTCTCTGTCCTACTACTGGGAAAAGGGACATCAAATACACAGATCTTGGATTTAATTGTATTTTTCTGCTTAAGAAAGGCACTTTAAGAAATTGATGTCGGATATATCTCCCTAACTAAGAATGCTAGATGCTTATTCCCATAATTAGATTTCCCTAACCAGAAACATTATTCTCTGATGACAGTGGAAAATGCCAAACGCACCAGCTTCACTGGGTTTTAACAAGGTCCTTGCTAAGAGATTCTTAATTTCTTCAGAAAAAGCAAGTGGAGAAATAGGATGGTCATTTTCTGTTTTTGATACCAGCATAATCTCATCTTGCTCTTGAGGTGTAGTTGGTCTGGGGTTATAGTCTTTTCGTCACTTACCTTTATTAGACATAGACTAAACACCGCATGCATGGCCACAGATGGGAAGTCAGTCAAGGAGGGGATAGAGCAGGTGAGAGAATTTGCAATCTACTTGGGCTGATAGATTTGTAAATAATATACTTCCCTGTGCTACAAAAGGACAAAGAAAGGAGCATTTTTATCCCCTTAACTGTCACAGGGTCATCCCAGAAGAACTGACATTTAGTGTCTAAAAAGAGAGTAGGGAATTTTTTAGCTTTTTTAAAAAGAAATAATGGGATAATTCAGACCTATAGAAAGAGTCAACAGAAGTAACATATATGCGAGTTATGTAAGCATAAGGATAAAGAAGGAAAAAAAAAAAAAAAACACTCGTTAGCCCATCAACCCAACTTAAAATACAACCTTCCCCAAACCCTGAGATTCCTAGTGTGGCCCCTGTAGAAGTGACTATTCTAGGAGAAAGTGTGAAAGATGAATAGGGAATTAAGCGCATTGTATGTTTTGGGGATCACACAGCCACAGAGATTATAACACAAGACTCTTGTGATTGGTCTGACCGGTTTTATCACAGGGAATCTTGAGTGATAAAGGATGTGATAGACCAGCTAGGCAGACATGGAGGCCTATGCTGAGTAGTGAAATAGTAAATTAATCAGGGAGAAGTCACGGGTTACCAGAACTAACTGGACCATATCATATGGGTTTAAATCAAGGATACCCCCATGGGAGAGAGAGGTCAGGTCTTCTGGACAGTGGCCCTGGTCTTTTATTTTTCACGTGTAGATTAGTGAGCCAGTACCTAAACCTGACTGAATCAGACCAAAATTCTTAACTGACCTTGTAGCATCTCCAGAGAATATTTAATTCATGCTTAAAATTTCTTGCCTTCAGCTCATAAAATTATCCTTACTTATAGATATTTCCATATCAAACATTGTTGTTTGCATCACATTACATTTTCTTAAAAAGACTCTTATAAAATATAATAAGTGGAAACAAATTTAACATATCCAGAACAGCCTTTCTAAATATTTGACTAAACAAATTCAGGTGATAGAAAGCCCTTTAAGTTCACCCAAACTACATTTGACTTTGGGAATTCATAGAAAGTCCTAATGTGAGAATATCAGGAGGAAATATAGTGAGTTTTGTACACTTCAATTAAGTTTTTAAGAGTAGCCAGAAACATTTAGGTTGATTATGGTAGGTAATTATAAGAATTTCTTTTAAAAATGAAAAGACATTAAACAATCTAGAATGACATCAAATATTTTATATTTAGCAGCATAAAATTACTTAATTACCTGCATCTGTCAGTGAAGCAGTTTCTATCATAAATGTATTCTGTGGTAATCTACATAATGTTATTTTTAATCAGTAGGGACTATCATGGTCACTTTGTCCCAACTTTTCAGAACTTTAGAAAGAGAACATATAAACTGAATGTTGTTTGTTTTGTCTCATGTAATACATATAAAAAATTAAAACAAGAATTTTCCAGGGTACAGGTATAAAAGGTACATTCTTCACAAGAAACCATAGTGCCGACAGATGGCTTAAATTTCCATCCAAGAAAAATGTACTGCTTGAACTTCAGAGAATGGAAAATTTCTTTGCTGGACTTCACATAATATTTTCAGTGCCTACTGAAAGTCAAGAAAGATCAGTGAGGAAATAAGAACTTCTTGAAAACATGGCATAAACAGGTAATTTTGAGAAATCACCAAGGAGTCTCTGTCCAATTAAGTGTGTAGATGGAGAATAAATATGGAATCCTTGGAAGACTATCTAAATAAAGGTTTCTCTCATTGGTTCAAATGAAATGCGTGGGTATTTCCCTGGGAGCTCCTTGAGGGAATCTATGTGGTTCAGCTAGATTGGGGGCCATTTGAACGTAGAGGAATAGTATACAATTTGATCTACTTGATGAACTTGACTCATTATCATCTACTGCTGCATAGGAAAGGAACAGGGTGGGATATACACGTTCTGATGAGAGGAACATGACTGGGTAGCAATTGCGCTTTATAGAGTGCCTCCCTACACATAATTTAAATATCCTCATGGTACCGACAAAAAATTATAATTCATTTTTTTAATGTTGGAGCTACAGTTGCAACATGAGTATTGGGTGGCTTTTGACCACTGACCGTACTGAATGACATGCACAGAAGGCAAGGAAGAAGGTCATAAACCCTGTCTCTCCATCACTGATTTCAGAAGAGGTGCTGGGACTCAGGCTACATCCAGAGCATAGTAGGTAAGAAGGAAAAACAAGATGGGCAGCTTCGAAAGGAGGAGTCAGGTCTTGAAACTCTGAGCACCCATCCCAGCAGCGATTGTGAATTCCCTCCCTCCCCCACTTAGAAGGAATCTGCACTGTTATTTCTAAGTATATGCTTTCCAGTCTCTATGTTTATTATATTTGAGAAACATTATCACTAGATTAATTGATACCAGTGATGACTTGGTAGTAATTATTATTATTGATTAATCACTAGAAATCAATGTAAAAGAGCAAATTAGTTTTAATGGTTTTTGTGAGAGGTATACAACCTCTCACAATTTATGGGGCTTTTGTGAGAGGTATACAATCTCTCACATTTCTGGGGTGGAATGCAAATTCTTAGTAGGGTAGTTTTCCTCTGCTTTATCTTAACATAGAATTTCTCATTTAATTTCTACATGGAAACTTCGTATAGAGAAAATAGTTTAGTCAGCTGTGACTCCAGCAAACTACTATCATTCAAGATGATTTTTCAGTCTTTTCTGAAGGATAAAACGTGAAAGGGCCTTGCAATTAGTGCTACCAGATCTGTTCTTTTAGTAATCCTATCAACAATCAATCAATATGTAAATACAATTTTAAAAGGAAAGTAAACCAGATTGGAATCAATGGCCTCTTGTTGAGCTTGTTGGTTCTTGGCAGGTTCCACTTTCTCTTTAGAAAGATCTGTAGTGTGTTAGACTTTCTAGGATTAATGGTTATTTTATAATATTGAAGATTTTTCTTTTTCAAGGTCAAGGCCTTGTCAGCTTTCTGCTGGTTTAGGAATAATTGTCATTTTTAAGGATTTTTTTTTTTTTAAGGATTACAACTAATTTATTGGTGATTTATTTGATAACCATTACATAGTGCTCTTGAACTCACATGGTTAGGATACCTTACTCCTTTTCTTTTTGTCATGTCCCTTTATCAGTCATTACCTCTTGATTGTGTCCTGTCCAGGTTAGTGATGGTTGTCCTCAAGGCAGTAGATCAGTCCCTCCCTTTTTTATCCTCATGCTCCGCATTGCCAAAAAATATTATTTTTTAGGAATTTTCCAAATTTCAACCTCATTTACCAACCTCATGTATTTATTTTTGGTTACATACCCACCCTTTTGCCTTTAGTATATCTTATTTATGAGATATGAACCCTTCATACAGTCCCTAGGTAGTCAGCTCTATTTCATTAAGGATTTCTTCAGCTTCTTATTGGGATCATTTGTTTTTGCGTGATTAAGAGTTACTCCTTGTAGCCCCTCTCTGTCTTTCTCCCATGCCCTTTTCATTTGAAAAGCTTTTCTATTTGGAAATCTCTTCCTTAGGAGAGGATTTCTAGGAAGCATAGGATTTGAACCTCCCTGTCCCTGCCCCCCTCCAATGGGAAGTGTGAGTGACTGACAGGTACACCCTGGGTTAAGATCATAAGGACAGACAACTCAGTGCATCTCGCAAGCGTCTAAATGACCTATTAAATGCAAAGTTCTGCTCGCCCGCCTTTATATGGGATCCTGCTGCTCTGGTGTTCATGGAATTTAAATGATGGGTCCCACCACATTAGTGCATCTGTGACTTAGGAAATTCACTCTGATCGGTATAATTTGTGATTAGTATTCAGTTGAAATATTTTTTCTGTGCATTTGTCCAAATGGAGAGAATCGAGAACTGAATGATTCCTGGGCATATGTGGGTGATGGAGGAAAAAGATGTGCTGTAGTGTGATTGCCCCTGGGTGTGGCTAGATTTTACTAGTGACAAGAGAACTCACAGTGATAGAACAACGTGAGCAATAAACTATAGACACCATCTGCCATGGAGGGAACACATTAGGAAAATGCCACCTGTTCCTCCATGAGTCTGGTCCCTGCCTCACAATTTCACATGTACTCCCGTGGTTTCTTGGGCTTTTTATTTTTTTTTTTTCTCTGATTCATGCAGCTAGCTAATGACTAATGGGATTTTTACACATTCCATATTCTATTATTTGATTCAGCCCTGCTTTTATTTACTTTCCGGTGGATGTGGCTGTGTTTCCTTACTATTATTTTGAGTTCCCTTCCTGGCCATTTAGTTATTTGAGAAAATATTTCTATTCATTTAGCATTCTATAGCTTTTTTATGGGGGACCCGCGACAATATAGTGAACAAAAGAGACAGAAGGTCTTTACGTTCGTTGAGCTTACAAATTCTACAAGAATAAACAGGAAATAATCAAGATAAAGAAGTAAAATAAGCAGTGCGTTAGATGGTGGCA
Organism: Mustela nigripes; assembly: GCF_022355385.1. NCBI lineage: Eukaryota > Metazoa > Chordata > Mammalia > Carnivora > Mustelidae > Mustela > Mustela nigripes. The sequence continues at coordinate 75,163,762 of NC_081571.1, read as the reverse complement.
AAAAGAAAAGGAAAAAGCAGACGAAGAGGGAGAGGGGATGGTGTGAGCCGGAATCGCAGTTCTGGATCGGGTGCCCATGAAGGCTGCCTTCAAATAAAAGTCTGATAGATGGGAGAGAGCAGGCCACGTGGCTCTTCTAAGGAGCAATGTCCCGGGTGCCTGGGTGGCTCAGTGGGTTAAGCCTCTGCCTTAGGCTCAGGTCATGATCTCAGGGTCCTGGGATCGAGTCCCGCATCGGGCTCTCTGCTCAGCAGGGAGCCTGCTTCCTCCTCCTCTCTCTCTGCCTGCCTCTCTGCCTACTTGTGATCTCTCTCTGCCAAATAAATAAATAAAGTCTTAAAAAAAAAAAAAAAAGGAGCAATGTCCCAAGCAGATGGGAACATTCAGTGCAAAGACCCAAGAGGGGAGTGTGCTCCGTACTCTGTCTTGATATGAGGAAGCTCATGTCTTGAGAGTAAAAAGAGAATCTGGTCAGATCATGTAAAGCCCTCCCTTCCAACTCAGGTCAATGCATCACAGTTGGCTTTTATTCTTAAGTGAGATGGGAAGCCATGGAGCAATTTAGAACAGGGGGAAAACTGAAGCTGGTCAGAAATGCCCTGCTTACTAGGTTACTGACTTGACAACAGCAGAGGAGGAGACCAGTTAGGAGACTCTTGTAATAATCTACATGAGAGGTTATGGTGGCTTGGACTAGTGCAGTAGCAGTGGGGTTGGGGGAAGGGTTCTGGGTACACCCCACTGGTCGAGTTAATAGAATTTACTGACACACTGGCTGAATATTTAAAAAGGAAGATCACTCCAAGGTTTTCAGCCTGCATAATTAGATAGAGTTGCTATTACCTTCCAGAAGAACATGTTTGACCCCAGGAAGAATGGGGAATTCATCTTTGTCACATGCGCAGTTTGACAGACTTGAGTAGATAATGCAACAGCTGGTAGAATTTCTTCACTTACCTTTTTTATTTTAAAGCACAGGACTTGACTAAATAATGAAAAGTACACCTGATTAAATTTTAAAAACTTAAATCTTGACTCTCCAGTAGCTCAGTGAGACCTGCTCACCTTTGGTCAAATAAACCAAGTCAACAGGGGTTGAGATGAGTATATACTCTATAAAATAAGATGATCAGATTTGCAAAAGCTTGCCCGCACGACTCAAATTTCACTTAAAGTGTGTGACATTATTCTAAAGTTTTGCTGAAAATCATGAAAAAAAAAATACTGCCTTAGGAATTTTGTGCTAATAGATAAATGAATATACGTTGGTTGATGTACTAAAACAGCCAATGAGGATGTTATGATTGACAGTTACAGGAATGCATCCCTACGTTTCCCCACACTACACTGGGTCAGTTTTGTATCTCACTGAGATGGCCATCGTTACTATCATCAGTTGTGGGTTCAAAGTCCTTTGGATGGTTTGCCAAAATACTTCCTATTCTAGTACTAAAGGTTTCTCAGATTTCTTTGCCTAGATGAACAAGATTCAGACTGGTAGTCCTTTTATGTAAGTGAATTTCTGTGGTTGTGACTAACGTTAAAAATGTTGCAGTATGTGTGTGTGTATTATTCTTTGGACTTTGCCAATATTTTAACATCTTTCAGCAAGAAATAACACTCCTTTGGAAATTTTTTAGAGCGCTGAAATGAGATAAAGTATAATTCTTATTCAGAGAAATAATGTATTGCTTCATATTGTTGAATCATACTATTTAGTGAAACCCAAACCCTGTATTTAAAAAAGTTAACAATCTCATGTTTAAAGTATCTCCTTTGAACATTTCAAAGAATCTTAAGCAAGTCTTTGTGTGACATTAAATTGTTAATTTTACCTTGTTATTTAAGATCTATGGTTAGAATCCATTCTTGGGCTAGGAGTATGTGTAGAAAATGGATGCCTGTGGCTCACCATGGCAGTAATTTAAGGCAAGGTTAATGAAGTGGTTTTTGTGGGGGAAAATAGAATGTTTTATGGAAAGCTTTTTTGAACTTTGCCTTGTTTTAGTTCCCTGAACTATTAAATCTGCTTCACATATTTGTATGAGATCCTTACATGTCTATATATTAAGTTTTAGATATCATATTTTTCCAGACTGACATTCCCCCAGGCACAAGCCATTTCTGAGAACAGTATTTAAGGAATAAGCTACTTTGAATTTTAGTCTGTGAAATAGTTGGGGTAAAGCAAGCTTAGGAGAGAGACAACCCAAAATGCAGCACTGCAAATAAAATACAAGTTCATTGCTTTCTGAAGTCATCGTCCTAGGTGGCTCTGACCCCAAGAGGTCATCCCAAAGGATAGCATGTAGGGCAGCCTTGCCATCCTCAACACACATTTTCCCTTGGCTTCTCTAGTTTCAGCAGATGGAAGTGAAGAGAAAAAGTAGTCCAGCAAAAGGTTTTTGTAGATGCCTTGGCAGTTGCCCACATCAAGAAGAACTTTGTCACAGGGCCACACCTCCTTGCGGGAAATTCCAGGACATATATTCTCCAGCTGAGCAGCCTGGGGAGAGTGAGTCTGGAGGAATGACAACAGTTATCTGCCACCGGCTTAAATATGCAAGGAACAAAATGCCCAGTCGATTATGAATATCTTCTAAAATTAGCCATTCAATTGAAGTAAAAACAAATCTATTTTTTATGTAAATCGCTTTTCCATTTTCTGCTCTACTTCTCAAATGATTATATTGGCATCACAGAACAAAGTTATAGAATTCCAGTTAGTACAGCCTAAATGACCAGCAGGTAGACCCCAAAACTATATGAATTCCTTTTAAATGTGAGGTCATTCGGATTGATCTCCTAGATTTCCCCCGTAAATGAAAGTAATTAAAACTGTGCTCTATTTTCAGTGTTTAATCTGGAGTTAGAAACGATCTCCATCTACTCCTGTCAGACAAGAATGTCAGGAACATGGTGGGTGTGGAGAGGCGGCGGATGAATGCTCTGTCCTCACCCCAGACAACCCAAAGAACCCAAAGACACAGGGAAGAATTGTCATCTTCCTTCCCTTCCCTTTCTCTGGGCTCGTCTGTTTAATTTTAAAAGCAGATTTTGCTTTCAGAAAGTATACCAGACAGGAATTTGTTCAAATTCCTCAAAACCAAGCCAAGAAAAGTTTCAAAAAGTTCAGACATGCATGGCCAAGTGGAAAGAACAGAGTTGGAGGAAAGCTTGGGAATACACTGCTTCAGTCACTGCTGGGGGACCTTGGGCAAGCTTCTTAGCCTCACCAAGTCACACTCTCCCCATTTATAAAGTGGGAGCAGGAAGAATGAACATGGAGGTGTGTTGATATAGAATTAAACTCTATGAAGGGCCTAGTGTATAACCTAGTGTATGGTTCTTTTCCATCTGTGTAAGTTTGTGAAAGTCCCAGGGAGCTCAAAGTTATTGTTCCTCTGGCTCTGTGGCCAGGAATCATCCATGGTTTCCCTGGGCAGGAGCTGTCTCATGCAGCTCAGGCTACCAGTGTTCCCCAGAGAGCCTGACCATCCCGAACCGTGGGTTTGTTGTTGTTTTATCCCCTTGAGACAGAGGGGAGCTGGGTAACTAGAGATCTCTGTAATGATGCAAGAAAATGGAGCTGAGATTCTGTTCTGGCCAAGAAGTTCATGGCAGTGATGGCCCAGAAGAAGTTGCTCATCCTTGCTTCTTGATATTTATGGAACAGCCTTATTTATGGTCTGCATGCCGGTCCTACACTTAATGCTTTCAGCAACTGGAAGTATCTCTTCAAAACCCGACCTTTTTCCTCACAGAGGTCAGAGAGCAGCCTGGGTTCTTAAAGGTCAAGAAAATGTACCTGAGAGCAGCGCTTGTGCAGATCAAGGCTGGTGCTGCTGGGTGAAGAGGGCAGTGGAAAGACTGCGTGTACAAATCCCACCACTGCCACTGCATAGCCTCCCAACTTTGGGCAAATGACTAAACTTGTCCCTACTCCCACTTTCTTCATCTGTAAAATGGGATTAAGGATTTAGTCCTAATGGGATGAGTTAAGTCCTCAGCAAGGCTGAGGAGTAAACAAGCTGAAGCTTGGCCTGCACCAACTTGTCACTGGGCCCAGCCTCATTGGTGTATGGAGACACATTATGATGTTTGGAATCCAGACTGAGGGGATGCAGATCTGTGACCACCAGCACTACTGGACCTCAAGGATTTACCAACATGGAGAGAAGGACAATGGATCTATGCACCTCCAAGAAGACCCTTATAGGGAAAGGGTCAAATAAGGCAATAGAATGAAGATCTTGCTGGGGAGAAACAGAGCCATGAAGCTAGAATGATGCTTAGTTGGGGGGAGGAGGGAATGGGCAGCCACTCTGGTTGGGTGAGGGCCATGGAGCATCCTTTGGCAGACAAAGCAAATCTTCTGTCCCAGTATCGAGAGCCCTGGCAGCTGGCGTGGGTCACCAGTTGGCCCCAGGCACCATCTCTTCCTAGAAATGAATGCAAATGGTCCACTTCTGGATCCCCTCCAAGATGGCAAATGAGCAGCCTGGCCAGCTCTCAAAGTCTGCTGACCTCTGTAATTGCTATTTTCTCACTGTCCAGTACACCCTTCCCTCTTACGCCTGTTTCCTCTTTGTTTCCACCAGCCCCTCTTCCTGACCTAACCTACTCTCTGCTTTGTTACTTTCATGTTTATCTTTTTTCTATGTGCTAGGCACTGAGCTCTGGGAACGTGATGGAGAACCAAAGTTACTACCTTGTGGTGTTTGTGTCCACAAGGGGAGGGAAAGTCAACGTTAAACTTTAAAACTTGGGCAGACTTTTCAAAAGACTACATTGTACTGATAGAATAAGATAAATGGGTACTCTACGTTGCAGAGGACTGATTAATGCATCCCTTAAAATCAAAGCTTTGGGGAAGAAAAAAGGGATTGCTGGATGTGAATTTTTCATGCAAATAAGATTAAACCTTGGATATCAGTCTTTTGACTCTTGCCTCTTGTTAAAGTAAGAGATATTCAAGAATTCTAAGTCAAAATACAGTTGTTGAAAGTCTAGAAAAGTTAAATGGACCAAATGAAAGAGCCTTTTCACTAAAGTAGCTATGTCTTTGATAGAAGTCCTTAAACTCCTTTAAACTTTAGTGATTTATGCTGGAAATGTGATATTAGTCCATGAAGACAATAGCAAATTTATTCAAGTTTAAGAGAATTATAAAACACAGCTCACATAGATAGATAACTTACTCCCAAGCCCCTAAATAAACACTATTGATGGGAAGGCAGTCACGGTGTCAGTCCAGTAAGAGAGTTGGATTAACCATGCAGGGCTGTTGAATAATCCCATGATGGAAGTTCATTAAAACCCTCTGTCAATTGTATAATGCTGAGTTATATCAGCTAATAATAATAATAACAAATGACTGATGGAAGAGTGCTTATATACCTGCTAAATAATGAGTTGAGAGATTTGTTAAAGCTTTAAATAATTACTCCATATTCCAGACGTATTTTGCTGGGCATTGGATACTAAGTAGTGTTTCTAGGGATGATTTTTCTGCAGCTCTCTTGACTAGGGATGAAAAGTTCACCCCGTCAGCCACAGTGCAAATGTCTGATTGCTCTTTTAATGTCCTGAGCTCAAATACTTGCTAGAAAGGAGCGATTTCTGGCCATCTGCACTCTGGTCTGGTACAGCAGTCTTGCCAGTGTGCCTAATGAGAGCATAGAGAGACTTCATTCCAGGCATAAGCAGGCCAGATCACAGCTGCCCAAAGCTTTTTTGGCTTCAGTTAAGTTTGTTATGCTATTATATAATGGATACTTGAACCATATCCCATGAATGACCATTTTTTCCTTCCTCTTTCTCCACTGTCTTACTATCACTATGTTGTCTGTGTTTAATGTTGCCTTAGAGTTTGTTGTTAAAATCAAGCAGAAAAACAGGCAGATGTTAAGGTGAAAAGGAAAAAAACCAGTAGTGGGGGAAATGATGCGTGGCACAGTGAGATTCTGACACAGTGACTTGAGGCCAGGGGAGGCTTCAGTCTCACAAGCTAGCCTTACTTTGTGCCAATTGTAGCCTTTTCATTCCTATGCTTGTATCAGTATGTGTGCCAAATTGTGACCAAGCAGACTAGCTTACATGTAAGTAGAGAATCATGCCTCTGCGTACACTAGTTTAGAATTCTCATTTTAATCAGATATTTTCATTTATCTATGCTATTTCTGGCCCATATTTCATATCAAAAAGAAGTTAGTTGACAGTGTCTGGTTTCTTCTCCAGCATGTAAAAGCTTGGAATTTGTCAGTCCTGTTTTATAAGAAAGAAAGCTAACCAAACTGAAGATCAATAATTCTGTAAATCAACAATGCTTCTTAGGTCTAACAGAAAATTGGGGTCACAGGGCAAAGCACCGCTTGAAGTTTGGAGAGACAGCAAAAAGTAGGGAATCCTAGCTCCCCAGGAGCAGAAGCTGCCAGAGCCAGAGACACATATACCATATTGGCTGATTGGTGAAGACTGAGCCTAGACTAACTTGAGTTAAGAATCCCTCCAGTCTTGGGGTGGGGAGCACATTTTCATGACTTACCATCAGGAGCCCTGCCAGGTTCTTATGGTGAAGATCAGAGAAAAATTCCCTCATGCTTGCCACAGTGGGAGAGGCACAGTGACCATTCTGAAGTGAAGTCAGAGCCTTCTGTTCTCTATGACAAATCCATCCTCTTAAGGACATCTACTTTCTCAAAGCCTCATCTGACCTAGAGGGAGGGCAGGTGGATGACTGGAGTCCCCTTTGGCTCTCTTGTATCAAATAAGCTGAGAAAAATAGGTGAAGAAACTCTTCTGAAGGTCACGGCCTAGGACTCAGTCCGACTAAGAGAACTGAGATTTAAATCTATTATTATAGAATATTTTTCTTCCCTAGTACTTTATCATCCTATTAATGGCTCCAAAATAATAACTGGATTACAACTCAGCTACAAGACACAGATGCTATTTAGGAGGAATTTCTAGGGAAACCTAAAAATAGCAAGAGAGACAGAAACCAGGACAATAGAGGAAATTGAAGATTCTAACACTTATAGATACAGAATACCTTAAACATAGCCTAACCCTCAGCCAGATTAACCTGAAACCTCTCACAGAAAGCCTACCTACTAAGTTACTGTTATGTAGTATATCATGTCCAGATTTCGACAAAATATTCCAAGGCACGACAAAAGTGAAATAAAAACACAATCTGAAGAGATAAAGCAAGCATCAGAACTAGACTCAGATATGACGGGGATTTAGTAGCTACCAAATAAGTTAGAATTTAAAATACCTAAATTAATATGCCCAGTGTTCTAATGGAAAAAGCAGACAGTACATAAGAACAAGTGGGCAATATAAGTAGAGAGATGGAGACTCTAAGAAAGAATCAAAAGGAAATACTAAAGATAAAAAACACTGTAACAGAGATGAAGAATGCCTTTGATAGGCTCCTCAGTAGACTAGACACACTAAGTCAAGAAACAATGAAACAAAAATTTTTCAATAGAAACTTCATGATGTGAAATGCAAAGAGAAAAAAGAATGAAAACAAGGGAACAGAATGACAAAGAACTGTGGGACAGTTACAGAAGGTCTCATATACATGTAATGGGACTACCAGAAGGAGATGAAGTAGAAGAAGGACCAGAAGAAATATTTGAAGTAAGGATGGCTGGGAATTTTCTAAAATTAATGTTGGACATGAGACCACATCAAGAAAGCTCAGAGAATACCAAGCAGAGTAAGCAGCACAAATCTACACCTAGGTAAATCCTATTCAAACTGAGGATAACCAATGAAAAAGATACAGTCTTGAAAGAAGCCAACGTGGGGGTGGGGGGACCTTACCTGTAGAAGAACAAGGATAAGGATTATATTGGACCTCTGTTCAGAAGCCATGAAAGCAAGAAGAGAGTAAAGTGAAATATTGAAAGTTTTGAGAGAAAAAAACCTGAGTAATCTATAATTTTGTATCCAGAGAGATTATCTTTCAAAGGTGAGGAGCTATCAAAACTTACTCAGTGACACAAAGTCAGAGAATTTGTTGCCAGCAAAACTGCTTTGCAAGAAATGATAAAAGTTCTTTAGAGGAGGAAAACAATACAGATCAGAAACTCATATCTACATAAAGATGGCTTAAGAAACAAAATAGATGAACATAGGAGAAGGGAAGGAAAAATAAAATGAAAATAGGGAGGCAAACCGTAAGAGACTCTGAACTCTAGGAAAGAAACAGGGCTGCTGGAGGGGAGGGGCTGGGGGAGGGGGTGACTGGGTGATGAGCATTAAGGAGGGCACTTGATGTAATGAGCACTGGGTGTTGTATGCAACTGACAGATTACTGAGTAAGTGATCATCCCCCACCCCAGTAATGGGGGCGGGTAATACACTATATGTTAACTAATACACTATACACTATATAGTAATACACTATATGTTAACTAATTTGAATTTAAATAATAAAAAAAGAAGAAGAAGAAGAAAGGGAATAAATGAAAGTAAATAAAATACTTTATTTTTCTTATTTTATTGACCTGACAGATAGCTGCTTATTGAAAATAATAATAGCAGCAATTTATTAGATGGTCATGGCTTATGGGTAAGTGATATAAATAACAGTAATGTTATAATAGAAGGAAGGAGAAGGGAGCACTCTATTATAGACACCTACAGTGTCTATGAAGTGGTACGGTGTTATTTGAAAGTGGACTTAGATTTTTTGTAAATGTAGATCATAAACTATAAGGCAACCACTAATATTTTTAAAGAAATGTAACTAATATACTAAGAAAGGAGTAAAAATGGAATCATATAGAATGCTCAATTAAAACCAGAAGCAAAAAGAGAGAGAAAAGAAAAAAAAAAGGGCAGTGTAAAGAAAACAATTATAAATATGGTACATATTAATCCATTCATATCAATAATCACTTTAAATGTGAGGGTATAAATATACCAATTAAAAGCAGAAACTAAGAGAGTCAATAAAAATATTAATACCCAAACATATACTGTCTACATGAAATCCATGTTGACTATAAAGACACAGATTAAAAATAAAGAGATGGAGAAAGAGATACCATGATAACACTAGTGAAAGGGAAACAGAAGTAGCTCTTTCACTGACAGAAGTCAGGCAAAACTGACTTCAGAAGAAGAAAAATAATCAGGGAGAAAGAGAGGCTTACATTATTACATTATTACATTATTACATTGTTACATAAGGGTCAATCTCCAAGGAAACAATCTTTAACCTGTATGCACCTATCAACAGAGCATTAAAGATATAGGTCCTTCCTAATTTGAGATATAGGTTGAACACAATCCCAATCAAAATCCTGGCAAGTGGGGGCACCTTGGTGGCTCAGTGAGTTAAAGCCTCTGCCTTCAGCTCAGGTCATGATCTCAGGGTCCTGGGATCAAGCCCCGCATCGGGCTCTCTGCTCAGTGGGGAGCCTGCTTCCTCCTCTCTCTCTCTGCCTGCCTCTCTGCCTACTTGTGATCTGTCTATCAAATAAATAAATAAAAATCTTTAAAAAAAAAATCCTGACAAGTGGTATTGTAGATATCAACAAACTGTTTCTGAAGTTTATATGGAAAGACAAAAAACCCAGAATAGTGAACACAGCGCTTTTTGAACGACAAAGTCAGAGGACCGACACTACCTGAGTTCAAGATTTACTAAAAGCTATGGTATTTATACTTGATAAAAGCTGGAAGCAGCTGAGATGCCCCTCCATAAGACACAGCTTGAGGTAAACCGTGGTATATCCATCCATACAATGGAATATTATTCAATAGTAAAAATAAGTGAGTTGTCAAGCCACCAAGAGACACAGAGGAACAGTAAATGCATATTTCTAAGAAGCCACTCCAACTATCTGGCATTTTGGAAAAGGCAGAGATAATAAAGAGATCAGTGGTTACCAGGGGCTCACAGGAGGGGTTAGGGTCAAATAGCTGAAGCATAATGGATTCTTATGGTCGTGAAACTAACCTTTATGATTCTGTAATGGTGGACATATAATATTATGTATTTTTCAAGACCTTTCTAACTGTATAATATAAAGAAATATCTCTAATGTAAACTATGGACCTGACTTAATAAAGATAACAATTGGTTCATCAATTGTTACAAATGTATCCCGCTAATGCAAGATATTAATGATAGGAGATAGTGTGCAGAGAGGGGACAAATAGCAATTCTCTTTGCTCTCAGCTCAATTTTTCAGTAGGCCTGAAACTGCTATAAGTAAATGAAGTCCATTCCTTTTCTTAAAGTTAATTTATTACTATTTCTTCACATCCTTATCTCACCTATGTAGAGTTCTAATTTACTTTGGAAACGCTGGCCAAGCAGGAATATGTAGCATCTTGCTTCCTTAGTAACACTATTTTTAAAGCATGTAAACTATTTATCAATCTTAGTATCATCTTAATAAATTTAAAATTGAATCTGTGACACATCCAAATAATACATCTAGCCCAGCTGAAAAACTCCATCTTTAAACATGTTTTTAGCCTTAAGAGTTTATGGAGGAAAGTAGACAGCAAATAAAGGAAAATTTTTCTAAATATTTTTGTACACATGCATCAATGTGAAGATATTTGGCAAAAAAATTCCAGATGTCTAGTTTTAAATTTTTATTGACTTGTTAATATATCCTACTAAATTGCAACTATCCAACTATAATATTAGTATGAATTATATTAGAATATCTTCTAGGTTTTTCAAATTTTAATTCCAGTATAGTTAACCTACAGTGTTACATTAGTTTCAGGTGTACACAGTGATTTAACAATTCCATCCATCACCCAGTGCTCATCATGACAAGTGCAATCCCTAATCCCTATCACCTATATTTCACCCAGCTGCTCACCCACCTCCCCCTGGATAACCATCACTTTGTTCTCTATAATTAAGAGTCTAGTTCTTGGCTTCTCTCTCTCTCTCTTTATTTACCCCCTTGTTCATTTGGTTCATTTCTTAAATTCCACATATGGGTGAAATCATATGGTATTTGTCTATATCTGATTAAATTCACTCAGCATTATACTCTCTAGCTCCATCTATGTCATTGCAAGTGACGGGATTTAATTTTTTTATGAGTAATATTCCATTGTATATGTATACCACTTCTTTATCCAGTCATCCAGACACTTGAACTGCTTCCCTATCTTGCCTATTGTAAATAATGCTTCTGTAAGCACAAGGGTACAGATATCCCTTTGAGGTAGTGTTTTTGTATTTTTTGGATCAATACCTATTAGTTCAATTGATGGATCAAAAGGTAGTTCTATTTTTAACTTTTTTTAAGATTTTTTTAAAATTTATTTAACAGACAGAGATCACAAGTAGGTGGAGAGGCAGGCAGAGAGAGAGGGGGAAGCAGGCTCCCCGCTCAGCAGAGAGCCCGATGCGGGGCTAGATCCCAGGACACTGGGACCACGACCCGAGCCGAAGGCAGAGGCTTAACCCACTGAGCCACCCAGGCGCCCCTATTTTTAACTTTTTGAGGAACCTCTATACTATTTTCCACAGTAGCTGCATCAGTATGCGTTTCCACTAAGAGTACATAAGTGTTCCCTTTACTCTGCATCTTTGCCAACATCTGTGCTTTCTTCTGTTGTTGAGTTTAGCCATTCTAACAGGTGTGAAGTGATATCTTATTGTATTTTTGATTTGCATTTCCCGATACATAATGATGAGCATCTTTTCATATGTCTTCTTTGGAGAAATGTCTGTTCATGTCTTCTGCCCATTTGTTTTTTGGGTGTTGAGGTTTTTTTTGTTTGTTTTTTTTTATAAATTTTTTTTTTTTTTAGATTTTATTTATTTATTTGACAGAGAGAGATTACAAGTAGACAGAGAGGCAGGCAGAGAGAGAGAAAGAGAGAGAGGGAAGCAGGCTCCCTGCTGAGCAGAGAGCCCGATATGGGACTCGATCCCAGGACCCTGAGATCATGACCTGAGCCGAAGACAGCGGCTTAACCCACTGAGCCACTCAGGCGCCCCTGGGTGTTGAGTTTTATAAGTTCTCTATATATTTTGAATACTAACCCTTTAACAGATGTCATTTGCAGGTGTCTTCTCCCATTCCATAGGTTGCCTTGTAGCATTGTTGATTTCTTCCTTTGCTGTGCAGAAGCTTTCTATTTTGACATGGTCCCAATAGTTTACTTTTGTCTTTGTTTCCCTTACTTCAGAGGACCAATCTACAAAAGTTGCTACAAAAAGTTACTACAGCCAATGTCAGAGAAGTTACTACCTGCCTATGCTTTAGTTAGATACTGCCTATCTTTCTAGGATTTTTATGGTTTCAGACCTCACATTTAGGTCTCTAATCCATTTTGGTTTTGTGTATGGTATAAGAAAGTGGTCCAGTTTTATCCTTTCACATGTTGCTTTCCAGTTTTCCTAACAACATCTGTTGAAGAGACTGTCTTTTTCCCATTGGATATTCCTTCCTGCTTTGTCAGAGATTAGTTTACTTATAATTGTGGTTTAATGTCTGGGTTTTCTATTCTGTTCTATTGCTCTATGTGTCTGTTTTGGTGCCAGTATATACTTTTTTGATTACTACAGCCTTGTAACATAACTTGAAGTCTGGATTTGTGATACCTCCAGTTTTGCTTTTCTTTTTCAAGATTGCTTTGGCTATTCTGGGTCTTTTGTGGTTCTATACAAATTTTAGGATTATTTGTTCTAGTTCTGTGAAAAATGCTGTTAGTATTTTGATAGGGATGACATTGAATTTGTAGATTGCTTTGGGTAGTATAGACATTTAAACAATATTTCTTCTATTAATCTATGAACATGGGATGTCTTTCCATTTCTTTATATTGCTTTCAGTTTTTTTTCATCAGTGTTTTATAGTTTTCAGAGTACAGCTCCTTCACCTCTTTTGGTAGGTTTGTTCCTAGGTCTCTTATTATTTTTGGTGTAATTGTAAATGAGAATGTTTTCTTAATGTTCTCTTCATGCTCCTTCATTATTAGTGTATAGAAATGCAACCGATTTCTGTAGATTGATTTTGTCCTTTGCCTTCACTGAATTCGTTTATCAGTTTTAGTGGTTTTTTGATGGAGTCTTTTGAGTTTCCTATACATAGTATCACACTATCTGCAGATAATGAAAGTTTTACTTCTTCCTTATGGAGTTGGATGCCTTTTATTTCTTTTTGTTGTCTGATTGCTGTGGTTAGGACTTCTAGTACCATTTCGAATAAAAGTGGTGATAGTGGACATCCTTGTCTTGTTCCTGACCTTGGAGGAGAAGGTCTCAGTTTTTCCCCGTTAAGGATGATATTAGTTTTGGGTTTTTCACATATGGTCTTTGTCTTTATTATGTTGAATTATGTTCCCTCTAAACCTACTTTGTTGAGGGTTTTTTATCATAAATAGATGGTGTGCTTTGTCATATGATTTTTCTGCTTCTATTGAAATGATCATATGGTACTTATCCTTTCTATTATTGATGTGATATATGATGTTGATTTATTTTCAAATATTGAACTGCCTTTGCACCCAGGAATAAACTCCACTTGATTGCGATGTATGAATTTTTTAAGATATTGTTGAATTTGGTTTGCTAGTATTTTGTTGAGGATTTTTACATCTGGGTTCATCAGATATTGGCCTGTAGTTCTCTCATTTTGTAGCGTCTTTATCTGTCTTTAGTATCAGGGTAATGCTGGCTTCATAGAATGAATCTGAAAGTTTTCCTTCCTTTTCTAGTTTTTGGAACAGTTTGAGAAGAATAGGTATTAACTCTTCTTTAAATGTTTGGTAGAACTCACCCAAATCATCTTGTTTTTAGTTTTACACTATCATATAAATTTTTAAATCTTTTTATTAAAAATCATGGGCATTTTATATTTATCATAACTCAAATAAGAACTTTATTTTCATTTAAAACCGTATGTTATTTGTATTCCTATTTGCTGTAAATTACATTTGATTAATATCACTCAGCTATTGTTCTTCCTTGCCACTGACACCTGATTCAATTTTAACATACCTCTGTGAACAAAATGTCAAATTATTTGTTTCCAATTTTGGTTGATCTTTTGATCCTGTTCCAATTTACTAAGTCCATTAGCCTTCCTATTAAAATTAAAACAAATTCTTACTATTATGGCTATTCTGAGGTAGATGGACTAGGCTTATCTTAATTATTATTTTTCATGCATGCATAAGCAGAGATGCAGAGATGTGAACTATGTGTGTCTCCAAATATGAAGACAAGAAAGTCTTAGTCCTTTTTTCCAAATATTTGGTTCTAATTTTGCATTATGAAATTCTAATGTCATAACTGTTAATTCCCTAAAAATTACATGAAATTCTGGCCTTTTGCCTTCATTTCTTTTGATTGTAGTTTCCAGCACATTTTTCAAAGATGGGTGACAAAGCTCAAACGCTCTAAAAGAAACCATATTTCTGGCATGATATGTATTGCTTGCTTTTTGAGAAAATTAGAAGTCTACTAAACAACATTTATTTAGTATATTAGCAGTGACCGGCGCATATCATCATTGCTATATTTATGTATGCAGAGCTGAAGCCCAGAATGGTTAACTGGCTGGTCTGGGGTCAATAGATAAGAAGTAGTGAACAATTTGAATGCTAGGGAATGTAACTAAAAGCTAATTGTGCTAAGCTTAGGGAGTTTTTTTGTTTGTTTTTTGTTTTGTTGTTATTGTTTTTTATTTATTTGACAGATATCACTAGTAGGCAGAGAGGCAGGCAGAGAGAGAGAGGAGGAAACAGCCTCCCTGAAGAGCAGAGAGCCCGATGTGGAGCTCTATCCCAGGACCCTGGGATCATGACCGGAGCAGAAGGCAGAGGCTTTAACCCACTGAGCCACCCAGGCGCCCCCTAAGCTTCGTTTTTTTAAGTCAACTAACAGAAAGTAAATTTCCAAAAAGTCCTTTAGATCTGAAGTGAAGTCTCCTCAAAGGCAGAGGGTAACAGGTATCTGTCATGACCTCCCCTTTGCTGCTTTCATTCCCACCCTACAGGGAAAGAGCCCAGCACCAGAGGCTTGAAGAGTTTTCATTGGCATGTGGGCTAAGCGTCCTTGGAACTGCTCTACTTTAATACCTAAACTTTCCTGCCAATGTCAGCATCCGGCCTTGTCAACACTTCTTTTTCCATTTGTGAATACGATAGTTAAAGCTTTCACCTCTCCTTTTCTAGAAGTATTTCATATTTAGAACTTGGAAGATCAGAAGTTTTCTACATCTGAAGAAATACATTTCAACTAAGAATCTTTATTACTTATTTAAAAAGTTTAACTTTGAAAATGTATATAAACATATACATGTTTTTTCCTATAGGGCCTCTGATCCTACTGCAAAACTTTAGGGCTGTGAGTGAGTTTTAAGGTAACAAAGTGATTTCACCGGTGGGGCAGTGTGGTGCCAAAAGAGTGTTTAAAAGTAAAAACAAAACAAAATAAACAAATGAAGAAACTAAGCTAAAATTTAGATCAAAAACATAAAATTTGTAAATATATTTTAAAACATTTAGAATAAAAGAAGTCCCTTTGTGTTTGCTGGAAGAGCAAATATAAAGTGTTGTTTTGTTTTGCTCTTTTATGACCACATGGCAGTTCTTAGGCTGGATGTGGGGAGATCTTTAGATGAGCATGTCGATGGGTTCTGTGTAGATTATCGTAATTGTAAGTTACATCACTGTCTATCAAGCAAAATACTTGAATTCATTATTTTGCATTTATATCTTAGTGAAATTAAACATGATTCCAAGGAATAGAAACATTGTTCATAAAGGTTTTTTAGAAAGGAGACATCATCCCAAATAATTTAATTCTAGCTGGTTTATTGTTCAGTAAATGTCTGTCCTTCAAGATGGGCCTTTCTTGGCAATGCTGGTCTACTGACCTGACTCACATTTCCTGTACGTGGGTACATTCAGCCTTAGTGACAAAGCTTTATTACTTTGAACCTAAATGTCCACGGTAAGAATACAGATCTCTCCTTGGTATTTGCTTTCATAATAACCACTGTTGGGTAAAGTGTATTACAACCACAGATCCAAGTCTCAGGGTCTAAGAGTTTACCTCTTCACGTGAAGAGGTAAATGACGAGGTGGCGTGGGGCAGTTTGGTGGGAGGAAGACATACTGTAGAAAGTTACAATGAATCTTACAACTGACTATTGGCCAAGATGTCTAAATATGTGGTTAAGATGTGGGAGAGAAAGTTTATACCAGAGAGGGAAATTGCGGAGGGGAAATACAGATGGGAAATTGCGGAGGTAAAAGAGACTAGGAGCTCACCAAAGCAAAAAGGATTTCAGTACAGAGCCTGTTGTCAAAGGTGACCCCAAGCTATGAGTTGTGATTCAATTAGAGAGGCCACCATGCTGTTTGAAATTCGGTTGTGGCTGCTGAGATTCCACTCCTAAGACTTATACCCACGTGTGTCCTGCACCGCTCAGCAGCCTTCTTTTCAACACTCTGCTTCATTGTCCCAACAGCTGAGAGGTGTGAATGTGGACCACAGATGAGTCTGTTTTCTTCTGCGTTTGTCTTGAATGTGGTGAATGCCTGCTTTTGACTCAGATGCAAAACTTGTTAAACATGTGTGTTTGTGGTTTGTCTTGGAATATTTCAGAAAGTGCCACTATAATTTTTGGTGAGGAAAATTTTTGTGCCACTTAATTTCATTCGGACTATGTGATTTTTCTTTTTAAAACTTAATATACTTGTAATATCTCATTCTGCAAATGAAAATATCCCCCCCCCCCCACAGGGTG
This sequence comes from Mustela nigripes, assembly GCF_022355385.1. NCBI lineage: Eukaryota > Metazoa > Chordata > Mammalia > Carnivora > Mustelidae > Mustela > Mustela nigripes. The sequence continues at coordinate 75,146,996 of NC_081571.1, read as the reverse complement.
TATGTGTGTATAGACATCTTATGAAACTGCAGGAAGTAAAAAAGAAATAAGATTTTTTTTCTTGCAACAGAAAATTCATAAATATTAATGTAATGGTACTATCAAGTTATCGGCTGTGTAGCAGATACTTTCTATAAACAAATGATGTCTTGGGATCCAGGCTTTTAGCCTTCAAAGTCTTTAGAAATGAATAAAATGTCAAATTCAAATGTAGACTACTGTAAATATAGTCCAGAAATGCATTTTTAGGTCTTTCCTTTGGCCTAAACTTGTTTAACCTCCAAACTGCTCATCATAAGCCAAAGGAGAACTTTTGAGAAATCTCACAACGGTTCCATTTTCCCCTGTGTCAAGAGAGGAAATTCAGCTCCATTCAGAATACTTAATAAAGACAAATCGTATGCAAGGCTCTGAGCTAGGTAGGCACCACAGGATAGAGCTATAGAATAAGGAAGACTGTCAACTTAAAAAAATGGTTCTCAACCAGAGGCAGTTTTGCCCCCCGGGGATACGGGGCAATGTCTACAAGCATTTCAGGTTTTCCTACCTTGGGGGTTGGGAGTACTGTTGGAATCTAGTAAGCAGGGGTCAGGGATGCTACAGTGCACAGAACAGCCCCCCACAGCAAAGCTTTATTTCATCCCAAATTTCCCCTAGTAACAAAGTTGAGGAACCCTGACTTAGAGTGTCAGTGAAGCCAGTTTTAGTTTGTTATTTAAATCTTCAGGATTTAAATAACAGTGAATTCTACATAAGTCCAAACAGACTGGATAGCTTACCTTTGAGTGAATTTCCCCCCCTTAAATTATGGAAAGCTCTTCTTTTCCTATTAGTTTTGTGGTTTCATCAGAATATTGCTCTATGAGCAGTTCTAGAGTTTAAAAATAAAGTTTCATTCGGGGGGGTCAGTTATATAAATGCAGACCCGACAAAGCAAATGAATACCAAAGAAGCACCATCCATCCCATCTTGAACAAGTTGTATTTCTAGTAATGGAAGCATGCAAAGATCAAGCTCTTGATGAGTGTTCTTTTATTTGACCCCCTATCAGGACTGAATATTTGGTCATTACAATAGTAGTTGTTGAAATAGGCATCTGTTTGGAGTCTAGGATGAGGATTATATCCTTCCACAGTAAAACCAACTGGTTTAGAGGAGATTATTGATTGCCTTTTATCTCACAGACATTCATGTGTAGTGGTAGAGAAACATGTTACTTACTTTTCCCTTCCAGCTGAGGGGGATGTTCAACCTGGAATGTAGCAGAGGCAAAATCAATCCGCTGAACTCCAAAAAGAGTGAGATCCAATCAAAGTCAGCCAGAGGAACAGAAAGAGCAACTTTGAAAAGTTGGAAGGAAACTGATGTTCTTGAATGATAAGAATTTTGTCACTGTGCCACCCATAAATGAGAATCTGTGCCCTGGTGGGCAGTGAAGCCAGGCAATGACTTCAGTTTCATAGATGGTACAGCAGGTTGAAAAGGTTGAAGGACCAGATAAGAAGACAAGCATCTATAGCAGGATGACCTAGGGAGAAGGAGGGATGATGCACTCTGGAAATATAGGGACTCTTTCCGGACTCCTGCTTTGCAAAGCTAAGAGCAGATTCTGGAGGGACTGCGCCAGAGCCAACATCCAATGGGATGGGTTGCCTGACCTGGAATGGGGCTGCCTCAAGACGATGTGTGTTCCATATCACTGGAGGGATTAAAGTTCAGGAGCACTGCCCCCTAGGATCCTAATATTGAAAGAACAGGTAGAATGAATGGTCCTAAAAGGAACCTTTGTGGTTCTACTGGGAATTCTGAGCATGGAGGTAAAAGTTATTGTTCATACTAGGGCCTGATATACTTACTTATTCATCTCTCTCAAGGCTATATCACCAACTCTAATTGCCCCCATTTTTTCACAATGGATTGGGTATCACCATCATTAGAATAGCACCATAGGTATTTTGTGTTTGAAGGAGTCTGATGGTGGGACCTCAGGTTAGTAGTTTATTATTAGTTCTCACTACAATCCTGTGGCCCTGTTTCTGAAAGTTGAATGACTCAATGGTGTTGTGTAACCTAAGAATAGAAGAAACAATAGGGAATAGTCCTAGGACACAATACATCACTGTTTTTATGGAAAAAGAATAGATGATAGCCAAGCAATAAATGCAATACTAAAGATAGTCAAAACAATGGAAATATAATTTTGTTCAGTGCTATAAAAAAAGTGTGCTGCTATGTCTCAGTACATGAAGCCTGTGGAAAGTTCCAGGGTGTTTATTTTCTAGATGTAGGCTAATGGGTCTTCTTACCCACTGAATTCAAACCATTGATGGACAAGGTCAAGAAGGATGAATGAAATTAGGAGAATTGATGAGCTGAGGGTCGTTGTGATTTTGTTTCCTCTACAACTTGAACTTGGGCTTTAAGCATTTGGTGTCCAAGAATTTTGTGGTACAATTCCAGTAGCTTTGCAGAGATATTTTTGGAGCACGCCACATTGTTCTGCAGGAAGAGAATGCATTCTGCCCCCACTTGCTCTTATAGAATCATTATTCATTTAACAAAATGTGGTGGTCTTTTCAACTAGCAAGTTTTGTTCTATAATTAAAATGAACTAAGTGTTCTGGGGTGTATCTAGAAAAATATTTTGTATATATCATACATAACATTTTCTAGAAATCTCCCAAAGTGGATCCAACAATAGATGAAGGCTTTTCCAGTTTGTATTTTGTGTGGGCTTTGAAGTCTATATATGTGTATGCATTTTAAGGGAATGTCAAAAGTCAGCAAAACATAAAGTCAGTTATAAAATTATTCCCTTCACTTCCAAGTTATCTGTGCAATATTCACAGTGAGGAAGAATTGATTAAGAAAGCATATATTTGAGGGGCATCTGGGTGGCTCAGTGGGTTAAGGCTCTGCCTTTAGCTCAGGTCATGATCCCAGGGTCCTGAGATCGAGCCCTGCATCGGGTTCTCTGCTCCGCAGGGAACCTGCTTCCCCCTCTCTCTGCCTGCCTCCCTGCCTACTTGTGATCTATCTGTCAAATAAATAAATAAGATCTTAAAAAAAAAAAAAAGCAGATATTTGAGAAAAACCTCCGTATGTCATAGTACCATGATAATTGTTTAGTTTATCAACAATTCTTGAGTGTTGTCAATGCCAGGTACAGACATGAAAGATAATGTTTTAACTTTGAGTGCTCACCAAGTTAGTCATCTAATTTGCGCTAGTGAGGCAGATAAACAAGATAGCATGACACAGGACACAGGACAAGTGAGGCGACAGGTGGGCGTGGAGCTCTCTGGGAGGGCTGAGAATGGAGTATAGCTCGAGGGCACTGCATGGGACTCAACTAAGTGGGAGGGGGGGGGGGAATTGTCAGAGAGCCTCGTGTGCAAAGCAGCATGAGCAGCCCTAGTTTTCTTCTTCAGTTCGTCCACTTACCGAAGAAAGTAAGATGATCATAAACTTGATTTTTGTCAGTTTGAATGGTGGCAAACCACTGGGATATCATTCCAAAAGGGATTTTCTTTTCATACACTTTGCAAAGTCGGGAGCAGAGAAGGGATGAGGAAGGTCTTACCCAACTGCCTTCCCTCCTGCAACTCTCAGTAGCTTCTTCACAAGCTTGGACCCAGGGTAGCTCACAGGTGGGGAAAGCTCTTCCTTCAGTAGTCAGCATTGCTCTGGGAGTTGTTTGATTACATTTTCACAAATGTCTCATCTCTTTGTATCAACAAACCCTGCTCTTAGAGTCGCATGGTGGGTTTCCACTTCTTTCCCTTTTTGTGTGTGCCAAAATAGGAAAATTGATGGAAGCGCTTCAAGATTGGAACATATATATATATATTTTTTTTACTTACTTACTTACTTACTTCCAAATAGCATCTTCCCTGTAGTTTTAATAAAGGAGGACCAGAACAGATATGGAAAGGCTAATTCAATGTTCCTCTCAAAATTAACCTTACATTGACAGTGCTCATATTTAACCTGTAAATGCTCAGTTGGTAAAAGTATTAAACTTTAATAGTTGTTCATAATGGATTTCTGTAAACACATTTCTTTTTTGGTTCAAATAACTAGAAGAAAATAAGGGACATAAATGGCTTGTTTTATGTGAAAATTGTTTTTCATATGCAGTCCACAAAAGCAAAATGTTGGACATTTTAGTACATAGGAATCGTTAATGAAAAGAGTGATTTCTGCTTTCCGTTGGCATTTTATTTTTTTGTTCATGCTGCTCTTCTCTGACTTTTTCCTTAAAAACCATCTTCTTGTGTGAGTTTCTCAGTTTGCCATATCCTTAGCCACCATAGTCCCTCAGGAAGAAAAATAAATGGACTTCATTCAAACTAAGGATAATAGGAGAAAATATGCTCTCATGAAAGTCCTAGTCTCAAGCAAGAGAAAAGTAGGATGATAAAGAAAAAAAAAGAGTTTAAGATTTGGAACCTGATGGTGTGGGTTCAGTTTCTCATTCTAGCACTTTCTACCCCAGGCAAATTCATTAACTAGTGACCTTCACTTTGCTTTTCTGTAAAAGGATGTGATGGATAATACCTGTTGTTATACATACCTACCCATCTACCTGCCTCATTAGAGGTTCCCTTAGCGTTGAAATATGTAAAAGAACCTTAAAACCAAATATGATTTACAAATACTAGTTGTTATGGCAACAACTTCTCAGTGTACAAAATATGATTCTGTGAAGCTATGTTTCCTATACAGTACTTAGCATAATAGGCATTCACTAAATGAGAATATGCTTTCCTTCTTCCTCAGCTTTTCTTTCAAGGCTGCTTCTGTCCCATATGTCCCCAGTTACCACTAGGATTTTCTCCTCTTCTGCACGCTTTGGTTCATTGATGCTTAATTATTCTTCCTTCATGTACAGGCTTAGAGAGGCAGCTGTTCTCCAGCCAACATCAGTAACCCCCTTCTTAGTTTGGACATCTGATTATATGCAAATTCTTGTTTTAAATTTCTGTGTGATTAGAACATACGTGGGTAGATACTAGTTTTATATCCTGTAATAACTTGTTTATAGCTGTGGAATCTATTGGGGTGCAAATATTTATAGTTTTGTGAATAACAACGTGTATCGTATTCGTTTTACAAACAACTTTAATTCAGCAATCTACTTTTTATTGATGGGTTTTTTCACAAAATAACATTAAGCAATTACTTACAATTTTGTAAAATAACAGTACTTAAAATGTATTTAGTACTCACTGTGTGTCAAGGCTTCAGAGAAATAAAATTATTTAGTCTTCACTACCCTGTGAGATATTATTTACCCATGTTACAGATAGGGGAAAACAAACCATAGAAAGGGGATCAGGAGGCAGGATGTCATCACAGACATGCAGGGCCTCTTTCCAGAATGCCTGGGTCAATTCTACTTCCCCTATTATTATCTGCGCATTCATAGATGAATCAGTTATTCTTAATGTGTTTTAGTTTTCTCATCTATAAAGTGAGGAAATCATAACATATCCCTCATAATGTTATGAGAATTGAACACTGTCTTTCCCCCAAATGGCATTTTAGGTTCTCTGAACTATTTCAAAAGTCTGTCTGATTTATTTTGTTTTTCTTTCTCTCCATCATTAGCAGTAGCATTTCCAATGATATAGTTCTCCCAGACAAAGTGCTATTTGGTGATTTGCTGCCTTACGTTTCAGCATTCAGTGAACACCATGGAATCCCAGACAAGCTCCATCATATTAATTTTTAGAGCCTAAGGAACTTTAGTGTCCCTCTGAGAAAGTGACTTCAAACGAAATCCAGTTTTCAAATTTATTTCATTTTGGCTAAAACTATAACAAGCACTTTCAGCACACTCAAAGTGTTAAGTCCCAAGTGGCAAGCTTATACTGTACACGTTATTTTTTTTTTATTATAGCTTTACTTGGTTTGAATGTTCGTTTCCTTTTCCAAGCTCTTAGATGCATTGAACAGCTAAAGATAGAACATAAAGTTCTTTTATTGCTCGTGAAATTGCCCTGGCTTGAAGTCAGAAACAACTTTATCAAAATTCTAAGAATAAGCTCAATCAAATGTTGCATGTGATTTCAGTCCCTTTAAAGGAGTCTTTGTCATTGAGAAAATGAGCCTGGATAAATATTGATTGTTTTTCTGAACCACGTCGCCCCATTTCCAGAGCCCGCGGTAAGTAACTCAGTCTGCTCTCGTGTGTCCTAACAGGCACCAGCATATTCACGGTCTATGAGGCTGCGTCCCAGGAAGGCTGGGTGTTCCTCATGTACAGAGCCATTGACAGCTTCCCGCGATGGAGGTCCTACTTCTACTTCATCACGCTCATCTTCTTCCTGGCCTGGCTTGTGAAGGTACCACCAAAACTCGTCCTAATAAAATCTGTGTTTTGCAGCCGTTTCTGCAGATCTCTTGTTTGTTTTCTGTTACCCTCCGCTTCCTCATCCCCAGTCTTTAGTAAACATGGTTTGGGATCTTCCTTTCAGAATGTTTTCATCGCTGTCATCATCGAAACATTTGCAGAGATCAGGGTACAGTTTCAACAGATGTGGGGATCGAGGAGCAGTACGACGTCAACGGCCACCACCCAGGTACCGACTGTTTTGGGGGGCTGATGTCCTTTCCCACTAGAACATGGACATATCCGGTCTCACCCTCAGTGGGACTTGAGAGAACTTAGGAAAGCTCTCTGAGAACGACCTTCTAGGTCACACCCAACGGAGGGAGCTCTTCAGAAATGCTGGGGCAAGGGCGAAAGCCCAGACCAACCAGATCAGCTTTTCTGGGTGATAGGGGGGATTTGATATAAAACCAAGATTGTCCCCACATTTACTATATACTTTTGATTTGATTTGGCCATTTTAAGTCTTCAGATGGCTTGCAGATAAAAATGGAAACTGTAGAATTTCCCATTTTTATAAGTATTTATTCATGTAATTGAAAACCAATATAATGGCTTGTATATGTAGGATTAGAATTATTTGGGGAATGGAAAGTTTATTTCATTCAGAACGAACCAGTCCCAACATGGCAAATTATGAAGAAGATCCCATAATGCCTACTTGTGATTTTTTAGGAATCACTACATATTCAGTAGGACGCTTCTATGCTCCCAAGAAACTGGGAGTGTCCTAGAATTTAATTATAGGTAACAGGGCAATTATTACATAGAAGGACAGTCGAGATCCAATGTCTTTGTTTTTAATTTTGGTTTGGTTTTGTGTGCATTTTGAGAGGAGGGTTCTGTTTTTGTGTTTAGAAAGAGGAAGGGAAGGTTTATATATCTTAGTCTAGTTTGAATCTTTATAAAAGAGAGAGAAAAAAATGCCTGAATCAAGAATGGAATGATTTTAATTCTTGTGGCTATTATTTTAATATTCGTTTTTAAGAGAAATTTTATATAACTTTGTAAATAGTTTAATATGACTTTTAAATAGTGGCCTGTGGACAAAGGTATTTGTGAAAGATCCAAGGTAAAAATTTTACTTCGAAAACCTTTAAATTGAACTTTTATTAACTATATGCTAAAAATGCTGTTAACCTTGCTGATATTTGAAAAAGCTCTATGCAGCATCTTTATGGTGTTGTGAAAGTTTAAATCGTCTGGTGAACTCATAATGAATGAAATAGCATTAATATTATTCAGTTTTGGCAAGCAACTATTCAAAATTTCATGATATTTTTTTTAAATTATGTAAGTTATGCCACAGATGACATTTGTAAAAAAAAAAAAAAATCTAGTTTTTATTTCTTCTGTCATCCCCTCCTGTGAAGTGTGAGAAATAATAAAGTTCCAGGTCCATTCTGGCATGTCCTTTAAGTCAGGTGACAACCTCTGGAAGGTCTGTTTTCTGCTATAGACATTGAGAATCGAATGGAACGTAGATCTATGAACTCGGCACAGAATTTACATTCCGTGTTCCTGAGAAATGACCTAAAATATCCTTAAAACCACATCATGCTTATTAAGTAACTCTTATTTATAAAGCCACAGCTGGAAAAGTAGTGCTTGGAAGCTCCACCAGATCAGCCCGCAGTTCTAACAGAAAGTGAAATGTGAAGGGGACATTCAGCAAACGTGCAAAATGGTTTTGATGCAAAATTATACTTAATCAGGAGGAATAAGTAGGTAATTCAGAGGTAATGCGTCTAGGTATTCAGCAGAGGTAATCACACCGAGATGGTGAAACACCTTCATTAAGAAAAATGCTGTGGCTGAGGACCCGGTTGCTAGGCAACCGGAGCTCCCGCCGCAGCCCCGGTGGGCCCGCTCTCCCGCTGCCTGGCAACAGGCCCCGCCCAGCGCCTCGCCAGCCACTCGGCCAGTGGCCCAGGGGCTTTTGTGTCTGAGGAAAGGAGCGGGAGCATCATTTCCTGAGATGCTGTTACACCTGTGACATCTGACAGACCCTGGGCGCCAGAGCCTCTCCTTGAATAGTTTAAAACACCAAGGCAGTAGTTTCTAATTGTAGTAAAACAAGTAGGCCTCGAGGAAATAAAACAAAGATGGTGATCGTATTGCAGAGCACACAGCTTTTCAGAAACGGCCACGCTTCTCTCCAGTCTTCAGCATGGGGAGCGTTTGCAGCTGTGCTGTGTTAAGTCAGTCTCACCGAAGAGCCAAGGGGGTCCCCAGGCTTCGTGGACTTGTTGGTGTCTTGGCGTCCATTGACTTTTCCAAGAGGGCTGTGTGCTTAGAGAGAAAATTACACATATTAACAGAATAAGGGACGGGCTTTCTGATGTCTCGGGAAGTTTAAGAGGAATTGGCTCTCATAGGGACTGTTCGGAGGCAGAAGAGAACCAGTGCTGAGAACTGGGCATTTTTTTGTTATTATTATGTTTTTTAATAACAAAGCAACCTGCCTTCGACCCACAGCATCCAAACACATTGCAGAAAAAAAAATTAATGCCAAAGGACCAGTGGGAACTGTAATACAACATGTAACAGGAAAACAAAGAGAAAATGAAGTGGAAAATTTCAGAGTAGTAATCATTCGTTTGCCTGAGCTCTGATGGGGACAGTGGCTTTCGTACCTGCATAATTATTAGCCATGGGTCACTGTTGCACATGCTCAGTTAGCTGTTGGGTTCAAGGCCAAGAGACTCATTCTTCTGTGATTCGTCAGTCCACAGTAGGACTACCCATGCCACACGTGCACAGGGATATCACCCCCGAGCTGGATGTTGGGAGGCACAGACATGCTAGTAGAAAACGTCCTGGACTTGGCATCGCTTTAGCCCAAACCTTTATTCTCACTCCTCAGATGCTTCCCTGCAGACTTCTGTCACCAGTCATGTGGCCTTCCCATCTACATTCATCCATGGTGGGAATGAGCTAATTTCACCTGCCTGGAGAAGGACTAAAAGAACTGTTCGACTTTAGGGCTAGAAAGTCTACATTTCTGTTGTGTGTGCTGATAAGAGACTTAAGGCAGGCTCTGGAAATCAATATGTATTGAACTGCATATTAATAATACTAATTATGGTCCACTAGGGTCAGGTTGAGGGATATAGAGGGAACAATTGGCTGCTCAGGACCTGAACCCCAAGGATTCCTGGCTTTGAATCACATTTCTACCTCACATTACTGTTACACTAACCAATCTAAATGTTCGCCTATAATTCAGGGTACTGAGGAGAAATTGGACATCGAACATGTCTGCATTGCCTTCACTTCGTTTTATACAAAGAAGTGACCTTGAGAGAACACTTTTTCCTAACAATTAAATTGACTCATTTGATTTTGGGTCAACTGGAAAAAAATAATTTAACAGAGAAAATGAGTCTGCTACTGATCAAAGCAAATATATGCCCCAGGGATCCTTTGTGCCATGATAAGAGAGTAGAAGATGCATGTACAGAAGATTTTTAGCTAGTGACTGACAGGATTGCTTTTGTCTTTACTGCTTAAAAGGAGACACCCAGAATTCTCACAGGAACTTTAAAAGGTTTGCATTTCAACCGATGTATGAATTCTCAGATTGAGCCTATTCATGGAGAGGTGCTGGACCCTACCGCTAAGAGCGCCTTTCAAAATTCAATCTAAAGGGAAACAGAATCCTGTACCTAGCACCTGAGAAAAACAATTTGTAATTGGTGTCTTGGGTCAAAGAATCTTTGAGCAAATATGCATCTCTATTTTGTCATTTAAAAATATTTAGTTGGTATATATGGACAGACCGTGGCTACACTTGCGGTAAGCACAGCATAATGTAAAAATAAATCAGGATAATTCTTCATGGAATAATTAAATAGGGCATATGTGTAACAGTATTTTGTAGCATGTCCTATAGTAGGTGCTCTCTGTATATGTTGGAAAGTGTGAAATAAGTGGCACACTTGGCAAAGAGCCCCCAGTGCAGTCTTTGAAAAGTATTGATTCTAGGACACATGTTCACATCTGATACACCATTTTTCTGAATGGTTCTTTGTAGGTTGGCATTGTTAGGAATTCTCAGCTTAACCATTAAAAAAATGTTTTCTAATAAAAAAAACATATTAAGGTCTATGAATTTTGGCAGTTTTCCTTCACCATCTCACTTATTTCATAGAGGGCAAGTGTTCTTTCTGCAAATGATCTACTCCCTCTACTCCCAGGGATCTTAGGCATGGGATCTTTGCATTATCTCATATTTCCATCAATAATTATCCTTTTGAACACAGACTTATGTGAGGGCTTGAAAGAAAATATTTACTTATGTGTGTGAAACTGTGGTCTTGGACAGGAATAAACCTAGCTTATCGTTAGTGCCTTGGAAAAATAAATATCCTTAATTCCACCTTATCTCACTACCAACCACACCCCTCCCCCTCCACACACAAAAGGAATTGGAAAGAAAATATACTAGCGGGAAAAATACGTATAAGTGGGAACTATCTTCCAGCTGGATGTAATATTGATAGGCAACTAATTTTGGAGGAAGTAGAGTATGCAGTAAGATGGGCATCCAACAATCCAGCTATCCAATCCAGTGACTATCAGATTTTGGTGTCCTGTATCATTCTGAATTTCATCACTTATGTATTTTAAGACACAAGAAACTACTTTTGCCTTCATAAATATGTACATAAAATTTTTGCTGAACAGATTAATTTGGCCCTGTTAAAATAATTTCACAGCATCTACCAAGTGATATGTCAGTCTTTCACCATTAAAATAACCAGTCTCCTCCCCTGTGCCACATGCACACTTCTGCTATTTCTCCCGAGAATATTTTTCTGTTGGCTCAGTGAGGAATGTCCACTAAATAGAGATAAAAATTCACCACTCCCAGTCAAAAACACACCAGACATAAAGCTTTGGAATTCTAATTTGTATTTCCCTCCCTAGGTCTCTAATATGTAATAATCAATCACCAATATCATGGAGATAAAATATCTCCTTTCAAGTCTCATTGAGAAGACTATTTGGGCAATTATACGCAAAGCACGTGTGAAGCAGAAAGGACCTGATGCATGGGAAATAATAAATGCAGGCTAGCGATGGCCATTGTTCTTGTTATGATTATTATTCACTTAAGTTTTCAGTGTTCCAGTGAACATAATTGGAGTGACTCATGTTCTAAATATAAATCCATAAAAAGACAAATCTTTGATAACATGAGAACTGTAGAAGCTGGAGACATAAAGTAGGAGTTCGCAATGTTCTGTATTAAGTGCCTCTGACTCATCTCCCTCTTTGTCTTGAAGATGTTTCATGAAGACGCTGCTGGTGGCTGGCAGCTGGTAGCTGTGGATGTCAACAAGCCCCAGGGACGCGCCCCAGCCTGTCTCCAGGTGCTGTACATACCGTTTTTAAAACTCACCCAGCAAAATGGTCTGTGATTTCTATTTTGTACAAGGAGTCCAAGTCCTCTGCTCTCCAAACTGTAGATCTGCCTGAGTTTAGGGTCCTGGAGTGAGGGACAGTAGTTGACTCCATTCTGCATTCTCAGGACTTACCATATATATATGTATATATTATATATATACATTAAAAATAATATATGTATATATATACATATATATATTTTTTTGATATGCAGTAAGGATTTGGTCAATTTCAAGTGAATGAAGGCACACAAGTAATAATAGCGTGCCAACAGTATCAAATCAGAGAAGAATTTTGTTGTCATATTGGATGTTATGAAAGAATTCTTCTACAAAGGCCTGAATTACTTAAGGGAGGGAAGGCACAATCACAATTCACTTGAATACCTTACCAAGTACTTGGGAAGGAATATCTTTAAGAGGTAGTCTGTTTGGCATCTGCAAGCTATCTGAGCAATGTGACATAGCAGAGCTGCTTCCTTAACAGGTGTACATGTGGCCAACACAAGGCTCTCGCATTGCACATGGGTCCCAAGGTTCCGGGAAGTGATCAGTGGATGTCCCATTGGGTTTCAGGCCTGTGCACTCTTTGGGCTGCCCTGGGCTCTACTTAAAGCCCAATAAACTCCTCCTTTGCGTTAGTGGACTGCCTGGCACCTTCTCTTGCTTTGTTCTCCCACCCTGCCCCTAAATATCAATAATCCTCATTCAAAACCATGTCACCTTTCCAAAAGCAGCATCCCTACCACCCCCACAGCATTTTCACTCTGTCCATTTCGCTACTCTTTAAGGGTGAAAGGTCAAGCCACGCCATTGTAGGGACTGAGAACTGACTCTTCCTCCTGGAGGATTTTATTTTCTTCACTCTGGTTTTCAGTTACAAATCCTCTTCTCACAAGGGGCTGATTTTATAGTTCTTTAAGCCCCTCCCCCAAATTCGGAAAGGCTTTGTTACATGCTTCAGGGTAGGAACACACCTTTTTTCTTTCTCTGGGGTCATACTCTAGGTGGGGGCTCATTGTGCATTTCAAGGATTAATGCATGAGAAGCAAAATATTGTACTCTGAACCATTACTGGGGGCTACATTTAGACAGCCTTTTAATCATGGGGTGGTGAGTTTCCATCAGTTTAAAGAAAGGAGAGGGAAGAGGAAGAGTTTACAAGGAATGTTGATGATATCTAATATTATCGTGTGGCTCTCTGCCTGTTGCATACTGAATGGTGACAGTGCTAATAGTCAACTTCTACAACTCCCTCTAGCATTGTCATTGCTACTGACAGTAAGAACAATGACAGCAATTGTAGCTTCTTGCCTAGATGCACCTTCACTTACTCAGTAATCCATCAGCTGAAATTTGTCGAAGCTAAGAGAGTCCTGAACAAGAAAAGCACAGCCCTTCCCCTCGGGGAGCTTACTGAAGGGTACTTCGGGGTGGGTGGAGAAAAAACCAGCGTCGAACTAGCGATCACAAGAGTAATGAGGATTTTAAAGAAGCAATGCGGGATGCTGTGGGAATATACATGTTGGAGTCCTCCTTTGGAGTCAGGGAAGGCCCTCACTTGGTACAGCCCAGTGATGGAGAAAGACCAGTATGCTCCCCCCCACTTCGTAGACGAGGAAGTGGAGATCCAGAGGGCCTGGGTGACCTCCGAAAGTTGCACCTCAGTCAGATGGAGAAGCCGGGACCTACACCTGGGTTTCTGGTTCCTAGTTTCATGCTTTATCCAGTGGAAAAAACGTGCCGAGGAAACATAAGTTTGTAATAGAAATAATGAGGCCGGTTGTGAATACCAAATCAGAGTCTGACGGGGGCCCTGAAGACATTGCATAAAAGGTATTAAAGGGTGCCTGGGTGGCTCAGTTGGTTAAGGCTCTGCCTTCAGCTCAGGTCATGATCCAAGGGTCCTGGGATTGAGCCCCACATGGAGCTCCCTGCTCAGTGGGGTGTCTGTTTCTCTCTCTTCCTTTGACCCTACCCCTGTTTATGCTCTCACTCTCTCTCAAATGAATAAATAAAATATATCTTTAATAAATGTATTCATGCTTGTGAATAGATGCCTCAAGGTTGCCATCTGGAATTAGAAGGCAAGTTAGCCTCTTGATCACAGAGATTTGCAATGGCAAGCGATAAATGGCCAGGAAAGCTTAATGAGGGGACAGAACTATACAGCGGTATAGGAAAATGAAGGTCGGTGGAGAGGTGGTAGATGTTAGGCTAGAATTATATCAATGTGGCTTCCAAGAGATCTGTGTATTAGACATGTTGGTGAATACGGTGGCATGCTTGATAACTTTTATGACTGATGATACATATGGTTTGAAAGGGTGAAGAAAGGTGAAGAAAGGCTGGCATTTCAGTACAAAGGAAGTTCCGTTCAACTCAGCTTTACATGTTTGGTCCTAAATCAAGCTTTCCAGAAGAGTCGATGTGAACGAGTCCAGATGCAAAGTGGGATGGCCAAGGGATCGACCTGTGTGTAGTGAGCATGAGCTGTGAATAGAGAGTTCATTTCCATATCTGAGGGAAAAATTGATTAATCACTCATTAATTAGTTAAAAGCAAAAGAAAAGAAGTGAAGAAAAAATATTTAAAATAAAATGGCCATGGAATACTTGTTGGCTTTTGTTAATGATTAATGCTGTCTAAAGCTAGGTAACAAGGAAATTTTCATCTGGATCATTCACTCACTCCTGTCTGGAACTATAATGACCTCTCATCCTCAAAAACAAACAGTACAATATATCACTTCTTTTTATTTTTAAAATGGGCAAAATGTGACATTACATTATCCTAAAACATATAGTAAAGTAAAGAAATAACATTAAAAAATAAGTATTTGCTTAAATTCCTTCCGACTTCTCCTCCCTCACCCTCTTCCAGAGGAAGCCTGGAGGTTAACAGTAAAAGCCAGTTTCTCTAAGACCCATTACTCCTGCATTTACTCTGTATGTCTCTTATAAAACAGCAGTTCTGCTTCCAGGAGGCACTGTCATTTTTCTGTGTTTCTTCTTTCTAGAACACTCTCCTGTCCCACTTAGTTCAGCTCAGGAGTCTGACTTCCTTAAGGAAGTCTTCCTCACCCTCAAAGAACAGACCAGCTCCACCACCATCCCAAGCTTTTCTTTTGTGTTCATCGTAATTTTCATCAAATAAATTAAAAGGGTATAATTCGTTATTTAAAGTCCGTTTCTCCAACCAGAGGAAACTCGATGGCAGTGGGGACCACAGCATTTGTGGTCACTGCCAGAACTATTCCTGACACAGGGAAGAGACTCAGTTGGTGTTTACCGAACAGGATTAAAAAACAAGTGAAAGATGGACGTAGACCCTTCTTGGCTTACGCAAGAACTCATTCGTCTTCTCATTTAGTAGAAGCTCTGTTCTCTTGTTGTAGGGAGCCAGAAATTGAGTGGATGATGGCACTGACACTATTTTTATACAAGCATTTATTTCTAAGTCTAAAACAAGAAGTGCCTTGAGATTTGTTTGTAGAAAGTTCCCATCAAAGTTGGATGACGTTGGATGCTTTTGTCAGACTGTCTCTCCTCTCACATGTTGGCAGAGGCTCGACGGGACCTAACCATGACTTCTGTTATTTCCCACGCCTTCCTGAATTCTTTCTAACTTCTTCAGCATGTGAAGTAAATAGGGCAGAATTTAGAAATGTAGACTTAGTAGTAACATAGTTGAAAAGAATGAAAACCAATTCCTATCTCAACCAAAAAAAGTCGAATTTATTGGAATGAAGCATATGAACAGCTATAATTATATTGACTTAGTAATTTGGCCATCACAGAAAAGTGAGGTAGGAATAAATATTTGCGAGTTGGTAATGGGGTCATCCAGAGTCCCCATCGGAGTATTAAAGGATCTGTTGATTTTGTCCTGAGAGTGGAACTTTGTTTTAAATTTTGACCCCATCGGGGTGCCTGGGTGGCTCAGTGGGTTAAAGCCTCTGCCTTTAGCTCAGGTCATGATCCCAGGGCTGGGATTGAGCCCCACATCAGGTTCTCTGCTCAGCAGGAAGCCTGCTTCCCCTCCTCTCTCTCTGCCTGCCTCTCTACCTACTTGTGATCTCTGTCTGTCAAATAAATAAATAAAATATTAAAAAATAAAATAAAATAAAACAAAATAAAATTTGACCCCAAGTTTAAAACAGAATATTTTACCCCAAAGCCCATATATCCTACCGCTCGGATAAAATAGGTAGCCCATGAACTAAGTTACCATAACATAACTTTTGTTCACAAAGATGGTATAGTAGTAAGTTGTGCATGAGTTTCAATTATTCAGAGATAGTCTTTCCATACATTTTATGTTTTCAAAATTTCAAAATTTTAAACCCACCCACTCAACGTCAATGGAGACTGGCTTGAGTGCCATTCTGAGTGAAGGACATTTAAAAGTCATCTCTGCCCTTGCTTCAGGTGACTTTGCTTTGGATTTGCTTACTCTCTTCATTGGTATGCTTTCTTATATTTTTACTTTCTATTCTGTTTTCTGTATCCTAGTCTCTTTTATTGGTGTGAACATCTGCATGTCTTCCCTGCCAACCACAAGCAATTAAGTATTTTAATAAAATAAGATAGATTGATGTGGCTTAATCTTCCCTACTACAGTTAAACTACATATATGGTGGGACCGATGCTTCTGTGATTCTGAGTGTTTGATGTATAATTGCTTCTCTCTCTGTATGTGTGCATGTATCTAAAATATATATATTATATATTGTATATGTATTCCTGCAACGTAAAAATATATATGCATGTATATATGGATATGTGTATTTTTTTTTACCTTGCAGCAATAAAACTATTGAGATTTTATATATTCCCTTGGGCAGTGATAGGATCTGAGCAATGAGATTAGTTTTTTTTTATTGTTTCCTGCTTTTTCCTGTTTTATTGTTTCCTGTTTTCTTCCACACACATATTTTTCCTCATGCCCAATGTTGCAATCATGGTGGTATCTCTGCTTCCTCTTTGCATATATTGATTTTGGAGCATTCAAATGAGTTAGGAAACTCAGAGATCTGCTTGCTCTTCTACATAATAATATGCTCTGTAGAGCCAGTGGTAGAAGCAAAACATAGGCACCTTTGGTCTGTAACTAGAAACTCTACAAATTCTACTCTGTGTTCCGAGACACAGATTTTCAGTGTAATCACAGCTATATGATTTTAACCATATCGGGAGTCGTACACAGTCATGCAGGGGAAGGATTCAATTTGGCACCCCTAGCGTGGTCTTTTCTGTTTTCATAATAAATGAAAGTGCAGATGCCCTTAAATGTAGTTGCAGAACCACAAGTTCAGAGCAAGACCTGCTAGGCTATGGGTGGTCAGCTCTGTGGTAACACTTGACATTTTTAGTTGATTAACTTCATGTTAACTTCATTAACTTAATTTTGCTAGGGCATTTTTCATGGTTAGCCAGTTACTAATGAAATTCATACCACATCTACTAAGGAACTTAGCCATGGGAGATCCTTATAAATTCATTCCTAACTTAAGGACAAATAAACAAACCTTCTAGAGCCCCTGAAACACCCCTTCTCCCCACCTCTGTCCTGCCGAGAATGTCTTTCTGCCTCTTCTCTCTACTTCCCTGAGCACTGCTGGTAAGTTCATCATCTGGGGTCCCACCCCTTCCTGCCATTCGTCCTTATTAAGGGAACAAGATGGCTGCAAGTGACAAGGAAAAAAGTCTGGGAATAGGGACGAGCCAAGCCCTAGACCTGGTTTCCTTTTCTTTTTATGCTATAGCTGCCTCCAGCACATGACTCCTGACTCCCTCACCTCTGGCCCCTGCCTCCCCAGCTTCAGACTTCCTTACTGCACTCCGTGAGGTAACGCCCAGCACAGCATTGTTCCAAAGGGAGAATAAATCACCATACTGCAGCCTCTTAGAGGGTAGGCTCTGGAGACAGACGTATTTCAGCTCTGCTATTAATTAGTGAGACCTTGGGCATATTGCTGTGAAATAGGGATGGCGCCTCCTTCCTCAGCTGTGAGGATTAAGAATTTACGTCCCACTCAAGAATTGTTTGGTTGCAAGGAACAGATCTTACGCTCACAGGGAGCATTTGCATGTAGTCCGACCTGCCAGAAGGCTATGCTTTCTTTGTTTTTCTCTCACTCTCTGTGGGAAGACACATAATTTTTCATCTCTGTTTCTGTCCGTGCATCTGCCTCTGTTTTTCTCCTTGAAGGCTGGCTTTATTCTGTTTCCTTCACAGTACCCAAATGTGGCTGTTTGCCACTGAGTTTGGTGACCTGTCATTCAAGAGCGCTAAAGAGACTCACTCACCAAGGAAACATCCAAAGATGGGTGTGAGGCTGGAAGACTATAGTTTCATAGCAGGCCACCCAAATGGGAGGGCTGGTCATGGGAATGGAATGGAAGAAGCAAGACCGCTTGAGTGAAGTATTCCCTTCAGTTCCAGTAGGAACCCAAAGTGATTTTCCCCTTCTTAATCCCTTCTGAAGACCATGCCTGGTCTCTGTCTGCAGGAGCCACTGCTCAACACCCTGGGGAGCTTCATGGAGCAGGTGGAGAAGGGATGTAACTTTTTGTCCATATGAGTAGTGGGACTTGACCTTGGGAGTTACTACTCAGGGGCCGGTTCCTTATTAAACTTTGAAGTCTTGCAGGGCTTTGAGAACTCTTTTAAGGGCCAAGTAGACCATTATGGTCTGACCTGAAGTTCAAAGCAACCCTGTATGGGGACAGTTTCTTTGAAGAAATACCACCTACTTTCCTTGTATTTATAAGTGAATAACTTGTCAGTTAGAGCCACTTCCCGATATACTCTTCAGTCCCTTTCTTGCGTTAAAAAGCTTATGAAACAATGTGGAGACACAGATGGGAAGAATACCTCTGTAGCCACTGTTGGAAATGATCACAGCTCACACCGACGGGCCACCCCCTGCGTGTCAGCGGTGGGTTCTCGGTGCTCCCTGATGTCACGCTCACAACTGGGCCACTGACGCAGGGGCTCTCATGACCTCTGTGGAACAAATGAGGCACAGAAAGCTGAAGTAATTTTGTGCAGGTCACGTAGCTGGTGACTGACTGGGGACTGTCCCCTGCAAGCTACCTCATATTTTTAACCATTTCATTTCCATACCGTGTATCGTCCTCCTCCCAGTTTGTTTGTCATCCAGTCATTTATCTACCTAATGATGGACACAAGGCTGGCTTTTATTGTTTTGCTCTTTTTTTTTTTTTTAGTATTATTTATTTATCTATTTTAGAGAGACAGAGAGAGAGGGCACAAGCAGGGAAGAGGAATGGGGGAAGGAACAGGGAGTAGAGAGGGGGAGTAGAAAAGGGAGCAGCAGAGGCAGAGGGAGAAGCAGGTTCCCCTCTGAGCAGGGAGCCTGACATGGGGCTCAGTCCCAGGACCCTGGGATCATGATCTGAGCTGAAGGCCAACGCTTAATCAATTGAGCCACCCTGGCTCCCCTCCCCTATTGTTTCTATTGCCCACATTCTAGGCCACTGCCTGTCCCTGCCTTTTTGTGCACATGAGTGAGAAGGTTTTGAGTGTCTGTAGTTAAGAGAGCACTTGCTGGAGGAGAGAAACAGCCATAGGCTCTCTGAGACATTGCCCCAGGGCTCCCCAGAATCTCATGCACTTTTTACTCCTAGCAGCAACCTGTAAAAATTCTCAGCATTTCACATCCTTGCTCACAATGATGTTATCAGACTTTTACCCCCGATGGTGTGAAGAGACAACATTCAATTTAGATCTGCCTGATTACAATCTGTGAAAGTCATGAATTTTCTGTATAGATTCGTAGGCCACTTATATTTTTTGTAGATCGCTCATTCATTCTATAGATTCTGTTGATTTTTTCCAAATGACTTTCAGAAATTCTGTGCAATTCTAAGGGGCCTATCCCTTCTGTCTAACTGAGAAGACACTGAGGTAGTAGAGAGCTACCTCAGTGCTTGGTATCGGGATCCACGCTTTCTTTACTCCTCGCCCCTCTTCAGGCAGTACCGCAGCTCTGTTAGGCAGCGTTACTGGCACCACTTAGAAAGTGTCTTTGGTGTGTCCTTCATTGTGCATCTCAGAAAAGGCAAAAGTTATAGTTGACTCTTTTCACATCAGCCACTTACTTAGCTGTTTAAACTACATTTTAGCCTAAGCAACAGCTGCACAAAGAGGTTGCTCTAATGCATGATAAAAAGTTCTGTTAAACGGGAACCTTGGTCCCCAGCAGCTGCTGTGACAAGCCATTTCTTTCCTGCCTCTCAGGTAGGAGTTTTCATCCCTTGAGTCTGACAGATGTGGCTGCTCCATTGAGCCATCTTCCCAAACACACGCAGTGATCTATTACTGCGAAGAAAGTCACTGACAAGAAAATGAAAGTGTGCACAAGACCCGACATGCTCGAGTCCCATGTCTTTCTGTGGTTTTGTGCGCCTCCATCTGTAAAGAACAGAGATAATAGGCTCTTACCATAAGTGGGTCAAATGGTGGCAAAATTATTACTCTAGTGTTTTTAATGCTTTCTGAGAACATTTCCACGGAAGGCAAAGATTGGGGGAGGTGGACTGTGTGATATGTGTATTTCAAGTGATGAAGCGACATCCGAGGCAATTCGCAGACGTCTGTCTTATTAATGAACCTTCCCAGGAACCGGCAGACAATCTCAGGAATTGACTGAGCCCAGGAGAATTTCTCTTCCATCCTCTGCTGTGCTTACAGACCGAAGTGACGAGATGGTGTGGCCCAGCTGGGACTGGCCCAGGAGAACCAGGGATGATCTGCTAAATCTCCCAGAGCCTCAGTTTGCTGACTTAAAAAATGGGGATAAGGACATCTCTCGGGGATTTGTAAGGATTAGAAACAATGCGCATAAAATGTCTAATGCAGTGTGTGGGATGCAGTGGTCACAAGGTTGTGGAAACGACTGTCATTACTGGGAGCACACGCTTCCCACTGCCGCCTGCCTCAGAGTACTGTGTCTGTCCAGGAAACCTGTGCTCGTGCACTCCTGTAGTCCGACCTCCCCGCCTTGCTCCAGACCTGTTTCTGCATCTCAGGACTGTCCCAAAGAGCCCAACAGACATACACCCACTTGTTCTCCTGAGCCCATTGCCTCTCTCCTCTTGAGAAACCAAACACATCTCTCCTTGACCCATTCCCACATAGGAACTGGACTTTTCCTGCCCCATCGTCCTCCCCAAATCTGACTGGTCAGCAATTCTGTCATTAATTCAGTCTTTTCTGTTTCTTTGAATCATCCCCCCACCCCTACCCCCGTCTAATACCCCTATCTTCCAAATCAGGTCAAACAAAACTTCCTCAGTACAGTGAGTGATCTCTGACACCCCAACTCAGTTTGTTAACTTTCCTCTCCACTTCCAGCTCCTTCCATCATAGCTTTCACACAATAAGCATTTGGCAAATGTATGGGGGATTATATGTGAGTGTACGCATACACGCGCTTTCGTGTACAGAACTACACCACCTCACACACAGCAGACACAAATTCTCACCCCTCCATTATACAGGTGCTGGTGACACCTGTCCCAGACCCTGGTGTGTGCGCACACACTCTGGTCTTCAGTCTCTAACAGCAGAGAGACATAAAGAGTCATAAAATGACTGACTCGGAGAAAGAGTTTTGGGGGAAGAAAAGGAACAAAAAGTCTTCTATAAGAACCTGGATTGGGAATTAAAACCAGAAAGACAAAATAGTTAGAACCGAAACAGCACAAACAAAAGGTATAAGAAGATAATTGAAAGAGACCTATTATAGTCTCGAAACCAGTTATGGTTAAATTAACTAAAAAGAGGTGCTGATTGTAACTTTTCTATTTTAAACATTTTGTATTTTATATATATGTGTATATATATATATTTAAATATATATTCTACATATTTATATATACAAATAGAATATATATATACCTCAGATAATTATATTTAGAATAGAGACCAGACATAAATAAAATTAATACTATTTTTATTTATTTATCTATCTTCTATTGATTAAATGGTCTTGCGTCTTTGATTATGGGGCCTCACTGGAAGAAAGAAATATTCAGAACATCTTAAAATAATTTATGTTTCAGATTATCCCAAACTAACTTCCTATATTGTTGTATGTTTTCATCTTCCAGTTTGAATAAGTCCCATGACGCCTCGATATTTATATTAATCAGGAGATATTTGCCAACCTATGCCAGGCATTCATAATACAGTCTTTGGAGACAAATTTCCATCAAATATTTGTTACATTATCACCTTAGGAAAAAATAAAGGATACGTTGTTCTTCTTCTGAGTCTTTTTTCTGGGGTTAAATATGCAGCCAGTCTTCAGCCCAGGTTTTAGACTGCTCTGTATTTATCTCAGTGTTCAGCACAATCAGTGCTATTGAAGGGGTTGGAGGAGCCGTGTGACGCCCTCCATGCCCTACGGCTGATGACAGGTTTGGACAGAATAAAATAAAAAAGTGCCATTTCATAGTCAATATAGTTCTTGCCTATTTTTTCAATCCCTCAAATTTGTTTTTCTCACTTGCCTCAGTAATTTAAGAATCTCAAAATGAATCTCCCACTTCAAGATACAATAGAGTCAAAAATTCTTGTTTAACTCTGCATTCATCAAATGTAACAACCGACGTCCTTCATTGTGTCAGATCTAAAATTTGTTGAAAATGACTGCTATTTAATCTCATTTTCAAATTTATGATTTCCCTCTTGAATTTAAAACAAAAGTGTTATGTTCACTTGTCCACCATTTAATACTAAAAATAAAAATAACATATACAAGTATATTTGAAGTGATTCTACATAGACATTTTAATTAGCTATGGGAATGTCCATTGAAGTGCCCATAGACCTTAAAATCATCATAGTTTATGGGTCCCCTGTCTAGCAGCCTTGTTGGGGACCTTCCTAACTTCTCACTGAAGTATACATGAAGACAAATTCACAACAATACCGATGACTAAGACGAAGAAAGCACCTTTTGTCAAAATCTGGTGGGATTAACTGGAAACACTATGGGCTGTGGAAAGCTAGTGAGAAGGCAGAAAGCGTTAGCACCTGCAGCCTGGCATTTCACTTATAATTGACTTAAGTCCAAATCAGATGACCTGAGGAAGGGACAGTCCCTGAGGGAGGCTTACTGCTGGAATGCATGCAGTGGCCTCATCGACCAGTCATCACTCTGGGTCCTGTTGTGCCCATGGCGGAATGGTGCAGCTCCTTGGAATACATACATAGAAGGCTATAGAACTTGAGGGGTACCAGTCGGTTAAGTGTCCTACTCGTGTTTTTGGCTGAGGTCATGATCTCAGGGTTGTGAGATCAAGGCTCACACTGGGCTATGTGTTGGGCATGGAGCCTGTTTAAGATTCTCTCTCTCCCTCTCCCTCTGCCCCCCCATCTCTCTCTCTCTCTTTCTCTCTGTCTCTCTCTTAAAAAAAATTACTTGAACTTAAATGTTCTAATTTGTTTTAATTAATTCCCATTAACACATCTAAAAAATAGGATCAAGAGTGAGAGGGTCTGTGTGAGTGCCCTTGACATTATGTCGTGATGGGTCTCTAAGTATCAGAATGGGCTGATACTTGTGTCATCCAGCCTAGAGTAACAAGGAGGTGCCAGAGAGCTGAGGCAGCTGGCCCTGGGCCAGTGGTGTGCTCGCAGATGGTTAAGATGTTTAATAAACCATCTTGAAATGGGAGAGTCCTGACTGGTAACATTTACTAATTTCCATGGTGTTCCCACTATGGCCAATTTCAGGTTAACAACATGATATTGAGCATGAAGTTGGGGAAAGATGTACACAATTGCAGCTCCAGCATACCACACGTGGGGCTGTATTCCCCAACCACCTTCAATCAGAGATGGCATATACACACACACACACACACACACACCCATATATGTATTCTATACATATAGAATATATATATATATGTATGGGTGTGTGTGTGTATTTATATACATATATTTATTTATATTTATATTTATATATAGTAAAATTTTTTATAATCCCATCTGAAGCACCTAATTTCCAAAGTCACTATGGAGGGGAAGAGAGAAATAGCTTGGAGAAGGCACACCCTTTCTTCATTGTCCCATTCAAAATGATACATCACTTCCATTCCATTCTGGTGATGAGAACCACTCTTCCTGCCCCATTTCGAGGTTAACAGGCTAAGTATTGTCATTAAGCTCTGTGCCTAGGGTGAGGAAACAGGCTTGGGGGGTGTATTGTCAAAGAAGCCACCCCTAAAACTTAACAGCTTGTAAAACAGACACTCATTTTTACTCACAAGTTTGTGGCTCAGCTGATCTCAGTGGGGCACATCTTGTATCTACAGTCAGCCAGCATCCCCAGCTAGCTTATCAGCTAGCATCTCTGCTTCTGGGGCATGGCTGATGTGCAGGGTACAGGAGATGACGGGGCCCAGGGGCACCATGTGGCAAGCCTGCCTGGAATGTCGATGTGATGGTATCAGGAGTTGCAAGAATAAGTCTCAACCCCCAAGTATTTTCAGAGTCTCTGTTCACATCAGCTCTGCTATTGTCTTGCTACCAAAACAAGTCACGGGACTAGGTCAAGAGTCAGAGTAGGATGCGCTGCTGAGGCCCTGGAGACAGGGAGGTACATTCCAATTCCAGCTCTGTCACATGAGCTAGAAGAAGTGTGAGTCACTGACTTGTTAGCATTATAGTTGGTCCTTCTTAGTAGCATTTCTTTTCCACTGAGCATACACTTACTTTTCATTAAAATCGAATACCCAACTTTTGTAGCAACATGGACAGGACTGGAAGAGATTATGCTGAGTGAAATAAGTCAAGCAGAGAGAGCCAATTATCATATGGTTTCACTTATTTGTGAAGCATAACAAAAAGCATGGAGGACATGGGGAGATAGAGAGAAGGGGGTTGGGGTAAATTGAAAGGGGAGGTGTATCATGAGAGACTATGGACTCTGAAAAACAATCTGAGGGGTTTGAAGTGGCGGGGGGGGTGGGAGGGCGGGGTACCAGGTGGTGGGTATTAGAGAGGGCACAGATTGCATGGAGCACTGGGTGTGGTGAAAAATAATGATACTGTTATGCTGAAAATAAATAAATGAAAAAAATTGAATTTGTCTTACACAGTGGAGTTGGCATTGAAAAATATTCATAACAGTAATATTTGCCTGGCAATTTATGATTTAACTTCTAACCTTACTAGTACATAGTAGAGTGAAAGATAGGCAGGCTCATGCTGACCAAGAGATGAAAGTGTCTTACTAACCTCCTCTTCCTTCTTTCTACAATTTGACTTCCATCTTTGGGAAGTACCCCCAGCTTGCCATCCAGAAAAGAGAACAACCCAGTCAGGGCTTGACTGACTCACAGATATCATAGACTTTCAGTACCTTTGAGGGAAGTCACTTGTGGATTTCCGTCTATCCTGTGGCTCTCCAGGGACAGACGCATGGGAAAGGCAGAGTTTCTAAGGACATCTACTGGTTCTGTTTTTAAATCTTGTTATAAAGGTACTTGCTTGTTTTTTTTTTTTTTTTTTTAACAATTCTCTATATCAGACAGCATTATTTTATATATCGATTAGAGAAGTAACATACCCAAATGTCTTCTAAATACGGGAAGAGAAAAATGCCCCACTTGCTCATGAGAGATGTATTTTAGGTTTTATGTACTTGTTCTTTTACATTATGCTCTTGTTCTTATGCTCATGGCTCTGTACCCGTAAGATGGTTTCTGAGGATATTATCATGTAATTGCATTGTTCCAAATATGTTTCTTTTGAGGTCTAATTAAAACAGTTTTTAGTACATGGCTGATAAAATGTACAATGCATGCAATTTGTTTACCAAGGTAGGATATTTTATTCTTTCAAGCAACAATTTAAAGAAAGATTTGATTTCTGAGCTGCTGTACTATTCATTATCTTAATTTATCCTCATTGTGGCCTCCAAGGCCACAGTTTTGATGAATGTTTGCTTGCAGAGTCTTCAGAATCTTTAAGGTACTCTTTTATAGGCAAAATTACTGAACAAATTAATAGACAAAGCTCCTATGAAGCACTCAAGCTAAAATTGGGATGGCATAAGACTCCCCTAAAAGTTTATACACTTTCATGGTCCTTCTCAAGAGTGGTTATCTCTTTGGTTTGATTTCTTGCATTGTGCCTTCTTACATTCCCCACAAGCAACTGATTCTATCTCTACTTTTAAATGCTTAGAGTGCTTTCAAATACAGTAATAATAAAAGTAAGCATCCTGAGTGCAAGATGCTGGCTATGGGCTAGACTCTATACCAAATAGTCTCATTGATATTCCCGTTACCACCTAGAGATGTAGGTGCTCTCACATTCATTTTCTCTTGTGCGAACACTAAGTCACAAGAGGTTAAGTTCAAGATTTGAACTCAGCTCAGCCTGTCTTCAAAACTGACACTTTTTTCCCCACCCTGGAGATGGTACCCCCTTCTGTAAGAAACGGGTCATCTTCATATTTCAAATACAAGGCTCTTAAACTTGTTCCCTCTATTTAATCACAAACACTTAGCAAAGGAGCTGCTGTTCTTTCTTCTTTAATACACAGAGCAGCATCAGAGGCATTTTGACTGCCTGTTAGAAGGTAAGAGGGCACCAACTTTGGACTCAAAATATCTGAGGCTAGTTTCTAACTCTATGAGTTTACAAGTCTACTTATCCTTACCCTGTACTTTCTTCAGTTGTGAAAGAGGATCACAAAACAGCTAGCTATCACACGGGGCTGTTGATTAAATGAGATCTTCACATCAGCATGCAACATGCTTGGGGAAACTTGCCACAAACCAAGCACTCAAATGGTGGTCCTGTTTTGATAATACATCTTGGTGTCAATTTGAATTGAGTGAGGATCCCCGTCCATATTTGGTGAAGACTTCACAGTCTCTTGGGAACATTCCTTTCATGGTTAGTTACTCAGAACTAACATAAAGAAAAGCAACATTTCTCGTTCTTCTGCTTGAAGTGGGACTCAGTGTCATGCTACAGATCCATTGTCTCATTACACGTTCTGAAACAAAGTTAAGCTGTAAACCTTGGTTGCCATAATGGGTTTACATTTGGGGTAATGAAGTTTACAGAGACCCCTGCTGGCATATCACCTTGGGTGAAGCCCTTTGGGGAGGTAGAATTTCCTAGTGCTGACGCTCTGTACAGTCAGGTTTCAGAGGAGACGACTGAACTGGTGTATGCCAAAATCACAAACAGTATTTGTATCAGATTCCTATTCTGATGTAACACATTACCGCAAACTGACAACATATTATTTATAGTTCTGTAGGTCAGAACTCCATAATGAGTTTCAGCTCATTAAAATGAAGGTCTCGGGAAGACTGCATTAGTTCTGGAGGTTAGGGAAGACACAGTTTTCTTGCTTTTTCCAGATTCTAGACACGACCTGACTTCACGAAAGAGTCTATGATGGGGTCTTCATAAAACTCACCCAAATGATTAAAAAGCCAATGCATACTTTGGTCTTTGGGAACCTGGTATAGGTGGGTTTTAATCTTGGAGTTGGAGAGTGGGGGAAGGTAAGCATTCATTTTGTGATGGCCTAGCCTAACATATTACCATAATATCCAGCAAGTACTGCTCTATTCCATTCAGTGACTACAGACTTTCAGAGTCATGAAATTGTGAATTTGTGAAAAAATTTATAGGTCACCTAGTTTAAACTGCTACTCAAGGAGTGTCCCCTACAACAGAACCTCTCACACTTTAATACACACATTAATTATTGGTAACCTGGTTAAAAATGCAGATTCTGATTCAGTAGGTCTGGGATAGGACCTGAGAACCTGAATTTCTTTCTTTTTTTTTTTTTTTTGTTAATATACAATGTATTATTTGTTTCAGGGGTACAGGCCTGTGATTCATCAGTCTTACACAATACACAGCGCTCACCGCAACACATACCCACCCCAGAATCCATCACCCAATTACCACATCCCTCCTACCCCCCTCCACTCCAGCAACCCTCAGTTTGTTTCCCGAGATGAAGAATCTCTTATGCTTTGCATTTCTAATATGCTCCCAGGAAACTCCTGGTCCAAGGACCACACATTGGCTAGTAAACTTCTTGAGCATTCCTGACAGATACTACTGCCTTGGGGATGGTTCTGTTACAGTCTTTCCTTTGTATTTTGGTAATTCCAACTGTCACACACAATTGTTTTTTTCTTGGATCAAAGCCAAACTAAAAATACATGCAAAATTTGTCTGATTAAACCAAAATAACATTGCAATTGAAGGGAACCTTTAAAAGTTGAATATATATGCAGGATTCAAAGAGTTTTATGTTATATAGAGAAATATATACATATTTGTATAAATACATACACACACATGCATATGTGTGTTTATAGGTGTGTGTGTGTATATATATATATCATATCTGTGTTAAATGATTCTGAAAAATCTCAAGTTATATATTTTGTGGAACTGACTCAACTTTAACATTTCTCTTTACATTAATTTTTATGAAAAAATAAAAAATCAAAGGGTGTAAATTTGTACTGCACTATAGATCCAAGCATGAGTCTAACTGTAATGTTTCTAGCCTTCTGTTTAATTAAGGAAACCGACAGCCAGCCAACATCGGTTGGATTGAATTGAGCTGACGTGGACCGTGTCACTAGCTCTCACTTCAAAGCCAGAGTTACTGGCTCTAATGTTCAGATTTAGCTACTGCACATACTGATCACCTTAATTCTTATTTAATATTTGAAAGTTATTACTTTGGAGAAAGTCGGCTAAGCAGTAGTGATTATAGTGTATCAAAATCCATTGTAAGTGATTATTTTAATGACTCTGTACCAACAGGGACACGTAGACATTCAGACAAAAAACAACCTAATTATAATGACAGCACCAAAGTGAAGCTGTGACAGTTACAAAACCAATTTAAAAGTTTTTTTGACAGCCATGGCTAAAAGCTTTGTTTGGATCTTTCAGTAATAACAGTTTACTTAAGACACAAATCCACAGCTAAGGAAAATAGAAAGAGAGAGTTGTGGCTTTTCTGTCATGCAGATAAAGAAGAACTCAGTTGAAATGTTTTTAATAGGAAATATGTTTTTATGTGGAAAAGAGTATAGAAAGGGAATAATAGTTATGGAAGGCGACTCTCAGAATTCAAGAGAGGCCAAATAACAATACAAATTCTAATGAGAATTGAAACATGCCCACTGATTTGCTTATCAAGGTTATGAAGGTCAGTAGTTCCTGTGAGGAAGTGATGTGCCTTTAAATATGTCAGTTGGCAGTCCTGGAATTTGATTTCGTATCACCCGTAAAATAAAGTCAGAGGCACATGGATGTAATGCTTCCACAGCCACAGTGACAAAGACCCTTACTAAGTATCTGCTTTTCTGATAACTCCGACATCTCTCAAATTATTAAATCTTATCACTTTTATTTATCTCCCTTGGTCCTGGACTCCATCAAATATAAGACATAATTTTAATTCTTTGACCTTGGGCAGTTACCTTGCCATTCTTGGGCGGGGAAAGAAAAAATGCCTGGATTCACAAAATTGCACTTATTTTTATTGCAAAGTTTTATAGAACATTTAATATGCAAGCCCTGCTCTAAGTGCTTTACAAATATTGACTCATTTAAAATGGTAAAAACTTTTGGAGGGGCCACTGTTATTTCTGCTTTACTGATGAGGAAGACAGAAGCTCAGAGAGGCTTAGCTAGCTTACCCAGGGCCGCAGACTTTGGATGTGGTCGAATCTCTACTCCGTGCAGTTTGGCTCTGAGCCCATGTCCTTAGCGACAAGTGTGGGGTATTGACGGCCGTGCGAAGTCGCATGTGTGGGCGCATAAGATAGCAGCTCAGAGGAGGCAGCCCTGTTTCTCTTTTCCCATCCCCAGGTTCTGCTTTAGTTAGGTGATTTTCGTTGCAACAATTGAAGCGTTCTCAGGTCAGATCACATGTAAGGATCCATGCCCCCACATGCCAAGAAGAAACAAGACCTCCACACGTGGCAGCGTTAGTCTCCGGGCATCCCTTGATGCCAAGAGGTGGGACTTAGTGGTTTGTTGTTACACACTCAGGTGCTTTCCATAAGCCAGCTTCTCTCTCCTTTTTTGGCGAGGCCTTCAGCCTGTCCTCTCTCCTTTTATATATTGTCTACCCCACCATGAAAGGACTTTAGACAGACTTGGATATGGAGCCTACTTCTACTGTGCACTTGCTGTGTGATCTTGGGCAAATGACTTAATCTCTCTGAACTCACTGGAAAAACTGAGTAATGTATCCCGCTGTGTAGGGCTACGGTGCAGCTGAAAAGAACTAAAGTAAATAGCATAGTTAGAGTGTGGCCAGGAACTTTGTAAGCATTGAATACAAGCTAGCCATCATAATAAGAGCCATTATTTTTGAATGCCTAATTATGCCACCTCCGTTTAGCCTATAGACTTGGGTCCAAATTGTGGTTCCACCTGCAAGACTTGTGTGATAGAAAGTTATTTAACTTTGCCGAGCCTCTGTTTTCATCTCTCTAAAATTGGGGTAACTGCCCAGAATGGCTTCTGTCTTTGTTTAGAGTTTGTCTGTTTTCCCTCCTCAGCAAATGATGCGCTCGTCCGTTTTCCACATGTTCATCCTGAGCATGGTGACTGTGGATGTGATAGTGGCCGCGAGCAACTACCACAAAGGAGAAAGCTTCAGGAGGCAGTACGACGAGTTCTATCTCGCAGAGGTAAGCGGCCAGCTCGGGGGCACATCAGTGTGCAAGGTGAAGTTCAGCCTCAGACGGTGCCTTTTACAAGTAGGAAAATTTACATCAGTTCCTTAAGTACTTGACTTTGACCAAAGCTGAATCATTGTCTGCTTCTTAAATGCTTCTTTGGTCATTGTGTTGCTGGGTTCATTCTCTGTCACCCTCCGATTTGCGTCACGTTGCCAGGGAAACTCCTCTCTCCTGCTCTTACTTACTCTTCAGCGCTCACGCTCGTGTGCTCCCCCTTTCTCACTTTGTGTTCGTCTGTTTCCTACTAAGGGTGGGCAAGCACAGATTCAAAAGACGATAAGTAAGCCAGTTAGTTCAATAATACCACAGAGAGGGCAGGAGGGAAATTGAACAATGCGATGTGATAATTTCTGTGCTAGAAACTGAGGTGTTACCCTCTGCGCTGAAGATTCCAAGGAGCAGGTAGGCTTAGTGATTAAATAAGCATCTTCTAGCGCCCTACATACCATCCTAGAGTTTTGGAATAGTTCTTCTTATCGATTGAGTGACTTTGTTAATAGTTGATTCTTAAAAATTTTAATGGCATCCAGAGACCACTTTTTTATTGTGAAAAATTATTTCTAAGATACACATCAGAATTCAGTGATACATGTTTGTGGAAAAATTGGTTGACATATGACCCTTTCAAAACCCTTTTATCTTTTAAGCGAGGTATACATACACAGCTGAACTACACTTTAAGAAATAGGATATATGAAAAAGTAAACTTAAAAGACAGAAAAATAATAATTTGACTATTTTTATTATAAAAGCATTTTCCATGTTAAAAAAAATCAATTTGCCACATAATTGAGTTCTCTAAGATATCTAGAATTCTTCCAGTACATTTAAAGATGGATTTGGTTAATAAAAATTCAATCCACTCACACATAAACTTTTCAGAAAAAGAATTGATGGCATATACCTATTAAATGTTAACATCCATGTGGGTATCAAGAAATTTTTAAGGAGTCACTTATGAATTCCCCTCTTTTTGGAAGTTTGTTGTCTGTAAGAAAATATTTAAACTTCTACTGTGATGTGATGCTGCCTAATTACGGTGTGGAATATGGAGTTTACAGTTTAGCAAGAAACATAGACAGTAAACAGCAAGTGTTTTATGTTGTGGAGTACCAATGACAGGAGCTCATGAAGAAATTATATACAGCCTGACACTTGAAAAATGGGTATAATTTTGCTGTAGATCCAGCACACAATGATTGAATTGTCATTAAAAGCACAGAAAAACATGGGCCAATAGTAATATTTGCAGGTGAATTTCTAATGCAAGGATTTGAACATTGAAAGAATCCCAGTCAAGTGATTTCTGTCTGGAGTAGAAAGCAAGGTCTATATCCAGCCCGATAATAAGACTATCAAATGGGAAGGTATGGACCCTGTGAAGAATGTAAAAATAAGGCAATTAAAGATACATTAATTCCAATGCTAAAGACCCAGCTGAATTTTGAAGCTACAAATTCATAATGATACCCATTTAGATAGGTCTGTGTCTTTTTTAGCCTCACATAAAAAGGAGAAAGGCAACACTGAGACGGAGGCATCTCTGGAGATTTTCCAGGCTGGTGGAGCTGAGAGAGCTAGAGAAAGTTTTGGGTTTTTTGGTGCAAAATGGTGGTTTATGAAAGCAGAGGGACAGGACCATTGGGCAGAAAGAGCTGCTGCCCCAGGGTTGTGAGGGGTGGCTGCTTACATAATTGGGAGTTGGGGGAAGTAAGGAAAAGAGAGGTTTCAAAAGGATTTTCTTATGTTAAAGAAGACTCACAGGATAGCTGAGGTCTTGTCTTTGTCAAGTTAAGGTTATTTTTCCTTCTAGCAAGCCATTAATATGAAGATAGTTGAGAGCTTCCTGGAGGAATATTTACACTCTACCTGCTTCAAGCGTCTGTAAGGAAAGTGGGACCAAGAATTTAGGATTTCAGAAAAATGCTGGATAACTAAACATAAACTATGAAGTGTTACATAGTTATGATTGTCTCAAACATAATGTTGGAGTCCAGGCAAGATGGCAGGGAGCTATCAAACTAAGATGTTGGCTAAAATCTTCACAATGACATCGAACTCATTCTGTGTGAGGCCAGTTCTTGGGGAAGGAGTGTAGGCAGGGGTACATAGGAAGACCTGATGGAGAGATTAATGAATGGCAGCCACAGGGAGGGTCAGATGAGAGGATGTCTTAAACTGATGGAATACTTAAAGGGTGTTGAGGAGTAAGAGACAAGACATCTCTTCCTCATCCACATGCTATCCTCCATAGGCCATGTGGGACACTGGAGCATGAGCATCCCCTTCTAGAAAGGGCTGTGGAGGAAGCCATGAGCTGGGACAGAACCAGCTGAGGCAAGGACATAGGAAGCAGATTCAGTGAACAGGGATAAGTCAGCAAAGTTTTTCTTAAAGAGCCAGATAATAAACTTCACAGGCTTTTCAGGCCACATGCTCTTTGTCTCAGCTACTCAACCCTACCGTTGTTATACAAAAATGAGTGTGGGCTCAGAGTGGTGGTGTGCCAATAAAACTGTATTTATAAAAATAAGCAATTGTTCTCAACTTTGGCTTGAACTATAAGAACAGAGAATATGTCAACTAACATCTTTATGTGTTAAATTCAAATATACTAATACTAACAAAAATAATAACTGCCATTTGGGGGAGATTCTTTTATGTTCCCAAGTACTTTAAAAGAATTCATTGCCCCATTTACTTCTTAAAATAGCTGTAATAACAGAAATTCAAGTGTATGGGCTATCATGATTCAGTATTTAAGGCAATAGCATAATATGATATTTTAGAAAGTTTATTTTTAAAATAGATCACACATGGCCCTGCGCTTTCAGAGAAGTAATTTCTTGAGTTCCCACAAATTCCAGGATAATTTCAAATTCCAAAATAGGGACGCCTGGGTGGCTCAGTGGGTTTAGCCTCTGCCTTCAGCTCAGGTCATGATCTCAGGGTCCTGGAATCGAGCTCCGCATGGGGCTCTCTGCTCAGCAGGGAGCCTGCTTCCCCCCACCTCTGCCTGCCTCTCTGCCTACTTATACTTAGTAGTTATTAAGTACTTATTAAGTACTGCCTACTCTGTGATCTCCCTCTCTCTGTCAAATAAATAAATAAAATCTTTTTAAAAAATCCAAAATAAACACTGTACCCGTTAGAATCATCTTGCAGTCTAAAAAATAACTTTTAAGTACAAATTAAGCTGCTTAGCTTCTGTTATATAGCTGGAGACCAGTTTTGCTATACTAACCTAAATTTAAAAATCAGTTAAGAAACAGGAAAAACTTTTCTTTGTTCTTTAAGGCTATGTATACACGTGAAAAGATGAATTTGCTTTCTTTGGTAAGAGTTTTCATTTTTAATTCTGATCTAAGATGAAACATTGTTAGTAGTATTATACACAAAATCACATTTTTATATTGAATATAAATGGATAGTCTCATTCTCTTAAGTACTAAAACTTGAACAGTACTTTTTTCTTGTTATATAAAAACATATAAATATAAAGGTATATCTACTAGACTATACGTTTAACAGAAACTTATCATCACAGTGTTATGCACAGAAGAAGATTAACAGTTTTAACAAAATTCCACTTTTTTTTTTAAGATTTTATTTATTTATTTGGCAGGCAGTTGGGGGTGGGGGGGGGGAAGGAGGCTCCCCGCAGAGCAAAGAGCCCAAAGCGGGGCTCCATCCCAGGACCCTAAATCATGACCAAAGCCAAAGGCAGAGGCTTAACCCAATGAGCCACCCAGGAGCCCCCCAAATTCCTCTTTTAAGAAAGTCACAAATTGATTGGAGAGCTAGCACAATGAAGCCAGCAATAAAGAACAGCATTTCTGGTCAGGAGAGAGGTTTACTTTGTTTAGATCCAAGATGTCTCTCTGGTTTCCTGTTTCTCTATGGCAGCTGTGTGTTTGAAGCAGAAAGGCTTTCTTAAAGCATGGACTATTTGCCATCTTTCAAAAACTAATCTTTTCTAGAAGAGTAGCTTCTGTGTCCCTCTGAGGACATTTGGCCTTATGATATTTGTTAAAATAAAATTAAATGAAAGACCCATTTATTTAACTTCCAACAAAATATGACACCCATATTTCACCTCATTAATCACAAGAAATGACCAAATTAAGAAAGTGACTCATTTGCCAGAACAGCAGCCTTTCAGATTATCATTAAATTTAATTTCCTTTTTGGAAAATTTTCATTAAATAAGCTTCTTCTGACAATAATATTTTTGGTCCTTTCTTCCAAAGGACTTGGACAGGACCCTGTTAGGTGAAAAATAATATAATAATGACCTTTTCAACTATTCCATGATCCATTTCAGAAGTTTACTGTTTATGTGGAATACTGAAGGTACACTGTAGGCTAAGAGCGGGGATTTACAGACACCTCTAGAGGGATGCAGATAAGCATTTATTTTGATGTTATTTAATCTGAATTTCATTTAGAAGAAGAGAGTTACCTGAATTGGATATCTTATGACTTGTGTTCTCTAATCTTTTTTTGTGACAAATTTGCATTCATTTTCTCATTAATATCCATTATGTTCCTATGGAAGTGTGAAATAGAGACTGAAACACAAATCTTGGATAACATATTTCAAGTATCTTTCCTATATTTGGGCAGCATCTCTACCATTTTATCTTCTCAGAACCACACGGCACAATCAACTCATTTATAATTTGTCACCTATAAATGCTCATACATTATTCATTGAATTAAAAGGGCAGAATGATTTCTATTGTAGTATTTACATTATGCATGTCATTTTCATTTGGTTATTTTTCTCCTTAGCCTCAGAAATTTGGCACTCATCTTACTGCTTTACCTGTTAGCCTCACAAATCCAATTGCAAGTTATTTTAGTAAACAAACCTTTTAAATCAATTTCTCATACTTTTCACTCTAAAAAAAATATTTTCACTAGTGACATAGTTTCCTGGAAACAAATATAATACTGTTTTTTTGGAATAACTCCTCTAATTTTTAAATCAGCATTCCATTATTGGTAATTTTCTTGAGGACAAGAGGGTGCATTATGGTATATATGAAATGGCATGAGTATTATTATGAAATGAAAACTTGGAGAAGAAATAACAAAGCGTAGTTCTTTGCTTAAAGAACTCATATAACCTGCACTCCTGAAAATGTTAGTTAAAATTTGCTATGGTGACATGAAACCAGATATATCTATAGAGTGTGCATTTTCAACAGGGAGTGAAAACACCTGTAAAGGGGTAACAATTGGTTTTTAGGGAGGCAAAAAAAAAAATCTTACTCTTTCTATTTATAAAGCAGAGATAGGGATATAAAGTAGGTAGACAGATATATAACATCTGTGGTATTAAAATTCCATATGGGGTGGTGATTAGAAACAAAATATCTAAAAAGACCCCTGGCTGGGGAGGAGGGGTGTTTAAAAAAAAAAAAAAGGATTGGAAAACACTGACTTAGGAAAATTGTAGGGAGAAAAATATTTGTTTTCTTCACGTACTGTTTCCAAGTTGTTTTAAGGAATGTGACAATATTTACGGGAAGTTTATCATTTAGCTTCACTCTTGAAAAGATGAGTTTCAACTTGTAAGCACTCACACACCTTATCATGTGCTGCAGGGATCGGAGACAGAGGAAAGGTCCCATGGACCTTGTCCATGTGGGAGCTGCAGAGGGAAGGAGCACAGCAGTGGCACGTGCCCTCCCAGACCAGTAGTGATGAGTGGGAATCCACCCTCCTGTGGGGTTGCACTATTGACTGGGATTTGGAGGAAGCCTGAAAATGGACACATTTCTAGTTGATTCTTATGAGCACTCCTTCAGGTGTCTAGGTTCTGCAGGCAGCCCTGGGGCCTTCTGCCTTTTGTATGGCCAACAGCATGACCCTGGCAAGTTCCTCCTTGTTCAGCTATTGTCAAGACTCAGTTCCCGGACATGGGCTGGAGCCACCCCCTGAGAAGGGTTGCTACAGCTTCCCCCTCACTGTTCTACTCCACTGCTTCTGAACTGTGATATTCCTCTGAATTGAAATGCAGCACTAAACCTTCTGGCCTACATTAGAATACTTCATGAACATGTAAGCTAATTTGATTTTCCTAAATCACTCCTTTAATTCCTGACATAGTTCTTCCCTGCACCAGAGTAATCCCTAGTTATAACCAAGTTACATATATTTTCATGTATAACAATTTTCATAAAAATTTCACCACCTTGGGATTACTGTTTCTCAGAGAACCGGAGAGTTAGCTTATAATAATTAACAAATTATGTTAAAATGAGGGATTGGATCCCACGAGTACTGGAATCAGGAACTCCAGTAGGAAAATGAGTGGAAATATAGTATTTACACATAATCACATAACAGTTTGCTAAATGCATTTTTAGTGGTTCTTGGTAGGTTTGAAAAGCACATAGATTTTCCCACTGAGCAAATAATAATGCAAATGGATCCAGCTGCATATTTAATCATGAATTATGATCCTGTAAGGGGACCATTCCATCTGTCTTTGGATAGCAAATGCAAAGTTAGTAAAGTGATTAGTTGTATTTATATATAATTTGACAATCTAGTTGGATATATTTCAGGTATTTATCAGTAGTTCCCAACTTAAAAAAAAAAAAAAAAAGGACACTTTGATATGGATTTCATTCTTTCCTTTGGAAAGAAAGTCTGAAAATACAGGCGAAGCCTAGAGAGAGATGTGTGGGTGCCTGTCATTGTTCCCTCCGCTAATACAATAGCCAGGTCCAGCTGCAGGTTGGACCATCAGGACAGACCCCTCTTGTTTCAGTTTCTCCAGTGATTCCCCCAATGGTCTTCATATTGTTACAAGACCCAGACTAAGAAACCAGAGCTGGAGAAAACTTGCCTCTTTGTTAAAGCTTATGGATTATATGTTAATAAATAAATAAATAAAACAAAAAGATTTTAAAACAAAACAAAACAAACAAACGAAAAACTTATGGCAGAGATTTGGATCCTTTGGCTGTCTGGGGCTGACCCTGCACAGGAGTTACACCTGCCTCATGGTTGCTTGTGGTCCAGAGAGATCCAAAAAATCCCACTGATGTTGATGAGCCAGGAAAGGAGCCTCGCTAGAAGCTTAATTGTTTCCAGGTAGAGGCAGTTGGAAATGGATTCCACCAGCCTAGGATGAGCCTTGACAAAGGGCAGCTCCCTCCTTGCTGCCCAGCAGAGGACCATAGGTTTTTAGGTCACTTACCATAAAAATCACACTCCCCCCTACAAGTTCTCATTTGTTACTGCTCAATAGATCCTAAAAGACAAAAAAAAAAAAAAAAAAAAAAAAAAAGCAGCAGTCATGAACATGCAAATTAAAATTATTCTCATACAAAGGGACCCAGAAATTAAGGATGAAACTCAGAAAACCAAGATGAACAAGTATAGGAGTTTCCCAAACAAGTATAATTGATGGAAGACAGGAGGGTTTGTTTTGTTTTGTGTTGTTTTTTAATGTCTCAAGCACAGGCAATTAAGACACAAAACAAACTTTCTGAAACTTTAGCTAAACTTTTTTTTAAAAAAGAGCTGAAAAAGGGCGTGGTTGACATTGAGAAAGAATTATTAATACAGAAGATAAAGTGGTGGGAGACCTCAAAGAAATGGCAGAAATCATGAAGGAAAAAGCGAAAGAGACTAACCACTCTGATGTGACCAATACAAGCTCCTGGAGAAAAAAGAGAATGGATAGAAGAAAATTAATAATGAGAGAATAATGTTCCTAAATTGAGGAAAAGCATAAGTCAGTAGATTGAAAGGAGTCACTAAATCTCAGGGAGATTAAATGAAAAAAAAAAAAAAATTCCTAGGCATGTCCTGGTGACCTTCCTTGGTTGCAAGCATAAGGAAAAATGTTTAAGCCTTTCAGCAGGGTTAAAAAATCAGGAAAAACAAAATAATTGTACTGTGCATCAGATACAACTCATCTACAATATTGGAAGGTAGAAGGCAGTGAGTTAATATATGTATAGACAGACTTGAGAGCAAAGAAACTGTATGCAGCAACAATAGTCATGTCCATGGTAAAAATACATTTTGGTGGGTAATGGGTATTAAAGTATTAATTAAGGTATCAATTAAAGTATTGATATAATGATCACTGGCTGTTACATGTAAGTGATGAACCACTAACTTTTACTCCTGAAACCAATTTTACACTAGAATTCAAATAAAAAATTAGAAGGAAAAATGAATTTTGAATAGGAAAGCTTAAAAGAGTGTACAACTTGTGATATTTATATGAAAAAGTATGCTAATCATAAGTATATTGGAGAAGTAGCAAAGGAAAAGGAGATGTAGACCAGAGAGGCTGACAAGGAAAGAAGAGAGGTAGGTGTCCAATCCAAATGAAAGATGACAATAAAAATGTCACACAAGAATCCTTTGGAAAAAAGTAGTTATGGTTCAAGAAACTAGAAGTAAATGTGTAAATAATCTCCAAAAAAGCAGGATTTAGGAAGGGGCCATGATACTCATGAAACATGGGTGATAGAAGCATGCTGTGTAGATGGTGGGGGTGTAAGGGATGCCTGAGCAAGCAAATTTGTGTGGGAGAGGAGCTTACAATTATTCAAATTTGATCAATAATAAAAAAGGATAGATTGATTTATGACTGTTGTGAATTGAACTGGAGGAAAAGGAAAGTAGAATGTCCAAATTAACAAGGGGGGGAGAAATTAGCAACAGTTTCACCATGTCAGAAACGACAAGAAAAATTTATAGCAATGACATACAAAAAATTGGAAAGAAGACCAAGGCTAATTTTGGCACATCAAATATGCACAGATTGAATTTTCCTCTCAAAAGACCTAGAAAATCGGATTATGCTTAAACGCAAACTCAAATAGTGTATTGATTATAGGAAACACATACAAGGTGGCCCCAAAAGGTGGCTGAAAATCATCTCTCGATGAAACAACTAAAACTTACAACTAAGATATTATTGTATTTTAAATGCTTAGCAGGACATGCAAAAAATTTAGGAATATCCTCAAGGCCAAAAATTGTGATGTAAGTGCAGAACATGAGATGGGCACTAACACCAATGGCTACTCTGACGACATTTGCTTATCTTTGTCATCTAAAACTTGGGATTTTAAGAGCTATAACCAGGATAGAAGAACCTGCGAAGGTGAGGTGCCAGAATAGAGACCCCCACATAACATGGGAACCTGAGGTCTGTATTTTAGTGAAAGAAGGAAAAAGTCCACCCTCAGGAGGATATGATAAGGAAACTTTCAATTTTGACCTTGACTGCAGATTATTAGAAAAAGAGTAAGCTTTACTGAAAATGTGTCAACACAAACATGCCTACACATGGGGTTGGAGTTCCCATGGATTGTACCTACTTTCAAAGATGAAATAATTCTTATTTTATTTGAGAAATTACAGATCATGCAAAAGATGGAAAACTCCACAATACATTTGAGAAAGCTAGTGTAAGCTTAACCAAAACCTTGATGATGATAGTACAGGTAAAATTATGGACCAATTTCATATATGACAATAGTTACAAGTATTATAAGTAACATGTTATTCAATAAAATCCAACAGGCTAGCATTACCATCTAAGATTTATTCCAGGAATATATAAATGGTCAACATCAAAGACTCTTGTAATATATTTCTTTGGCTCAGTAAATTAAAAGCTAAAATCCTGTAAGCAGAGCAAAAGGAAAGCCCTTAAACATGGTGGTAATTAATTACCAAAACCCACTGCAACCATTTTACATGAATGCTGGAAAATTAACTTTGAAAATAGGAGCAAATTAGGGATCTCTCTTACTGTCAATTTTGTATTATAACTGTATTATAATACAGAAGTAGCATTATAGCTAGTGAATTAATACAATTAACTCCTAAAGAAGTCTTGAAAAAAATCTTATCTTCATTTGCAGGTGAAATGTACATATTTCTATAAAACCCAGGAGGTATTATTTAAAATATTAGAAGAATGTAGTAAGGTGGGTATAGAAAATCATTATAGAAAAATCAATAGCCTTTTTACCCACTGGAACTAACTAGGTGGAAATGGTAAATAAATAGAAATAAAAAGGGTTAAAAATGCATTTATGTTAGTTATCAGACTATTAAAGTCATAGAAATAAATTTCACAAGCCAACAATAACATCATTATGGGGGAAATTTTTATTAAAGAATATCATCCAAATAAATAGAAAAACTGTGTTTTTTGGATAAGAAGACTCAATAATAGTCCTCCTAAAGTCCTATTTTGCTTTAAAAGGTAAGGAAGAAGTTTAAAAAGATAAAGGTAGAAACATGTGACCAAATAAAATTTAAAGTGGTTGTATAGAGCTGCTGCCACCAAAGTTAAAAATCAAACTATTGACTAGGGAAAAAATATTTGCAGTTCATATAGCAGACAAAGATTAATGTCCTTAATATCAGCAACTCTGAACACTGATAAGAAAGACAAAACACCACCATAGAAAATTGGCATGGTTATGAACAGGAAAATTGTTTTAAAAGGAAAAAATCTAAATGATCAATACACATATGAACAGATAAGTTAGTTTGATTAAGTTCCATTACATCTGGTGATAGCATAGATTTAGGACAAGAAACCCT
Source organism: Mustela nigripes (assembly GCF_022355385.1). Taxonomy (NCBI): domain Eukaryota; kingdom Metazoa; phylum Chordata; class Mammalia; order Carnivora; family Mustelidae; genus Mustela; species Mustela nigripes. The sequence goes on along the minus strand of NC_081571.1, from coordinate 75,105,786 downwards.
TTCCTATCTTGCTAGAAGGCAAAAGACTTAAACATTTTGAAAGTAATCCCTTAATATTTTCTACAATTTTAAACATGCAAACCTGTCCTTTGCCCCAGGAATGCCAGCTTTGAGAATGTATATGTAGATGCAAAAGCCCAATAAAATACTGATATTGTGTAAGGATAGTTAGTGCAATCTTGTTTTAGAAGTGGAAAAATGTTTAACCATTTTTCCTGATGATTCCTAATCAAGGAAATCCAACCCTTCAATAAATCAGAAGGAAAATGTTGAACCAAATAAACATTGAAGACTTCTGGGTAAGATGGCAGAGTAGGGGACCCTAAATTCACCACGTCTCAAAGACACAACTAGGTAACAGCCACATCAGTGTAAATAATCCAGAAAACAACCTGAGGACTGGCAGAACAGACTCTTCACAACTACATGGAGAGAAGATACCACATTGAAGAGGGCAAGAAGAGCCTCGGAGATACGGTTGATAGCTAAATTAACCTGAGGGACTGACTATCCATGGGCAGGAGGGAGATACAGCAGTTTGAAAAGCATGTGGGATTTATGGGAGGGAGATTTGTGTATTAATCTTAGAGCATGTGCTAGAGGGGCAGGGGTCCTTGGGGGACTTCAAGAACAAAAGAGATGGCAGGTGCAATTCCCTCCCCACCCCCAGCCTAAACACTTACACACCTGTGGGAACCAACATGGGAACAACACTAACCACCTAATTTGCTAACAGTATGTCACACCCAAGCATTCTCCTGCAGACCTGCCCTTTCAGTACACATTTGACCAAAGCCCATCAATCAATGCTACAAGCCTGGCAGTATGTAAGCAGCCCCACAGGGGTCAGCATCACCCCAAAGAGACTCCTACCACAGGGAGAGGGGAAGGACACACACATCAGTCCAACTATGACACCAGTAGTAGGTTGGGGACAAACATTCTTGTCTGACTACTGGCCCCAACCACCAATGAAAGGTTCTCAGGGGCCAACACAGGGTAACTACCCTACAGTTTGGTGCTACTGCATCTCTGGAAAATGCCTAGTCTGACTCAACTCAAGCCTTAGGCAGCCCCAGACTAGCATATTGACAACACAGGGACTAAACCCTGCCCAAAATAGGCAAAGAGAATGATTGCAGACAACAGCACTGAGAGCAAAAGAAGCTCAGCCATAACACTAGGGCACACACAATAACATAAGAGACAGACTTGAAGCACCAAGTTCTGGTGAGCAGGAACATTGCACTGCAGGGCACTACAGAAACTCTTCTTTATAAGGTCACTACTTTTAAGAGCAGGAGATATAGCTAACCTTCCTAAGACAGAAGCAGATACAGAGAATTAGGCAAAATGAGGATACAGAGAAATATGTCCCAAATGAAAGAACAGGACAAAATTACAGCAAAATAATTAAATGAAATGAAGATAAGTAATATCCCTAATAGAGAATTTAAAGTAATGGTCATACAGATACTTACTGAACTTGAGAAAAGAGTGGAGAATGTCACTGAGGCCCTTAATAAAGAGAAAGAAAATGTGACAAAGAGCCAATCAGAAATGAAGAACTCAAAAACTAAAATTTAAAATAAACCAAATAGAAAAAATAGACTAGAAGAAGCAGAAGAATGAATCAGCAATTTGAAAAAGAGTAATGTAAAGCAATCAAGCTGAACAGGAGAGAGAGACAAAATAATAATAATAATAAATGAAGATGGGGCGCCTGGGTGACTCAGTGGGTTAAGCCTCTGTGTCTTTGGCTCAGGTCATGAACTCAGGGTCCTGGGATTGAGCCCTACATCGGGCTCTCTGCTCGGCAGGGAGCCTACTTCCCCCTCCCCCTCTGCCTGCCTCTCTGCCTATTTGTGATCTCTCTTTGTCAAATAAATAAATAAAATCTTGTAAAATTTTAAAAAAATGAAAAAAGGGAATTCAGCGACATCATTAATTATAATAGTATTTGCATTAGATAGAAATTAGATTAAATAGAAATTAGATTAATTAGAAATTGGATTGCAGTAGAAGAAAGAGAAATGGGGACAGAAAATTTATTTGAAGAAAAAGTAGCTGAGAACGTCTCAAATTTGGAGAAAGAAACAGAAATCCAGATTTGGGAGACACAGAGAGCTCTCCACAAAATCAACCAAGGAGGTCCACAACAAGGTACATGGTAATTAAAATAGCAATAAGTAGTGACAGAGAATTTTAAAATCAGCAAGAGAAAAGAAATCTGTTACATCAAGGGGAAACCCTATAAGGTTATCAGATGATTTTTCAGCAGAAATTTTTCAGGCCAGAAGAAAGTGTCATAATATTTTTAAAGTGCTGAAAGAAAAAACCTGCAGCCAAGAATACTCTATCCAATAAAGGCTATCATTCAGAATAGAAGGAGAGATAAAGATTTTCTGAGACAAACAAAAGCTAAAGGAATTCATGACCATTAAACCAGCTCTACCGGAAGTGTTAAAAGGGAGGCTTTGAGTGGAAAATAAGACCATAAGTAAGAGCAAGAGGAGCAAGAAACACAAAAGCAGTAAATTTAAGTATCTATAAAAATTGGTCAAGAGATTCATAAAATAAAAGGATGTAAAATTTGACACATATACCTAAAAATACGGAGGGGAGAGGAGTAAAGAATGTGTTCAAGAGGAAGGGAGGGAAAACTGAACGGGAAGAAATCAGAGAGGGAGAAAAACCATGAGAGATTCTTGACTCCAGGAGACAAACTGAGGGTTACAGAAAGGAGTGGAGTAACTGGGTGGTGGGTGTTAAGGAGGGCATGTGATTTGATGAGCACTGAGTGTTATACATAACTAAAAAATCATTGAACACTGCATCAAAATGGTATACTCTATGCTGGCTAATTGAACTTAAATTAAAAAAAAAAAAAAAAAGAATGGGTTCAACCTTATTGAACCATCAATGTAATATATTCCTAAGATGTTAGATGCAAACCGATTGGTAACCAAAAATTAAAAGCCAGTAATAGATATGCAAAAAATAAAGAGGACTCCAAATATATCATTTTAAAAAGCCAGCAAACTCTGAGAGAAAAGAGCAAGAAAAGAAAGGAACAGAGAAGAGCTACAAAAACAACCATAAAACAAGTAACAAAATGGCAATAAATACATTTCTATCAATAATTACTTTGAAAGTAAATGGACTAAATGCTCCAATCAAAAGACATAGCATGACGGAATAGATTAAAAAGCAAGACCCATTTCTATGCTGCCTATAAGAGACTCACTTCAGATACATCAAAAGTAAAGGGATAGAAAAGCATTTATCACGCAAATGGCGGTGAAAAGGAAGCTGGGATAGCAATCCTTAGATTGGACAAAATAGACTTTAAAACAAAAAGTAACAAGAGACAAAGAAGGACACAATAGAATCATAAAGGGAACAATTCAATAAGAAGATATAAAAATTGTAAATATTGCACCTGATGTGGGAACTGTCCAATTTTCCCAACACCAGTGGGGTTGTTGAAAAGAGACTATCTTTTTACATTGCATATTTAATCTTTTGTCATAGATTTATTAACTATATAATCATGGATTTACTTCTGGGCTCTCTATTGATCTATGTGTTTGTTTTTGTGCCAATATCATACTGTTTTGATTACTACAGCTTTATTGAATATCTTGAAATCTGGGGTTGTGATACCTCCCAGTTTCTTCCAGTTTTTCAAGATTGCTTTGACTATTCAGGGTCTTTTGTGGTTCCATATAAACTTTAAGATTGTTTGTTCTAGTTATTATTACTTAGTCCTTACCAGTCTGTATGCTTTTGATTTCTTTTGCTTGCCTGATTGCTGTGGCTCAGACTTCCAGTACTATGTTGAGTAAAAGAAAACAGACATCACTGTCTTGTTACTCATCTTAGAAGAAAGTTCTCAGTTTTTCACCATTGAATAGAATGTTACCTGTAGGTTTTTCAAATATGGACTTTATTATGTAATATGAGTGGGGAAAAAATCCCTTCTGCGAGTCTATGTTGGCCTAGAAAAAAAGAGGGAAGCACTCCTCTGTTCCAATTTTCCATTAAATCATCTGGTATCTTCTCAAAGGGATATGTTTGACTAATTCTAGCACTCATTTTTGTGCTCTTTAATTAGAAGTTCATTTTACATTTCACACTTTAATTCCAGTTGCAAACTTCTTTATAAAATGAGTATTCTTACCCATGGGACAAGTAAAGGAAAAATAACATGCTGTGTTTATAAGTGTATTTTATAACATTGATATTTGTAATAGCAAGTTCATAGAATTAATGCGATTATTAAAAGGTTGTAGTACTCATTTATTAATATATTAATAATCATTGTTAATTTTCTTAATAATGCAGACATAAATCATATTAATATATTAATTTATGCGTGTGTGTATATATACACACACACGTAAATTGCTTGATATATAATCCATATTTCTTTGCTCATTTATGTGGTCCCATAATGAGATCTACCCTTTTTTATTTTAGTTTACGGATGCTTAGTAATATGTAAATAATTTTACAACATACCATGTGCATTATAGAAACTGTCTTTAGAAAATATAACCTATGGAAAAATGCAGCCTTTCTGCATATACAATATTCAATTAAATAGCTTTTAAATAAATATCAAATAGTGGGTAATAAAAAATAACACTTACAAACATTTAACAAGTTAACACATTTCATGGATTGCTCAAGTTGTATTTGGTCTGCTACGGTCTGTTGGTGTTTTTCAAAACCATTTTTTTTAACACGTCACTCTAGATCCTTGTGGGATTTTCATTTTATGTAAGAGCTGCTGAAATTCAAATACTAGCACATGTATAAAATATTTTGAAATAAATTATAATTTTAGGTTCCAATTTCACTGTCTCTTTGTTCCTCCAGGTGGCTTTTACAGTACTTTTTGATTTGGAAGCACTTCTGAAGATATGGTGTTTGGGATTTACTGGATATATTAGCTCATCTCTCCACAAATTTGAACTACTACTCGTAATTGGAACTACTCTCCATGTATATCCAGATCTTTATCATTCTCAGTTCACATACTTTCAGGTAATATGGGGAATGTCTGCTTGTCTGTAGAATTTTTTTCTTTCCAGAGAAAATACCAGTCACATTATAACAACTATACAGAATTGTGTTAAATGGTTATATATAATTATTATAGAATAAACACAAACTTGAGGTAAACCCAGTGACATCTTCAATACCAAAAATAGTGCATTCATAAATTATCATTGTATTTCAAACTTCTAAAAATGCACAATAATAAAGGGAGATATTTTAGATGAAATTTTCTCCTTAGATGAAAAAAAGTGCATTCCAACTTCACTAATTTTATTTATTGGCAATTCCAAAGCTGTTATTTTCAGAGAAATTATAATTTCAGCTGCCAAATTACAACTTGAATCTCTATACTTCTGGTACCTCAGGAAAGGACATGAAAACATAATTCACAAAAATGGTAACAAATATCCTACAAACATGGGTGAAAAGCTGGGCCTCTAGTAATCACTGCCAAACATACTGAAATCACAGAGGATATCGTGGGTCAAGCCTTCAGTATATTAGCATCTTTGGAGATAAATCCCTTGTCATTTGTCGGGTTATATCCTTAGGCTTGGTTATCATAAGGGAAGGGACCAGGACAAGAGATAAACGCATTTTGCTTTTGGGTGCTGCTGTCTAGCTTTACAAAATCAACAAGAGCATTTATTACTTGCATTTGATAATTAGTGTAGATGATTATAGGAAACATACCTGTTAATCAAAACAACAAGATATCTTTTACAAACTTATTAAGTCAACCAAATTAAGAAAAATATGGTACCTATTTTTAATTTTTTTTAAATTTTTTATTAACATATAATGTATTATTAGCCCTAGGGGTACAGGTCTGTGAATCACCAGGTTTATACACTTCACCGCACTCACCATAGCACATACCTTCCCCAATGTCCATAACCCAACCACCCTCTCCCTCCCCACCCCTAGTAATGCTCAGTTTGTTTTGTGAGATTAAGAGTCTCTCATGGAGAGATCCCTCCGGATCCCTATTTCAACAAGGATACATACACATTCAGGGTATTAAAATTCCTCTAGTTTCTCACAGATAACTTTTTAGTGAAAAGTTAGAAATATATTAAAATTTTAATGCAAATATATTTATTTTGAAATTGTGAGAAAAAAATGGGAACTTTTAAAATGGTAAACATTTGAGGAATAGCTTAGGAAGTCACATGCATATTTAACAATATAGTAATGACTATCATGAATTTATGATTACTTAGAGACATGATTCATTTATCTCTAGTTTTTTCCTACTTGTCTATTTTCCACAAAATATCTAAAATTAGTATGCATGGTTCTAATCATTTTATATAGATAGAGACATAGTTGAATAATATTCTGTCAATGAAGTTTGCAACTTCAGTGTTGTCTTTGATCCTGAATTATAATCTAAAATCATTTAATTTATGTTCATGGTTAAGGGATTTTCATTTGTATCTCTCTATACATGACCATGTTTATATTTTTCTAATGAAATTATTAGATACTACCTCACTTATTATATGGTTAAAATATAGATCTCTGGAGAAGTTCTAGTGTCACAAGGATTTTTGCAAATTCACATATAAGAGCCCACTGTCCTGGGCAGATTAGCTCTTCATGGGCTCACTCTGGTCTCCCTTGTGGGTCCTTGGACTTTTTATCTGACTGGGCCTTTCCTCATTGTGTTGGCAGCATGTCTTCCTTTAGTGATTTTCACATTTTTATATTTAAGTGAAGTCAACAGTCTAGTACAAAATGACTCCCTTTATAGTGTCAGTTATCTCTGAGAGCAGTTATTGGTGTTATTCTCTATTTATTCAAGTTGATATTTACTGAGCACCTACAATGTTCCAGGCACAGTTCCAGATTTGGAGGACAGAAGTGAACAAGCAGGGAAAAGCCCCACCTCAGGAAGCTTACATTCTAGAGGGCAGAGAGTTCACAAACAAGTACACATAAGAAAGTGCTGGAAATATTATAAAGGAGAAACAAAGGCAAAAAGGATAAGGGCTGGGGACGGGGTGGGGGTGGAGCCTATTTTAGGTAAGTTGCTCCTGGCAGCCCTCTCTGGAGAAGTCGCTTTTGAGCAGAGACTAAACGAAGTGAAGGGATAAGCCAAGAAAGCCTCATGGCACCTTCCTCAAGTGAAAACATGTTTGATGTGTTTAAAGAAGAGAATAAAGGCCAGTGTGGTTGGACTGAAATGAGTATAGCACGCTATTGTCCAGTAGGAAGAAATAGTTTCACAAAATGCTAAGGTTCTGACATACCCAGGTAATCCTGATGACCTTGGTGAGTATTTATTGTGCATTTACTATGTGCCAGGCACCATGCTGAGTGCCTTGTGCTGTTTGTTACTCACCACCGTCCTGTGAGACAGAGAGCACACATGAAACTGAGATCCCAAAGTTGCCCAAGACCACATAACTAGCAAGTGGCAGAAACTCATTGCTAAGAAGTTTAATTTTATAGTCTAAATTCCTAGCCATGCAATTTTTTTTTAATTTTATTTATTTATTTGACAGAGAGAAATCACAAGTAGATGGAGAGGCAGGCAGAGAGAGAGGGAAGCAGGCTCCCTGCTGAGCAGAGAGCCTGATGCGGGACTTGATCCCAGGACCCTGAGATCATGACCTGAGCCGAAGGCAGCGGCTTAACCCACTGAGCCACCCAGGCGCCCCTAGCCATGCAATTTTTAAAGCATCTCACTTGTAATTAACAGAGAGATCTTGAAAATACAGACTTAGAAATATGACCAGGAAAATGGGCTTTGGAAGTAACCACAAAATGTTCTATGGTGCTTGTCTTTCAGAGTATGGTTCACTTTATTCCATATCTGTAGGAACGCAAAATCTAAAGGCTTTATTGGATAAACACAGTGAAAAGCATATTTATCCCCAAATAAATGAAAAGGCATAACTAGAGTCATTGATAAGGATTTTGCCTTTCCAAGGATTCGGCTTACACCTTTGAAAATGCCGATCAAATCGGCCATGTTGAAGTCATGTTAAGTTCTGCTTCCAGCTATGAAATATTAATTTATCAAAGTTGCACAGATGTGCAGATGCTGTTTTATTAGGATTTGGGATAGGACTCAAAATTACTTTGACAATCTTTTAAATATGATCTTAATACAAGCCGTATTAAAAGCTGAGCTATAAAGCCAGTTAAATTGTTCCTGTAAACTTGCCTGGACTCAGCTGTTAACAATTAGATACTGAATCATTTATGTCTGAGAATAAAAAATCTGTAAGAATGTGAAATCCTTCCATATTGTTATTCTGGATATTATGTGAATGTTAGTATTTTAATAGCACTTATGATAAAGCTATTCACTTGTCATTTGGAAAGATGGCCTGAGTATCATAGGTTCTGATTTGGAAACATAGGTAAATTCTAACAGGAAGACTGGTAGCTTAACCATGTATATAGCACAATGCTTACTTGGAACAATATGATTTTTCACAGAAATTTTCTGTTTTTTTCAGTATTGTGTGAAGGAATTAAAATTAACCATACATTTTCCAACTTCTTTAAATGTTTGTCCTTTAGTTTCCTATCCACGTGGCTATATTTGTATTCTGTAGACAATAAGAATGATAAAATTCATCAGCAATATTTCCTGTTAATCCAAGTCCTAAGGGAGTAATGTGGCTTCAGGTACAGCATGGTGCAGAAGCTACAATGGTATCATAGGGACTCTGTATATTTACTCACCTTTCTTCTGTGTCAGTATTATTAAGCAGGCTTTCCCCATATAGTATCAAAGATGGCTCCCCAAAGCTCAAGGCTTCCGTGGTGCTCACAGTAATGCCAATTGGGGATAAAAAATGCCATGTGTTACAGATCCAACAAAAGTTCCAAGGATGACTCAGGTTGTTGTAAATATTCCCTTCAAGCCCAGATTGTGGGCATCATGGAGTCCCTTCTGGACCTCATGGACCAAGTGTGGAGCAGGAATAATTTGCCAAAGGAAAATCAGAAACTGTAGGAAACTAGGAATGTTGGAAGATTACAAACATATATATGTGTAAAAATTAAAATCTAGGTTTTAAAGTACTTCCTGTTCTTTACTATATTGAAAATAGACTATTCATTTTTCTTCTTCTAAGAAGACTTCACAGGCATCTACAGCTCTTACCAAATCGTCTTAGACAACGTTATATTATTATATTTGTACTGACCATATTTTATCTATGCCCAGATCACAGTTTTCCTTTTCCTGTTTCCTATCTCTGAGTCTTGGATTTGCCTTATAATCAGTGGCATGCCACAGTTTAATTAAAGCACTTTTTCTTCTCAGAGGCACATTAAAAAAATGTTGACATCTTAGACTTAAGGAAGAAATTCTGTTTTTCCATGCTTTACACTTCAATTTTGGATTATACACTAATTTATACTTTTAATCTTATAAATATGCCCTTAAGAGCTATGCTTTGTAAAAACAAACAAAAAAATTAAGCTATGCCTTTGTATTATACTGTCTTTGCAATTATAGGCATTGCACCTTATTTGTCTGACACAATGTCTGGCACATAATAACCAATATTTGTTAAAGTGAGTGAGCAAACAAATTTATTAATTAATAAGCAGCTATGGGGGGTTGCATTTATATACTTGCAAAACACCTGAGCATGCGTATGTGTGCTTAGATGACAAGCTAAGCAAATATAACAAAGATCAAAAATACAAGTCTTACATAAGACAGAAGTTTGTTTCTCTCCAGTAGTTAGTGGTGTCCAGGGAAAGTCAGTGGCTCTGCTCCACATGGTCATGCAGGAATCCAGCTGTTGAGGTGGATTGAATCTGTCAGCCTCCATACAAGCCTTCTATTTCTGGTCCAAAGGGACTACTCCATTTGTTTCTATTTTCCTGCCAAGGAAGGCATAAAGAGTAACCAAGGCAAGCCAATTTACTTCAATGGGCCAAAAGTTGCAAATATTACTTCCTTTCATATTCCATCAATATGAACCCAGTCCCCTGGCCACAGCTCACAAATGGGGCTAGAAAATGTGGTCTAAAGTCCCAGCCAGCCACTTGCTAGGCTAAAATGCCAAAAGTTCTGTTATTTAAAGGAAGGATAGGTTGGATATTAGGGTATCAGTCTCAGGCATAAGTAAAGACTCCTTGTTAGTAGACTTTTAAAAAAATGTCTTACATTTTACATCTTACATAATACATAGGAAGCTTTATTCTATGTGTTAATATAGCTGATATTGAGCTAAACATTTTCTTCTACATTTGAACATTAGGGGGGAAAATCACTTTAATTTCAACAATGTGTTTTAGGTAATAGCACTTTGAATTCCCCCATTGCATGTCAAAAAGCCTCAGTTTTCCTACATTCATTTGGGCTCTGTCGAGTTCTGGCTCTCAGGCTCTAAGAGCTCAACTGAGATCTCAGTTATGATATTGTTGTTTTTTGTCTATAGCTTCTCAAATGGAAAAGTACGATTTTTACGAAGTCCTGTGAAAAATGAGGTTTCAGTGTGAACTTATTTAAGATTCAGTGTAAAAAAATGATCAAGTACGTATGTTTTTCTCTCACACAACAGGTTCTTCGGGTAGTTCGACTTATTAAGATTTCCCCAGCACTAGAAGACTTTGTGTATAAGATATTCGGTCCTGGAAAAAAGCTGGGGAGTTTGGTTGTATTTACTGCCAGCCTCCTGATCGTAATGTCAGCAATTAGTCTGCAGATGTTCTGCTTTGTTGAAGAACTGGACAGGTTTACAACGTTTCCAAGGGTAAGAATGAAAAATGCAGCCAATTTAATTCCTCCTTCTTATTTTTACAATAATGGTTAACATCAAAATAATTTCCCTTTAAGAGTGGTTCAGAAACACAGTCCTAGTTTTGATAACTTGGAATAATTTAGTTTTGAAATTTAAAATAGTCTCTTCTGCAGGGTGCCGGCATCTGAGCACCTTTTCAGCATTGTCAAGTTATACATCAGTTCTTTAAATTCTGAAAATAGTCTGATAGAATGAGATGCTGAAACTAGTCAAGATGAAAGCTAGGGCTCTTAGCACCTATAGATGAAAATAGAACAGAATTTTTAAATAGTTTTTTGTGTCTGTGAGAGTTACCATTTTAAAATCTGTTTTATAATTCATATATTTTTATGACAAATGTAATCTAGAAGGGGGATTTGATTTTCAATTTAATAAAATTCATAAACTCTTCAGATTTCAAATGTCTATAGAAGATTGTCCAGTTCACGCTGCTGCATTATCATTAGAATTCACTTAGGCTAAGAAGGAAGTTAAAAATCAATCAATTCATACACAGAACTCATAGAAAATATAACTCTAATCAAGGATTCTGAAATTTAACTCCATGTGGATTTAGAAACATGAAAAAATATAACGACCAAGACAAAATATATATATTTTTTTCACCATAAGCTGAACTAGTAAAGCCTATTATATGGGAAGGATGATCTTGGGGTTACAACAGGATGTAATGCATTTTTTTTTCAATAATCTTTGAGGATAAAGGTGTCTATACTCAAGCTTGTAGAATAATAAAGCCTGGGTGTTTGTTTAATCTTGTGCTAAATTGTTACATATCACCGAGCATTTGTTGAGTAAGTCTAAACAACCAGGCAATTTTGGTGATCTTTGGACAAAAACACAACTATATCCCTTATCTTCAAGAAATTCTCAGTTGAAGGGGGTGTCCTGTTAGTAAACATGAAGCATGATAAAAGCAAGCTCAGGTGTTCTGGGAACCCAGAGGTAAGGGCTGTAACCAGGACTGGAAAAATCCAAGAAGGTTTCTTGAAGGAGGCAGTTACTAAAGAACAGTTGTAGGTAGCCGCGTGGAGGAACAACACGGTGTCCCAGGTTGGGGACAGCATATGCAAAAGGTCTGAGGTGAGCCATTCTTGTTCCAGAATTTAGAGGAGAGGGAAAGGTCAATGTGAGAGAAGGACATAAGACCAAGGAAATTTTAAGTTGGATGAAAGTGCGATTGCATTTAAATGCTGTTGAGAAAGCCAGTAGAGGGTGAGGTTGAAGATGTATGAGCCACAGAGGACAGTGGCAAAAGTTTCCAGAAACAAGAGTCCAGAGCCCTGGCACAAAGACTGGTCTTAAATAAGTGTTTACTTGTCCTGTGTCTGGGTGGTGATATAGGACAGCGAGTGAAATCTAAAGTCACAGTGAGTCTTTGGTCACTTACTGCCACAGTGCAAATAACAGGCCAAAATAAGCAGTGGCTCCCAGCATTCACTGAACAGCACTCAACAGCACCGGGTAGCCGTCAGGTGGGAAAGCACAGATGTGGCAGGAAGGATAGAGAAAGATGCCTCAGTTGAGGCCCCTGGATGATGCACCCTCGGACTAGAAGCACCTGAGCTAGGAATATGGCCATGCATAAAAGCATGGCGGCCTGGAATGGAGGGCTACTGAGTTTTTACCTCCAACTCCTCCTTCATGAGCCCGCCAGGCACACCTTCCTGGTGTGGGATGCAGTTGGCCTGGAGCCAGATTCTTCAGCAGGAAGTTCACCTGTTCCTGCTGGGATGAGGGTGCAGGGGGAGGGGGTGGGGTGTGATGCAGACAGAGATGACAGTGACGTCACTAAGCCCACCTTCTCTTAGTCTGCCCCCTTATGGGAGAAATGAAAATTGCAGAATGCCACTTTCAGAAAAACACTGAGACTGTCATTATCACAGTCTATCTCTGAGACCAGGTTAATTCAACACACAGTTTTGAAGGTCCACTAAGGGTCAGCCATTGTTCTATGAAACAGGGGATCCTAAAAAGAAAACCACCCTTAGTTCGATTCTTTATGTACACAGTCTTGTCTTAATTTCAAGTCTTCATCTTTTACCCTCTCCGCTAATCTCACGTTACTGATTTTATATCTCTTCCCCCAAAGCTCTTTGAGCCAGATGGTTTTGGAGTTCATAATATTCCAATTACTATAAGGGTGATATCACCCCCTTATTGATCGGAATTGTTTAAGTCCGCACTCTGTCATCAACACACTAGTGCTTCTTTAGCAAAACATCCACCTTTGGACAAAGAAAGAGAAATAAGGACAATAAATACATTTTGGGTCAGATTGGATTTCTGCTATTAAATGAGCTCCCCCCAAAAAGAGAAAGAAATATTTTAGGTATTTTCAATAGTGAAGCTGTGTATTGGGGCTGTGGCATGTGTAGGAAGGCATTGCAGATAGTGTGCACTTCTTGCCTTAGAGATCTGATTTCTTGTCACTCCTCCAGCACTTTTCAGCTGTTTGACACTGGCCAAATTATTCTTGGAGCTTTTATTTTTTTCACATCTAAAGTCTAGGTAAAAATAGTATTTTACCCATAGCATTGTACATATTGAATTGTATAAAAAAACAACCCCACTCTGGACTTAGCATTTTTCAAATGTTATATTCTAGGGGCGCCTGGGTGGCTCAGTCACTATGCACCTGCCTTCAGCTCAGGTCACGATCTCAGGGTTCTGGAATTGAGCCCCACATCGGGCTCCCTGCTCAGAGGGAGTCTGCTTCTCCCTCTCCCACTCCCCCTGCTTGTGTTCCCTCTCTCGCTGTGTCTCTTTCTGTCAAATAAATAAATAAATAATAACACATTGTTAAAAAATCTTATATCCTATGTAATATCTTTGAGGCCAGTATTTCAGATTCTGTATGAAAGACCAGGCTGCTTCAGAGCTATCTGAGTTAGCCCCTTGGGATTTGCTCTATTTTCCAGCTATAATAGTAATCAAGTAGCATTACGTTTTCAGGTCTCCAATTACTCAATTGTGTCTTTCTGCCTGATTACTTTGACCATCTTAATGAAAGCAGCCCAGCAACTACAGGGCCCCCTAATCAGTGATTCTGCGGCTGACAGGGTTGACAGCCTAAATGTGTGAAATGACTAGGAGTAGATTTTTCCTTGCACATGAACATAATTACGAGTTAAATCCCTGAAAAATAATCAAATTTTGCAAGAAATGTTAAAAAACATTGCAGCTACAAAAAGTAGTCATTATCATTCCCAGTCACATAAAACTCCAACCATTGGTGCTACTTAGCTGATAGGAAATCATCAGAAGAGATGGTCAGAAACACATGACTGTCATTGTTAGATTTCTGTTAGGACACTCACCTATGGGTCTTACCCCCTTCCCTTCTTACAGAATATCTCCTTCATTATCCAGTGGTTGGGTATTGAGGTGGGTTGGTTAATTATGGTATTAGCCAGAGCGCACAGCACATCGTTGTTTGGGAGCCAGCCTCCAAGATGGTCCAGACTCAAGTAAAGATGATAGAAATAAGTGCTGGTTCTTCAAGTTTCCATTTTACTTTGGAGTTCATCATGTGATCTTTCTTACACATACTTAGAGCTATGGGGTACAGGAGAGTCAACTGCATGCACACTTGAGAGATGCCTAGAGAATACCCGCCATGAAGAGTCCAGCAGAGATAGGTCCAGCCCGACTTGACAAAATAGCCTCAGTCTTTGTGCCCAGGGAAGAATCTTCCTTTGGCTCTTTCTTGAACCAGATCCTGACCCAGCCATCCAGGTGGCATGTTCTCCCTAGAGAAATAGGACTAGATAAGAAACCACTTTTTAATTGGACTTGATTACATCTTGGGTCCAGCAACCCCCCCACCATTAAACCCTCTAAGAGGACCTGACATGGACACGTAGAGGTGATGTCCCCACCCACTTTCCAAGAAGAGAAGCTTGAGGGCAGAGGAAACAGCAACGTGGGCACACTAAGTGCCTACCTGCTGACGGACCCTCTGACAGAGCTCCAGCCACCCTGAAAGTCCCCAGCTACTCCCTAAAATCCTTGAAGGTGAAGAGATTCTAAGGGACCCTTCACATGCATTATTACACCAGTTCCCTAATGGCTCTCCCTGCCTCAACTGCCCATCAGCCATTCTCCATTTACAGCAAAAATTAAACTGTCTCATGGCACCCTCCTATTTAAAATGTTTCAAGGTCCTCCTTTCCCTCAAGATAACAAACATTTTAATATGGTTTTCCATATCTTTCTTTTTCTCTATCCCTAATTACCTCTCTGGGCTCATATTTTAGGATTTCCCCTACCACATCTTTCAGAGGCAGAGAGGGCATCTGTCTTGCTCAGCAAATGCCCTTGTGCTTATCATAACACTTGCTAGTGAACAGGCTTTCATGGAGGAATGAGTGACAAGACTAGACCAAAGCAAATTTCTCTGATCCTTCCACACTGTATCAAGTTCAACATCCCAGATACTTTCTTCCACTGCTACCTGTTCCTCAAGGAACCACTTTACCCTCCATCACCCTAACCCTTATCCCACCTGAAATCTTTGCATAAATCTGTCAGAGTACTTTGTCAGAAAGTGGCAGAAATCTTGACTCCAACTGACTTGAACAATTGGGAAATTTCTCACAAAATTCAAGACTAGGTACATTAGGCAGAAAGCCAAGATTCTGAATCTCTCACTGAAATGGTCTCAGTTGTGGGTTGAATTATGTGCCCCCAAAAGTTATGTTGAAGTAACCCAAAATGACCTTATTTGGAAATACAGGTGCTAAGTAAAAATGAGGTCGTGAGGATGGGCCCTGACCCAGTATGACTGACAGTATAAGAGAGGAGATTTGGACATAGGCACAGACATACACAGAGGGGAGATGATATGAAGACACAGATGGAGAAGGCAGCCATGTGACCGGGGTGGCATCTACTAACCAAGGACCTCCCAGGATTTCTGGCAATCATCTGAAGCTAGAAGAAGCTGGGAGAGTCCTTCAGAGGGAGCATGATCTTGCCAACACTTTGACTTCACACTGCTGAGCTGTGACAAAATTAATTCCCTTGTTTTCAGCCACTCAGTTTGGTACTTTGTTAAGCTAGTCTAAGCAAACTACGGCAGTTTCTTCCTCCATGTGTTGTCTTCATGTGTTAGCAAAACAGGTGCAGTATTTCCAGAATTGGCAATACAATCTTGAGGAACAAGAGGGTCATCTCTGTCCAGGTCTCCTTCTTTAGGAGCAAGGACACCTTTCCCAGTACCATTTTCTACTTTCCCCACTTTCTGTCATCAGTCATTGGCAGAATTGGGTAACTTGGTCATCCCTAGAGGAATCATTGGCAAGATGATTGGAGTCAGCAGAATTGGCTTCCATTAATCACATGGGAAGCGATGGCTATTGGTGAAACAGCTACAAAATCACCACAATGGTCAGACGCAAAGTTTGGTCAAGATTTCTCTCTCACATTTCTCATCTCTAAAGCTTTTACATGTCTGGTACAAAAAATGTGTATAAATAGACATGTGATAGGAGGAGGGCTTGTGTTTAATTTCTCCCACTAGAAGTATCTGGGCCCCAGCATCTGGGCCCACATAGTATCTGCAAAGCAGCCAGCCTAGGGCCTGGCTCAGAGTGGATTCCTGCTCTCCCTCTTTTTACGATGGTCGTCACTTTCTGTTACACACCGTCGACATTTATGCAAGCTTCTCTTGCCTCTGCTAGACCGCAAGAACTGGAGGGTGGCAGCTTTGTGCTCTCCTTACCACAAATGTGGGGATTACCAAAATCCCCGATGCCATGGGATCAAAATCATCAGGAAGTAGAGTGAGGGCAGAAACCACCAGGGAGCTTCAGCAGACAGTCCCATGAAATGGAGAAGAGAAGCTTGAAATTTGTTAATGGGGAAAAAAGGAGAGTATGTTGACAGAATTTAATAAAACAACTTTGTCATCTCAACCAATCACTTTCTCTAATTTGGACCAAACAGACACATCACTGCTAAGCAGAAATCCCAAAGAAGATCAAGTTGTGCTGTGAGGTAGGATATCCACCCCCACCAGTCCTTGTTTCGTTGGGACTAATAGCTTGTATTACAGGGAGAATAATTAGATTAACTCTTCCTGATGGAACAGCCTGTACAGTCAAAAGGCCCAAATGACAGGCAAGAACCACCAGACTTTAACAAAGACAAAACAAGTTGAGTGTTTTCTATAGTTGTCTGACACAAGCTAATGCTTTTAAACATCCACTGTACATCTTCCACCAACTGAATATTTTTATTCCTTTTCTTCTCCCACTAATGGAATAAAACACAGGCCTCATTTCTTGTCCAGTTCTACCAATGGGGAGTTTCTAATTCATAAGCAATACATTACTGTCTATAAGAACAGGTTCTCGAATTTTAATATATTATGTATTTCATGTTTTCTTAACTTGCATTTTTTAATGTTAAATTAAAGATTTAACATAATTTTAAAAATTAATTTGCATTCTTAAATGTTAATTACTTGCTCTGTTGAATTTTCACTTATAAAATCATGTCTAAAGCAGTTATACAATATAAGCAGTAAATGCTATAAAACACTTAATTACAAAATTAATTTCTGTCTCCTCTTACCACCAAAATGGCTAATCATGCCTTCAGTTGTACTGAACAAATTACTGAGAAATTGAAATAAATAACTTGCTCCTTAATTTTTTTTCTTTTTTTTTTTTTTTTTTTTGGCCAGGACAGTCTGACTATATTTCTAATAATTTCAAGGTGTAGTTTATCTTCAAAAGTATAGTTATTAGTTCAATATTTATTAATTTTTGCTTTATTATTTCACATATTCTTAATTTTTCATGGAGTATTTCAGACACACAAGGAGATGTAAAGACTAATAAAGCGTATTCTTCTGTGGCTTGACAAGCACAGTAGTAGTTGGTGTGCAAGGCCTTGACTTTCCCTTCCTTATTACTCACTTCTCTTTCCTGTGGAGAAACACTTTTTTGAATTTGCTACTAAATGTTCTTAATGCATTCCTTTATGCTTTTAGTGCATATAGAAGCATCAACTAAAAATCACATATCTTTATGCGTAATTTAAACCTGCGTTATATAGTCTCAAACTGTACTGTTTCTTCTGCTAATTCCTTTTCTTTTTTTTTGCTCAACATTATGTTTATGAGATTTATCAATGGGTACATGTACATGTACATTTATTTCTCTTTTGGTTTAATATACAACTATATATTGCATTACATTTATAATGCACTATTCATATGAACACTTCACAATTTGTTTTCCCATTCTCCTGTCAAGTAGGTGAATTCTCCATGGGTTTGGACAGGACTTATGAATATGATGGAATTTCACTTCTGTGAATATGTTACTAATCAGTTAATTTGAGTCCACCGAAAAGGAATTATGCTGGTTGTGCCTGACACACTCAGTGGTACTGGGTTCTTAGGAGAGGAATTTGTTTCAAGAGTCTCTTGTTGGCTTTGAAGAAGTAAGCTGTCATGTTCAAGGGCCAAGTGGCTAGGTCTTGAGGGTAGCCGTTAGGAGCTGTGTGCTTCAAGAATGCAGGATCCTCAGTCCTGCAACCGTAGGAACTGAATTCTGAGAACAGTCTGAATGGGGGTTGAAGAAACTCCAAATGAGACCACAGCCCAAACTTCACCTTGATTTCAACTTCTGAGATCCTGAGCAGAGAACCCAGTTACACTGTACCCACATCTCTAACCTGCAGGAACCACGTATATTAAATGAGTATTGTTTTAAGATGCTGAGTTTGTGACCACTTTTAACACAGAAATACAAAACTAATGCAATCAGGTTTGGGATGTTTGCTCCTCATATTTTGTGACTCCAAATAGCGCTGCTCTGAGCATTGCAAATGAACTTGTACACACGTGAAATTCTGCACATGTGGATGTTTTGGGGGGGGGGATATGTAGCTCATATGTAGCTAATAGTAGATATGTAGCTAATAGTAGAAGTGCTGAGTCTTAGGATAAAGATAACTCATCTTCAACAGGTATTGATTATCTTGCGTTCCAGTCTCATTTCCCCAGTGTATCTGCCAACAGCAGTACATGAGAAGGTTCTCTGCTTCACAACTCAGCAACACTTGGTCTTGTCAGGCTGTGTTTTGCTTTCAACATTTAGCTCTTCATTTAACCTAAATTGATTTGTGTGGTTTCTGTGAGATAGGGAGCAATCTTATTTTATTTCCTTTCATATCCTTTGGATAACCCATTGTCACAGTACCATTTATTGACTAGTCTTTCCTTTACCCATGGTTCTTCCGTACTGGCTGTGTCAGAATAGGATTCCATGTGTGTGTGTCCTGGTCAAGACACACAAACTCCTTTTTCATCTCCTTTGGCCATGAAAAAAAAATTCTTTTTTGTCAATCTCTGATGAAGACCAATGAATATCCTGCCTTACTTGAGTAGTTCAGTTAGCAGACTCTTGCTTTCAAGGGTCTGTGACTTTGCCCCTTGTGCCTGACAGTATATGAAAAACCAAAGGCTCGCAGAGACCATAAATCCCCTAAGAGTGCCTTTTTTTTGACCCAAGCTGCTTATTATCTTTTAGTCCCAGGGTTTCCATTATTTCCTTAGGGTCTTAAATAGGCCTTTAAAAGGATTTGTTGCATTTTAACCAGAATTTGGAGTGGGAGATTATCAGTTTTTTCTCATATATGATCAGACACTGAGGTTCACTAATATAATTTTGAGAACTAAAAGAACCCCATTCCATTGGTTATATTTCAGATGTATATATTTCTTTCTTTTTTTTTTTTCCGTAGACACAACCTGATCCCAGGCCATCCCATCATCCGCCTTCATCATCTGCAACCTCGTTACTTGTTTGCATTACAGATATTGTCTCCTCTTGATTCTTATAAACTCATGTCGGTGCTCCCCTAATTGCTACACCATTGAGATTCATTTTCCACAAAATATTGGATACATCCATTCACAACAATTGATTAAATAGTGTATGTGTTTTGTTGCTGTTTATAATTCAGCCCACGTTCTTTGTGTGATGGAACGATGAAGCGTCCACACATGAACAAACGTATGAACTGTCCTCTTTAACTTGTGACATAGTTAAGAGTGTAAGGAAAAAGTCAACTTACCCCATAGCAGACACATAAGAAAGAACTCAATGAAGCCAGAAGGTGAAATATGGTATCAAAGATGTGCTGGAGAATATTTTAAAATTCTGGGAACCTACTGTGTGCAAAGCTCTATGAAGAGTGGTCTTTAGGGATCTGTATGGTTTCAACAGATAAGAACTTGGGTAATGGCGTTAGATGAGAGTATCCCTTATCAGGAAGACAGAATGAGTAAATCAGAGACATGGAGAATCACAGGGCCTGGAGGGACACATGAAAAAGGAACTGCAGTGTTCACGTCTGGAGCCAGAAGATAGGGTGTTTTCTGAGGTTGGAATTGTGACACAGGTGAATGGTTGAGAAGATTCATTTTTTCATTCTTATTTTCTTTCTGGAGAATAAAGGAGAGCTATTTTAAGGAAGCTACCTAGAAGAAATATTACTTCTCAGAGGAGGTATTTTCATTGAACAAAATGTACTTTTATTGGCCAAAGACAAAAGTGTATAACTGGGGAATTTGCAGCACTGTCAGAACAGGAAGGGAGGTAATTTTTAATTTTTCTGTGTGCCATTACTGTGTCAAATCTACAGTTCTTAAAGTTGGTCCCATCTAAGGCTTTAGGCCAAGTTCATCCATGTCTGGACCTGGCCCTGTAATAGAAACTAGTACCCTGCTTTAAATTTTAAAGCATAGCTTTAAAAGTGATTATAACTTAATGTAACCATCTCGCCCCCAAAATCTATAAAATTAACTTTATTTTCTTTCCACTGTTACAACAGAGGGATTGGTTGGGGGTTTTTGTTTCCTTGTTGTTTGGTTCGGTTTTTTTTGTTTTTTTATTACATTTTGTTTTGTTTTGCTTTTTTTGCTCCTACTTGAATTTCTTTCTATGGTGATTCATCAGTGGCATAGTGATAAAATAATATCTGGCGCACTTCCTTTTAAAGGGCAATTTTAACGCAGCATGAATCACACAGAGACAGCTGTCTTTTCTGTTTGTGTTGACATCAATGATCCACTGAACTGCAGTTATCAGAATTTCTCCTTGAATAAAGCATCCTTATATTCCAACCCTGAATCCCAGATGGGCACTCTTTTTGGGGGGACCTTTTTTGCACTTCATCATATTTTGGTTTTCTACCAGTCTTCACATTTGCAGTTTTTCAACTATTAATTACCATATTATACTCCTATTATTTTAATAATCTACTCCGTTCTGCCAACTTCAGAAATAAATGAGAATAATTAATGAGGAATATTTGCCTCAGTTAAGATGAACTTCTGTAAGGATATTTTCTGATGAAAAGGTGACTATATTATTAAATATTTTGTTGAGTCTTACCTACAAAAAATAAAAATCTGTGATTAGACATTTCAACTTTCTTCCCATGACTACCTACAATTCCCCATCATTGGAAATAGACTAGTAGTACATGTTTTAGAGGATGTGCTGCAAGGTAACAGGCAATGTAATACAACAGGTAGTATACTTAAGGTTCTTAAAAGTCATGAAAACCCAATTTCTCAGCATAACACTCTAAACACCTAGCAGTAAGCACATAACCCAAAATGCAAGGGTGCTTTAGTAAATGACTGGGGCATTAACTGAATACTAAGTACTCAGTTTTCTGTATTGCACTGAAAGTTTAACAACAGGCCCCTTTTATTTTTTGAATCCCCTGATTGATTTTCATAGGTATAACTGATTGAATTTTAATTTCTGTAGTGGTTTTATAAGTGATTAAGCTACTACCTTTTTCATATAGTTGCATTTATATGTGAGGGTTTTTTTACCTTTCATAATTTTCTTACTTCTAGTTATAGCCTTTTCTTTCTACTCAAAGAATTTACTTTAATGTTTCTTGGAAGGATGGCTTAATGGTGATAAAATCCTTTAACTTTTGTTTGTCTGAGAAACTCTTGAACTCTCCTTTAGTGTAAATGATAATCTTACTGGTGGAGTATCACTTGTTGCAGGTTTCTCCCTTTCAGAACTTTTTTTTTTTTTTTTTAAGATTTTATTTACTCATTTGACAGAGATCACAAGTAGGCAGAGAGGTGGGCAGAGAGAGGGGGGGAAGTAGGCTCCCTGATGAGCAGAGAACCCGGTGTGGGGCTTGATCGCAGGACCCTGAGACCATGACCTGAGCTGAAGGCAGAGGCTTAACCCACTGAGCCACCCAGGTGCCCTTTCTTTTCAGAACTTTGAATATATCATGTCTCTGCTGGACTGTTACATTTCTGTTGAAAAATTATCTGATAGTCTTATAAGATTCCCCTTGTGTATAACTGTTTTCTCTTACTGCTTTTAAAATTCTCTTTTTGTCACCACTTTTTGCCAATCTAATTATTACGTGTCTTTGTGGACCTTCTTGGATTAATCTTGTTAGAAACTCTCTGTACTTCTTGAATCTAGATGTCTGTATCCTTTCCAAGATGAGAGAAAACTTCAGCAATTGTGTCTTCAAATAATATTTCTGTCCCCTTCTCCTTCTCTTATTCTGAAATCCCAATAACATAAATGTTATTATGCATGATGATATTGCTGAGTTCCCTAACTCTTTTCTCAGTTTTTATTATTCTTTTTTCTCTTTGCTTTTCAGCTTGGTTACTTCCCATTACCATCTTCCAGATTGCTAATCTGTTCTTCTACATCCTCTAATCTACTACTGATTCCCTCTAGTATATTTTTTTTAATTTGTGTTACTGAGTTCTTCATCTAAGACTAGTTCATTTTTAAATATTTTCTGTCTTTTGGTTGAAGGTCTCACTGAGGCCTTCCACTCTTTTCTCAAGTCCAGTGAATATCTTTATGATCATTACTTGGAATGCTTAATTAGGGATATTGCTTATCTCTGTTCATTTAGCACTTTTGCTGTGATTTTTGTCCTGATCTTTCATCTAGAACATATTCCTGTATCTCCTCACTTTCTCTAACTTTCTGTGTTTCTTTCTATGTATTTGGAATGTCAGCTACATCTCCTGATCTTGAAAGTAGTAGCCCCAATTGCAGTTTTGAATATTCTACTTAGTCCTTTGTAACTCTCTGCAAAAATCCAAAAAGTAATATATATAGTAATATATATATATACACATTAATATATACATATATATTGTTATATATATAGTATATTATATATTTTATATATACATGTAATATATATTACTATATTATAATATATATTACAGAGAGGTAAAATATATATATATAACGGACAGATAAAATCAACTGTCAAACTCTTGTCAGTATCTGAAATCACTTATTATTAACTATTTCACATATGGATTAAATGCAGGACCATTTAACGCAATGCATAGATTCACTCTTTCTTACTCCTCACCTCATCGGTAGAACACCCGGCAGGTCAGTGAACACAGAGCTGAGCTGCCTACCTGTGCAGAGGACTGTCTCCAGCCTTCTTGAACACCTTCTCTATAAATCAATTTTAAAAAACCTTAATTTTCAGGAAATGTGGTGGGACAAAGTTTATGTATATACATGAGTGAGCTGAGTACATGTGTGGGCAGACTGGGGGTGAGGGAGGAGGGCAGCATTACGAGGCAAATGGAAGTGAATAGCTTACATCCTATTATCCTATATTATGCCAATACAAAAAAGGGAAAAATAGTACAGGCCAGACAGGGATGAGATGTAGAAAGAATCCTGGTAGCTAGTTCAGGCTTAGGTCTGTAAAATTGCTTCCATTGTTTTTCTTGTTATTTTAGCTTTCCACATGCTCTTAATTCCATTCAGAATCCCAGGAAAAAGGCAGTGGGTTAAGGGCAAAAATCCTGCTTCAAACCAATGGAGAGATACTAGATACATTTCTGTAAGAAAAACTGGAAATTCGATGATAAAGTATGCAAATTAATGTGAATAACAAGAAAATGATTCTGCTTACAGTGTGGACAATACTATACATCCTTTCCCTTTGGATAAGCCACATTTTTCAGGCTGAGTGAAAAAAGGCGTAAAACAAATGGGGCTTATGAAAACACATGGCAAAATAAGAGAAAGGGGACACTGTCTTGGAATATAAGGGAGAATTTCTGCATTATGTAACTACATAAAAATTATTGAAGTAATCTTAAAATGGCTGCCATTTCAACAAGACATGCAAAGAAATGTATATTATATTTGACCCTATTCCTAAAAGAATAGAATTGGTTGATAAGGATTACAGCAAGATCAATTAAATTTAAGCCAAATTTAAGAGAATTAGTCTAAAGAGAAAACGAAATTGAAACTACAGTAAACACAAAAACACAGAAGTGCACTGTAAAGACCATCTATGTTAGCTGGAGTCAAGACACGAGGGTGACTCCAGTCTTTCTATCAAATATAGACTTAGATACGTAGATGAAAAATGATAATAAGGTAAAAACAAACTACTTCATAGATAAGCATAATTATTCCTGATTAAGTCAAGGAAGATATTTCCCCAGGAGTCATTATTACTGATAGTAATAATTACTATATATGAGACTTTTTACATGCAAGGTCCTTATAACAAGAAGTTTCCATTGAGAGAGAGAAGTACACATATAGACACATAGATATCCCCTTATATCTAACATAATCTCCAAGAAAACTATTAAGGAAGTATTTTCCCTGCATTATAGATGTTATAAAAAAAAAAAAGAAAGAAAGAAAGAAAAAGCTATGAGGAGCATCATCAAAAATTGGTGAGAACTAACAAGAAAATGTACAAGGCTACTATAATAAAAAGTGTGATTTAGGGTTAACATACAGATGAATGACCAAACATGTATTAAAAAGACATTTGGACAGGAAAGTATCACAATCGGTGATTATAAGACTAATTATTATCAAACAAGCAATCTTGGGGATACCAGAGTCTCCCCGTACTCTGTATTACAGTAGCTTCCAGATGAATTAGACCAAGGATATTTGAAGTGTGAAAAGGTAAAGAAAAAAAAAAACAGAGAAAAGTCATCTTTCATCTTGGATGGTCAAGAACTTTCTAGGCCTGAAAGAACAAATTTGATTTCTCAGACAAGTCAAAAATAACTGCCACAAATAATTTTTAAGAACAAAGGAAAACGTGAAGATGCAACCTTAATTTATAATGCATGTCAGAAGGAAAGTGTTGAATGGACAACATCGGTTATTTTTATTTTTGGCTAATGGTGATGTGCACTGCCGGCAGAAAGCACTCTCACACATTGCACGGGGCAATGAACATTCGTGTAACTCTTCTGGGAATCCGTTTTTCATTATATATGAAGACACCAAAAGACATTTTTTTCTCTTTGATCTAGTGATTGCATTTCTAGAAATCTACTCCAAGAGAATGACCAGAGATGCACACAAAGATTGATCTTTAAAATTATACTCTTTGTAACATTGTGAAAATTTTGAGATAGCTTTAATGTCCAACCACATGGAATGTCTAAATAAATTTTAAATGTGGTGGTATGCCATACAGTTATCAAAACTATATTTTTACAGCCTAATTTAGGAGGTAAGCCATCCATAACATTCATGGAGGTGATAAAATCTTAAGCATAAAAGCATAACAACTATGTTTGTAGCTGAATTCAGTTTTGTTTCAAAGAGATAAATGACCAGAAAAAATATATATAATATGTCCTTTTATATACCTACTCTTACCAGAGACATGAAGTTATAGAAGACTAATTTTAGTTATATAATAAAACTAATTTTAGTTCATAACTTACAGAATCAGCTTTATTAAAGTTAAATCATTTCAACTAAACATTTATTTGTAAACAACTATTAAATCTATTTTTCAAGGTGTTAGAGTTGGGGGAAATCGGAGAGGGAGACAAACCATGGGAGACTGTGGACTCTGAGAAACAAATTGAGGGTTTGGGAGGGGAGGAGGGTGGAGGTGGGGTGAGCCTGTGGTGGGTGTTAAGGAGGGCACGGATTGCACGGAGCACTGCGTGTGGTGCAGAAACAATGAATCTTGGAACACTGAAAAGAAATAAAATAAAATGAAAAATAAAAATAAAGTTAATTATTGCTAGATGTTAAAAAAAGAATACAGACAAGGCTTTGAAATCTATATTTGTGAAAGAAAAGAGCAGGCAATATTATTTGCAGTAAGGCTCATTATGTCAACTTAGTGAGGAAAAATGTGAAATCGGAGCCCATTCAAAAAAGGCAAACAATGGCAAACTCTATTTCTAAAGTGTAGGTTAAAAAAAAAAAAGGCTAAACTATAAGCTTTTTCTGACCATAGTTGCTTTCTACTTGACGCCATGTAGAAGACCTTTTTTCTTGAGCATTGTTATGCAAACCCATGGTAAGAAAACACTTTAAAGTCCTGTGTGGATTCCATGGTACTTCCGTTAAAGAAGTTTTCTTGATAAATCATCAGCTTATTTTACAACAGGACACACATCTGGGTTTAGGAGCCCTGTTTCTTGTGTATATGTTACTAAATCTTTATTCACCAAAAGTAAAATGTCAAATTTCCTCTGTGTTTCTGTAGCACGTATTTGCCAATGAAACGCGTCATTGACATCATGAAAATTTAATATAACTGACATTAGCAAAATCACTAATTAAGAAATAGGGCATAAATACTCCCCGAAACTTGACAGTCTGTTCTATGAAGAAAATTAATTCAGAAGTTTCCTATTTGCATAAACCTCCAGGTCTCATTTTCACAGCTGTTTGTTCTGTCAGCTAGATGGTTGCATTTCAGAATTATTTTAATATAATCGGTGGGAAGTATACCTTTCAACTAAAAATAAAATGCTCTGCAAGAAAGATTGTTTGGGGAAAAATTAAAAGTTCCTCAGTTCATCTTGATCTTTTTTCCCTTAAGATAAATGTTTCTAATATAAGAACTTTAACCTTTACGTCGTAAATGATTAATACATTTTTATTATTAAAACAAATTAAAATTCTGTGATTTTTAGATTCTCATGAAAATGAAAACATTGTGTTCTTCCGATATGGAAAAATGTTAGTGCGTGGAGCTTATTTTAGCCAAGAATAGAAGATACTGGAGATACCTATTTTTCATTAATCAGCTGAGTATAATATGGGGTTTTAGACATGTACCCAAGCCTGTATAAGACTAAGAAGGTAAACGTTTTAAATACTACAAAATTTCTAAAATTTAAATATCACCTTGCTTGTCTCGGGACATCAGCAATTATTAGATCTTAAGATGTCTTGTACCTGCAATGTTCAAAATGACAGCAGGAATTTGAAGGCAGCAGATCCCAGCCTAGAGGTGCAGGGCTACCGCTTGCTCCCTGCAGGTCTAGGTTAATCGTGTAAGACCTCTGAGCGCCAGCAGCAGCTACTGTATGTACAATAATCATCCACGGGGCTATTACTCACGTTGCTCTACATAATGGACAATTAGCTGCTTCGGGAGCTGTGAAGAACCATGTAAATGCTAGTCATGGTTCAGTGTCTCTCCTCATGTCATTTTAATCTTATCCTGAAAGAAATCGCAGGAGACTACACATCCGTGGTTTTTGCCTGCGTGGTCAGTGGCCGTGTTCTCTGTAAAAGTGAACCCAACCATGGCTGTTGAAAAGAAAAGAGAGGTTTGGGTACACCTACAGACATTTCCAGGACGAGAGGAAGATACACGGACTCTTACAAATGGGTTTCTGCCATCTTTCCTTTTACTCCGGAAATTATATTTAAGTGTAGGCTCTACTTAAAGTAATTTGCTGCTGGAGTAGGCATAACGTTCTGATGCCTGCTTTGCTTCTAATTACATTCAAGCTCATTTTGACATTTAAGGCCAATTACTTCCGTCCTGATTCAGTAAGGCTTTTCCATGGTGGTCTGAAATTTGACCAATAAAGAGACTTCCCCCACCCTTTTTTATTCATTTAAATGGGATGCTTGGCAACAGCACATTGTAGGAATTACAGAAGTGAGATAAATAATATGGGTTCATTTTGGAAAAAAAAAAAAGCAAAAGAACTGCTTGGTCTTTTTTTGTCAATATAAAAGGCAGTCACAGAATTAATTAAAACCTCCAGTTTCAACCTTTATTTCTTTCTCAGGGACAAGGATTAAGGTGTGATCATTTTATAGGGAGATTAGTATTTTAAGCATTTCACTTCTACTAACAACAAAGGTAATTGGTTTCAACAGATCTTGAATTCCAGAAGAGTTCCTATAAAGAGAGAGATCTACGTGGCTCTAAAACCTTTACCATTTAAAAGTCACTTGTAACTAAACTTTCCAGAACAGGGCCCTGCAATAAAATCCAGTCAGTGTTTCAGTGTGTTTCCAGATCTCAGTGTATGTGGTAACTCCAAGCACAGACCCTTTTTTACTTAGCTGTCTATTATCAGTCCATTTGCAAATGCTGTGATTTTTACTGTTTATTCAGTAAGTACTCAGATGAATTAACAGCACCGAAAGGCAATTTATCAGCCTCTATTAGTAACAAAACATTTACTCTAGCCTTTTTCTATAATTTATAGGTAAAATATAGTCTGGGAAGATGGCCTGGAAAATATGTTGCATGAAAACAAAGTTTTCGAATTGATGGCCAGTACCAATTAATAGATCATAAAATAGAGACGCTTACAGCTATCAAGGATATGTAGGGAATCATTTAGTTCAAAGATAAAATAAAACAATGTCTCCAAAAACAGTCACACTTTCAAAATCATTTATCTAAAAGGAACTGTCTTCTTTAAAAATACAGTTTATCCAGTATAATTTTATATGACTCTGTATATGACATAAAGAGTTTTAAGTCATAGAGACTATATAAGAGATTCTGAAATTTAAACAAGGGTTACTAAGAGAGATTTTTAAATTTTTATTTTAAAATATTACTTCTATGGTGCTTTCATGTTTTTAAAGGCCTCACACATATGCTGTACTTTTGTGTGAGGCCTTTAGAAATAAGAAAGCACCATAGAAGTAATATTTTAATAATAACATATTTTGATTCTCAAAACAGTCTTCAGAGTGACACTGACACATTTCAGGAAGCTTGGTGTCTGGATGGCTCCGTGTTTCACCCAGTGCCACTAAGCAGGGCAGCGGTTTGATCCCAAACTCGAGTCCTATGACTGCAGAGCTAAACACTGGATTCTTTGCCCCACTGCTCTGCCACTCACAGAAGGTCGAGGTCTTAGGCTCAGCACATTCAGCTTCTATTTTAAATGGCATTCTCAGCTCTCCCCTCTAGGAAGGCCATCTCTTGAGAGTGAGGGCAGAGATGGGGTGGATGAACTCAGGTAGATGACAAGAAGTTTTGGAAAGCTTGTGGATGGTCACGGACTCGAAAACAGGGAAGAGCCTTGCTGGACAGTGTTGAGGCCCCTTTGGAAGCCAGGGGGAAGGGAACCTGTTTTCCTAGGGGTAACCCTCTCCTCAGAGCAGCCCGATGAAGAGTCAGGCCCATTTATGAGTTGGCATTTTTCCTGAGAGTTGGCCAAAAAGACAGACAGATTGAGATTGGGGAACTGAGGAAAGTGTCACTGAATTGATGGTTGCTGAAATTCCATCGAAACCATTCAAGGAGAAATCTGGAGTAAAGAAATGGCTACCGCCAATGGCTTTGACATTACAGTGCTATGTTTTCACTCCAGATTTCAGATCCAGAGTTTCTGTTTACGGATAACTTAGTTTCACCACAGTAAGTGGCACTTTTAGAGCTTTTATTTACTATAGTTTTAAAATACATTTAAAAATGTCATTTTTATTGGGATTTTCCCACACCCCAATTCTCCCTAAGACCTTGATCTTGTCAGTCATGATGTTGCCAGCCAACATGTGGTAAGTCCAACATTTACTATTCATTGATGTCATTCTAAATACTACAAATGTGAGGGACACCTGGATGGCTCGGTCAGTTGAGGGTCCAACTCTTGGTTTGGGCTCAGGTCATGATATCACTGTTGTGGGATGAGCCCCACGTCGGGTTCTGCACTGAGCATAATGTCTGCTTCAGATTCGCTCTCCCTCTATGCCCGTCTCCCACTCATGCTCTCTCTCTCTAAAATAAACAAGTAAATAAATCTTTAAAAAAAAATACTACAACTCTGAATAGTTGAGTAAGTTTTAAATAAAAGGAGCTATATAAGATAATAGTAAAGGATCATGACATTAGTGGGTTTTTCAGAGGATACAACTCCTCAACATATTACTGCTTTTTGGGTGGAGAAAAAGAAGTAAGGACATTGAGTAGGTGACTAATTAAGGCAATTAAAACTACAGGAGGTGTCACTTTTGTACTCAGTGAATATCATCAAGTCAAATCCTCTATTTTAGGGTTGACTGGTAGTAAGACACAGCAGGGAAACTCCCCATAAAAAGGTTGAGCCACTATATAAGTTGTCAAATGGATTTCATTTGGAAAGCAAATCTGTTGGAGAGAAAGAGTTCTTGAAACCAGCTAAAGATAGATAAAATAGATGTAAATTACATTATACCATGAAAGCTATATGTTTGCCTGTGTGGTACGCTTCACCATGTTTTAAAATGTTTACTGTGTACACTTTTCAAAATAAAATAGGTATCTGTTTTTACATATATCTTAACACAAAACGTAAAAGGCATATTAAGTGCAAAGGAATTTTTATGCCCACACAAAACCTGTACTAGAATGTTTATAGAGCATTATCCAGGATAGCCAAAAAGTGGAAACCAATCAAAAATCCATCAACTGATGAACTGATGAAATATGGTCTATCCTTATAATGCAATAACCATTGACAATAAATTGCTGATACACCCTACAACATGGATGAACCTGACCACAGATTGTATGATTCCATTCATAGGAGATGTGCAGAATAGGCCAATTCATACAGACGGAAAGGATATTGGCTACTGAAGGCTGCAGTAGGCATGCATTGGCTACATGGAGGCATGCCAATGGGTACATAGTTTTTGAGGGGAAACAGAGATAATGTTCTTAAGTTAATTAGTGACAATGTTGTACAACTCTACCAATAAACTAAAAGCACTTAATTATAAACTTTATTTTTTTAAGAATTAGTTTTAGGACGATGGGGAGCAGGAGGTGGAGAGAGAGGATCTCCAATAAGTTCCCCACTGACTGAGGAGCCCAACACAGGGCTTGATCTCAGGACCCTAAGATCATGACCTGAGCTGAAATCAAGAGTCAGACGCTTACCTGACTAAGCTATCCACATGCCCCAACACTTAATTGAAGACTTTAAATGATGTATCTGATGGTATATAGCTCAGTAAATATATATCTCAGTAAAAATATATCTCAGTAAAACTGTTATTTTAAAAAATTCAAAAGAGAGTATTTACCCTGCTTCCTAGTTCCTCAGGCCTCCCCATTCCAGTCCCCCAAGCACTAAGTTTATTTTATAGGATTGCAGTCATTTGAAGGGACACAAAAACAGATTTACATATTACAGATGGGATTATACTATATATTGTGTTCACTTTATGTTGACGAAAACCTGAGGTATTTACCTATCCAATTTTTTTAAGATTTTATTTTTTTTTTAATTTTTATTTTTTTAATTTCTTTTCAGGGTTCCAGGATTCATTGTTTATGCACCACACCCAGTGCTCCATGCAATACGTGTTCATCCAACTTTTTAAGAATATTTATTTTTTTAACCTAAATTAATATCCACACATACTCAAAGCCCAAAACATGCATTGGGGTATCAAGTTATCAAAGGGCACCCATGTTTTCTTTTTAAAGGGTTATAAACTGCTTTGTAAGGCCTGAACAGAGACTTATAACCTGTTTACTTCGGTATAGGGTAATACTGTTGTTTTTCTTTCACCTAACTAGAAGAAGGTCCATCAGAAAGAAATTCAGGGTCAGAATGAATCCTTGGAGCCTTTAGAAAGAAAAGGATGTACTGTCATGGATGAACCCATCTCTGCCATCAATACTTCAATGTGGGCCCCTGGCCCTGGTGGAAGCCTGGTCCAGGGGATATTGTTCATCCCATCTGTGGTCGACACGCAAGGCTATTAGTTGGAATAAAAGAGAAGCTATGAAAATACTTTCTTATTTCTCCCTCTTTGGTGGTCTTATTTTTACTCAAGTCCCTCAGTCTCAATTTATGACCAAAAAGGATAGTACCAAAATGTAGGGCTACTTGGAGGGGAAATTGCTGGCTGTTTTAGTGGTGATATCAGGGAACGTTGAGAATAAATGTAGAACTGAGGCCATAAGCAGGATTTCCTCATAGGCTGACTGCAGGATGTAAGGAAAGGAGAAGAACCAAAAATATATGTGAGATTATTGGCCTGAGTAATTTGGACAATGGAGCTGTCATTCTTCTGAGATGGGAAGGAGACAGAAGAAACAGGTTTGGAGAATAGGGCATAAAGAGTTTGATGTGGAACATCTAATTCCCGTTTAAGACACATCCAAATGGAAACAAGGAGTTGATTCCAGGTGTGGGACTAGAGAGGGTATGGAAAGGCATTGGAATGAGTGAGACCAACTAGTTAGTGAGTATTGAGAGGCAAAAAAGAGATGGAGGACTAAGCCCTGAGACTCTGCAGCTTGGAGAGATTAATCTGGGCAATACCCGCAAAGGAGCCTGAGAAGGGCTGACAGTGAATTTTGTGGCTCTCCACTGCAGTGCTTGGGCCCTTCAGTGACCCCAGGACCATTTTCTCTGATCTTAGATGTGTTTTCTCTTGCATCATCCCTGGAAGAGTTTGCCTTGTCACCCTTCTGCCTTGGGACGTTCACCCTGTACTCTGGCCTTGCCCTTTGTTTTGTTCCCCCTTACCTGAGGGATACGATGTACTCCAATTAGAAAGGGTGCTCCCTGTGCCAGGGATTTTCACAACCTTTCTTCTCCACTCAATGAACATCACTTCCATTTCTGCTCTGCGTTTTCTCTTCTACTTAACTTCTGTTCATTCAGAGATTTTTGCCTCCTTGGATTTTCAACATGCTCATAACTCAGCCTTCCTTAATGATCCCTCTGGCTTTTACTGACCTGCATAGCTAGTCCTCCGTTGTTCACCTCCAGGTGCTACTACTAACACGGTGATTTTTCTCTATAGCTTCCACTGGAGGTCATCCATTGGCAATGTTTTTGATTGGGTCAGCTCTTTTCTGATGGGGCAGAGTTGTTTACTGCTGATCACCTTAAGGGTAACTGATCATTTTCTGCTTTACAACTCATCCCTGATTCAATTAGTGCAGCCAAGCACCTCCAGTATGAAAGGGACTGACCTGTATAGTGGTATTTAATATGGGAAGAATCAAAAAGTAAAAGCACTTGTAGGGGCTCCTGGGTGATTCAGTCCAACCCAGGAGTTAAGTGACCAACTCTTGATTTCGGCTCAGGCCACATATCAGTGCGGTGAGATCAAGTCCCTCATCAGAGCTCGGGAGCTGGGCTTGGGGCCCACTCCTTAACATTCTCTCTCTCTCCCTCTCTCTCTGCCCCTCCCCCACCCCACTTGCATGAACACACATACATGCACTTTCTCTCTCTCTCTCTAAAAAATAAAACATAATAATTCTTTTAAAAAGTCAAAGCACTTGTAAACAAAGTTGTTTACCCCTATTTATATCAGTAGGTTTGGACTTGAGGGGTAAAACAGCAAAATCACAGACCCTCTGTCCCTAAAACCAAAGGAAACAAAAAGAATGGTTAATCATCAGTCAGAAGAAATTACACCAGCAAAAACCACACAAAGTCAAGGCCACAATTTTGTGCCATTATCTTTGAATAGCAGCTACTAGGAAGGAGGAAGGAAAGGGGGGACAAACAGAGAGAAAATCATAGAGGATGAACTCTCTATGCTCATGCCTTAAGCCTGTTTTTCAGATGTTGAGAAGAAAATAAATTGGAAAAGCAAATCCTAAAACATGTACTCATCTCCCTCAATTTGAGGAGACCAGGCCATGGGAACATGCATAGGCCTGGAAAAAGACAACGAGGAACCCCCAAATATAAAGATGACTTGTTCCAGCTCTTGTGCCAGAGAAAATAAAATGCTAGGTCTTACTATTTTATTTTTCCCATTTAGGAAGAAAGCTTGAAAGTGAAAGCAAAATAATCATAATTCCCAAAAACGAATTATCTTCCATAATAAAATTTTAGCACAATGAGACTATGAAGAGGAAAGAAGGAAACAGAAGCCACAAGGGGACAGGTGGCCCTTGGGGAAGGGTGGTAGGGAGAGTCCCTCTTGCCCTCTCCCTCCACACAGAGAACCCAAACAGGCAGAATCAGGCTGTTTGCCCCACCCCTGGAGACAGTGGGGAAAGCCGGTGAATGGGAAGGTGCTAACACCTGGGACTGATTGGCTTTGGCAGCAGGAAAGATTTCTGGGCCCTATCTGAATTGAAGAAATATCTGAAGCTTGATATTCCAAGCATAACCTCCCATAGCCCTAGCAAATATTTCTGTCCCTGCAGACCTCTCCTCAAACCAAGACGCCAAAACAGAGAGAAGAAAACCTAGCTGACATTGAAACAGGACTCTCATGAGTGGGGATGAGATTCTGGGATGACTTTCTGATGCCATAATGGAGAGAACAAAAGATCTAGATAAGGATGTTAAAAACAAGGTTTCTGACAACTGTGGAGCAGATTTAAAAAAACAATTAGTCTAAATTAAAGTAAGTGGGAAGAAGACCCCCCAAGAAGAATATCTGAGAGTAAGAGTCAAATGGTTTGGGGGTAATTGAAGGCTTCAGGAAGAAATAAATAAATGAATAAATAAATAAATAAATGATCCCAGGGTCCCAGGACCAAGCCCCGAATTGGGCTCCCTGCTCGGCAGGAAACCTTCTCCCTGTCCCACCCCCCCTGCTTGTGTTCCCTTTCTCACTGTGTCTCTCTCTATCAAATAAATAAATAACATCTTTAAAAAAAATAGAAAGAAATGTGCGAAAAACAATCAGAAAATCTCAACCAAAACTAAACTAAACTAAATATTGTGTAAGTAAGCAAAGATTCAGATAAAGTTCATGAAACTGTGCCAGATTCTGAGCAATTAGTAAACAGTGAGAAATAGAGCCACTCAACCTGGACCATTTTCCCTCTGGCACCATACAGGTCACACTTTGGAGCCCTAGAGGGGGAAGAACAGTCTGAGAACATTACCGTGCTCAACAGTGAACAGTATTTTCATGGTCAACATATTGACTATCAATATGTTGATTATCAATGTACTGACAAGCGTGCAAGACCAGTTAGGACTGAAAAACAGACTTAAGCATATAGCTTCTGCTTATCATTCATTAAGAAACCATCCTCAAGTTCCTTTACTGTGCAATATTTTAATGATATGGCATCACCTTGATTAAATTTTTGAAAAGTATAATCAGCTTAACAAGAAATGTGTAGCAATCATATAGGAAGAAATACTTGTTCAGAATTATGAATAAAAACTTAATAAATGGAAAGAAACATTTCTATGAGATTCGTGAATAAGAATACCAATTTTTCTTGGACTAATGTGATCTCAACAAATAAAACAAGATATTTTGAGGAATTAATATATACAAATAATTAAAAGAATTCTGAAAACAAAAGTTTATGAGGGGCAGGTAGGAATTCTAGAAGTTATTAAAATAAATGTACAATTTGCTAGATAATTTGGAGGTGAGATTGATGGAAAGCAATAGAAATGTAGAAGTGGAGCTGAAATTATATGACTATTTGCCATATGATAAGGGGGGTATTTTAAATTAGGGAAAAAAATTTTTTTTCCACTTACATTGTGCTGAGTCAGCTGATCACCTATTTGAAAGAAAAATAATATTAATTCCTATCTCACTTCTTATACCTAAATAAATTCCATATTTAGACTGATTTAAATAGTGACATCTGGTTCAGCATATTAGACATAATAAAATGAGGAAACTAAAACTACTTCATGAAAGTATGTGGGTACATACTAGTCTAATATTCCAGTGAAAGGTTTTTTTTTTTTAACTTAGATAAAAGAATAGCAAATTAAACCACACAGAAATTTAAAATTGATGTTTGCAAAAATATCACAAATGGATAGAGGAAAATACATTAAACATATATAACAGATAATAGGTGAGTCTTCTTAATTTTTAAAGAGCTGGTAGAAACCCATAAGGAGGAACAAAAGGTCCACAGGCTAGGAAATTGGCATTACAGAACAACAGATGGCTGGAGAAAAGAGAGGACTTCCTCCAGGCCTTTGTTCCTTGCCCCCTTTCCACCATTTACCTTGTACTCATTTTCATCATGACAGTCACTTGCCATCATTTTCCCCAAACAGTTCTTGCCTCACCCAAAAAGGGATACATTGGTACTTCTAACTTGCGCCTTGAAACTTGACCATAGATCTCTTATACACCATATTTTTCCATTTTGCTTTTTCTTAGCGTTGGTCATTTTCATTGTTCTATCACTCTTGATTATAAATTTCTTAGTAGAAGAAACTGTGTCTTCCTCATCTCAATCCCTGACACCTCAAGCCCTAAGAAACTACTAACAATCCCCATGTTTAAATAAGTAAGCTAAGAAGACCTTCAGGGGACACACATTCTGTGTGTCACACTGTGTGACACAATGTAAGTGTCCTTGAGTTACATCTCCATCATCGGAATCTAAATCTCTGGATAAAATCTCAGCAGAACTGACATAGCAGGCTTCAGGCAAGGCACCAGTTAGTCTCAGCCTGAGAGAGAGGTACTTCATGGCTCTCCTTTTCATTGTTTATCCGCATAAGCAGCTAGAAACACACGCATGGTAACACAGCATTGCTCTCAAATACAATTCACAGCATCTTCCAGGTGGCTAAACTGTACAGAAATGAGATTATTTTTTCTTCTGAGACTCTGAAAAGAGTAGAAGAGAACCCCAGTGTTCTTGCTCACCTTGCTTCTCTGCCAGCAACAGATCACAATCCCATAACTCCGCGTTCCCAAGCATTTACTGAATGCCTAATAGCTGAGTACTCATGAAAGCTAATGCAGTGGATGAAAACAAATTAATTTGATTGGTGCCCAAGGCAGTTGAAGGGTACACCTGCATTTTTTGGTTTCTTAGTACTGAGAATAGATGTTGGATTCGATCACAAGCTTGCCTGTCATTTTGGGGGAAAGAAATCCTTGTTTGGGGAAAGAAAACTTCCCTTTACACTGGTGGGTGTTTTGATCTTCCCCTATTGTTGTTGAGTCTTTAGGATGTACACACACTTTCACATTGGTGACATCTTCATTGAAGGCAATACAGCGGTCTGATATTTTTATGTGAATCATCTTTAGAACCTGTGTTCCTTGTCTTTGGATGTAATAAATACTCAACAGAAAAAAAAAAACCACAGAAAAAAAAAATAATTGCCCTCAATGATAAGTGTTGGCATACTTATGATGTTAAATGACGTGTTGCAAAGTCTTCTGAAGCATTTTTAGGATGAGTTAGAGCTAATATTCTCTTGGGCGCCCTGGCAGGGAAGGTTTTATATTGTCCTTGACAGCACTGAGTTCAAGCATCAGTAACAGCATACTTCGGACTTTCGTGAACAAGATACACAGTAGGGTAATGAGATTATAGAAAAACTCAAGGAGATGTTAAGTGTTTCACACATAGACAAAGGATAAGCAGAAAATCATATCTCCTCGTACAAGAATCATTTAACAATTAATCACTCCTTTGCTCAGGCGGGTCCACTATGTGTCAGGCATTTAATGTCCTCTTCTACAATAGTTGGTTTGAGTGTTCCTAGCAAAACAAACTGCCAAGAGAGCTTACTGTGTAGGATTCAGCCTGGAAAGTAGCAGATTCAAGACCTCACTGAACACAGAATGCGGTGCTTGGAAAAGGATTTACTTTGGAGTCATAGCCACTCGGTGTGAATTGTTAGTGTCACACATTAGTAGAGTGACCTTGGCTAATCACCTCTCATCTTTAAGCCTCATTTTCCTCATTTTCTTTAATTTCAAAAACAACGAATCAGAGTAGTTTATCCGCAGTGTCCATTTTGTCTCTAAGATCCTTTCAGGGTTACAGGGCCCTGTTGGTCTTTGTATCACCCTGGGCCTTATTTCCTGGGATCTGAGAGCCCAGTTTACGCCTTCATTTTACTAAAGCCTATAAAAACATTTTTAATGAGTCACTAGATTCCAATTATCACTTTTCCCAGACATCATCATCATCGTAAATCCTCATTAAGAAACATTTATTGACCACTAATGTATACAAGATCCACAAATCAGAGCTGTACATATAACCCTATATTTAATAAGGAAAAACTTGTAAGAATGGAACTAACCAAAGATCTTGGCAGAGAAAGTATGGGTCTCTTAGCTTGGCTGGATTCTGTTGGAATGCTCTATTATCTATGTACATATGTATTTATTTATTATTTATTTATTTATCAATTTATTTATTTATTTAGGTCTTGGCCCCTTTCATGGTCTTGAATCTGTACCTTGAAAATAAAAGAAAAAAAATCATGAAAAATGTGTTTGTCTTCATTAAGTTGCTCAGTACGGCAGTATCATTTAGAAATATTTCTTTCTTGGGACATCTGAGTGGCTCTGTTGGTTAAGTCTCTGACTCTTGATTTCGGCTCAGGTCATGACCTCAGGGCCGTGAGATCAAGCTCAGTTGGACTCCACACTGAGTGTGGAGTTTTCTTGAGATTCTCTCTCTCCCTGTCCCGCTTCACCCCCTCCCCCATTAAGAAATAAAGAAGGGAGGGAGGGAAGAAAGAGAGAGAAAGGAAGGAAGGAAGGAAGGAAGGAAGGAAGGAAGGAAGGAAGATTTCTTTCTTTCTTAAGGAGTCTCTGGTTTTTAATATAACTGAAATAATTTGATAGATGGGTATATAAATGTAAAATTAAGGCTATTATTCCTATATGCCTTTAGATAATCAAATGCAATTCTCTGTAAAAATAAGTTTCACTTAGCAAAATAAAAATACAGTTACCTGTTGGAAATGTTCAATCTTAGCTTGCTTATAGAGGAAAAAAAAAAGAAAGTCAAATAAAAAGAGGTCCTGTTTTTTAAAAAAGTTACTCAATAGTGTTTTCCTACCCACAAGGCTAATTTTAATACAGGGTGATCATTTTAGTTTTCCACACTGAAAAGTTAGATATCAGGCTTTTCGGATCTTTAGTTCTCAGCTGTTTCCCGTCTGTTGCATTAAGGCTGTTCTTCCCCTGATCCGATCAGGTAAAAATGAAGAATGTGGACACCGGAGTCCTCTTCCACCGA
The DNA here is from genome assembly GCF_022355385.1 of Mustela nigripes. Classification (NCBI taxonomy): domain Eukaryota; kingdom Metazoa; phylum Chordata; class Mammalia; order Carnivora; family Mustelidae; genus Mustela; species Mustela nigripes. Next base: position 75,066,703 of record NC_081571.1, on the reverse strand, counting down.
ACACCAGCTTTAAACTGCGTGCCCGCCCGAGCAGGTGTCTCACACCTCCGTTGTCTTCCTCTGCAGGCATTTATGTCCATGTTCCAGATCCTCACCCAGGAAGGATGGGTAGACGTGATGGACCAAACTCTGAATGCTGTGGGCCACATGTGGGCTCCTGTGGTAGCCATCTATTTCATCCTGTACCATCTCTTTGCCACTCTGGTGAGTTTCGCATTTCATTTCACTTCTCTCTTAGAACCGTAGTGGGATGACCATCAACGGGCGTCAGTGGCCTAGTTTCCATTTCAGAACAAGGGCCAGAGAACCCAGATACATAGTCGGACCAGATGAGGTCCCTTCCAATCTCAATTCCTATGAATTGAGTTCCTGGAAGAACACTAGATTTCGGATCTGAAAAAGGGGTCTCCATCAGATACAAGTGTCCACATGAGGGAAAACAAGACGAGACAAAATGGGAATCCCACATTAGTGTGCCTGTTTCCCCATCTCTGAGCATTCCCATTCCCACTCTCCGTAATTTAAGAATCAAGCTGGCCTACATTATTAGGCCATTATTATCACTTATCATGTAGAGGCAAGATCTCCAGTGTCATTTCCTTTTCCAAGCTGAGACTAAACTGAAGTCAAGGCGAAGATCTCAGGGTACAGTGACAATTGAACTCCGTGTTTTGGGGCTCTGCCAGAAAGAAACGCATGAGAAAAAATTAAAACTCAGAGCTTCAAATATTGTAAAAAGCATCATGAAAATTAAATACCAAAACCCAGGAAGAATTGACTTCTGTCACACCAGCAGATTTTTTTCTTTTCAATGCATTTCTATTAAGCAGAAAGGAAAAAAAAATGTGAAATGTGGCCTTGATGTATGAAGGGCTGTGATTCTCAGGTCTTTTCTCCTTATAATAAAAGCATGTGTAGTTAAGAAGCAAACGTAAGCTCTATTACGTTAGAAGTTCCCAGGTAAGAACGCAAAATGTTATCCTTTATCAGAAACACATGAAATTCAAAAAACAAAACAAACAAACAAACAAACAAAAGAAACCCCTGCTATTATTTATCAAGAAGCAAAATATTTTATAATTTTATTCTTAATATTTGGAACAACCAAGGTAGGTAATGCTCCCGCTTTACAGATGATGAAACTGAGGCTCAATAGAGTTAAGAAATTTGCCCAGTGCCAGATAGAGTGTAAATGCTGGAGCCAGAATGTTCCCACGTCTTCGTGATCTCACAGCCTGTGGTCATTCGGCCATCTCGCTGTTTGCTTAGATCGCGACGTCTCCACTGTCCCTGAAAATGTCTTCATTGAGTCAAGCTCTGCCCAAGAGTCCCTAAAATAAAACAGATTTCAAGTGAGTGCAAAGGTCCCTTCCAATTCTGAATATGAACCATGTAAGTGCTTCAGAAACTAGATGTGTTCAAGGTTGCTTTTGCTATAAACAGAGCCTTTCTTTAAAAACTGAGACCCAGCCGTCAAGCAGTGTGTGGGGACGCATGGTTATGAGGTGTAAGGTTCTAGGTTCAAGCAGTAGAATCACATGGAAGTAGTTTTGGCTTTTTTTTTTTTTTTTTTTTTTCTTGCATAGGGTGACTTTTCAAATATGCACAAAAGGAAAGAACATTCAGCAGGGGAAACGGACCCCCGGCTTCCCCAGTGAAATCTGCCCGTCCTGCATGACACATGGCCCTGAGCACTTTTCATCCTCCTTTCCAGACCTTTAAGTCTCTGACATTAATTCACTCACTCATTTACTCATTCATTCACTCACTTATGAAGTCAACTGTTTTATTAAGCATCTACTTTGTGTTTGAGTTCCTTTAAAACTATAGAATAGCTTGGAGACTATTAGTCATGGGTTCAAGGTAGGAGGGAGATGATTGAAATCATCCGTGAATGGTAATAATCTATCTAATTTTTTTTTCTATTGAAACAGTATACTTGTTTGCTCTTCCCCTGGCAGATTTTTCACATAGATTTAATCCTTTAGTGAGAGTCTCACACAATATGAAAGCAAGAAGGAAAATGATTCAGTCTAGTAAGCCGTTTACCAAAGTAATATTTTTTCAAGTGAACTTCTACAGAGATCACTAATACAATGAAATAAAATATTAAATCTGGTGCATTGACTTCTTGGGCAATCTCGATTTTCCTAATGGGGCCAAAACCATGGCACTGACAGTGGAACCCTGAAGTATTTCCAAGGACTCTCAAAGGCTCACCTGTGCTCCTAGGAATCCACAGAGCACATCTGGAAAACCCATACGTAATTCTGCCTTTTCATTCTACGGAGTCAAGTATCTGCCCAAAATATTATTGTAATTTTTCCATCATGATTTTGAAAAAGAGGTTCTAAGTTAAAACTATAAATTGAAATAATGTCTTCTTTTATTCATAACCTTTTCCAAATCTGGAAAGCAGTAAGGGCACTTTGGGAAATGAGGTGGAGTACAGCTACTCCACAGCTGTAGAGTTCAAAGTCCAGGTTCAGGTTCTAGTCTGCTTGTCCAAGATGGGTGGCTTTGGAAGAATTAAACAACTTCCCTGACATCTCTGTCATGTTGTCTCCGAAGGTGAGGACAATAATGCCCCACGTGCCTACTTTCTACGATTGCCCTCTCCATGTGAGCTGTAGTTTTGAGGATGTTTTAGCCGTGGAATGTGAGGGTGATCACAACCATCTCCAACCCTGAGTTTAAATAACATGGTGTGTGCATTTAAAGGCATGCCTTAATAAATGCTAAAAATTTATTATATTGGTTCAGATGCTTTTAATTTATAGAAGTAAAGTATTATTGATCAATCTTAAGCGTCATTCGTGCCCCTTCCCGGACTGATTCCTTCATTGTTTTCATCTTTCCTCCTTTTCCCACACCTCTTCTTCCAGACAACAACTAGGATGCCTTTGGTCTGAACCTATCTTCCAGTTTTAAATCATATTTTACTGAAGTTAACATGCTAATAACTATAGGAAGACTTATTTGGTTTAATATTAACACAAGCAACCACTAAATCATACACATAGATGATAAGGCGCACGCCAGTTTCAGAGTTGTTAAAATGTGAAAATAAATGAGTGTCTTAAAAAACCAATGAAGTACAGTAGTCTCTCACATGTATGTGTGTCCATTAAAAACAGATAGTGCCTTAAATTTAAGGTTATGATCTACAAACATTTTATACTATTAGTTTGTAAGATTCATATTAATTTTCTAGGTTGAGAAGGCTCTGCCCCAGTGCCCCGAGGGCCGTCCCTAGGGGAGATGTCCTTGCACACGGTTCTCCCTACTATGACCACACACCATGCTGACCTGATTTATACCTGATCATTGTTTTCCTCCTTAAAATCATTAGTAGCGACAATTTTCAGAATAAATGGTATCCAATTCTACATACATTCTCAGTTACTTTCGTCACCAAAGACTGTCTTTACAATCCTTTCTTCTTAATGCATATAAACTCCATCTGGTCATTATTCTATGTAGTCAGGAATATACGGAATATAACGGACTGTGCCATATTTGTTTATCAGCCCCTCCTAGTGGAATGTTTTGCTCTCCTGGTGTTGCAACTAATACGTTTGTACGTTGTGTCCACTTGTGTGAGAGTTTCTCTAGGATCGATGTGGGAAGGTAGAGTTCAGGACCCTCTATCATGCCCAGAGAGCTCTGTAGCATGGACTGTGAGCCCATATTTCAAATCTGGTCGGCAGGCTTTCTTTATACATCTGGTGAGCCAAGAATGGTTTGCGCATTTTTAAATTAATATATAAGTACGCACAGAATATCATCAGTGTTGTCTCTTGGCCCTCTCAGCCTAAAATATTTACTGTCTGGGCCTTCTATTTGCCGACCCCTGTTCTCAGGCAAGCGGCACTAATTCACCCTCTCAAGTGCTGAGAATCCCTGTGTGATGTTCTCACTTCTAGTTGATACCGTTAGACTGAAGGTTTTGACAGTCTCATGAGTTGGATGGTAATATCACTTGGCCTTAAGCTTGCATTTTTGCATTTCAGTAATTGTTAATAAGGGAGCACTTCTTCGTGAATTTACTGGCCATCTTCGTGATTCTCGCAATTGCACTGTGTGCTTTACCTGTTTTCCTAAAGGTTAGTTTGTCCTTTTAAAATGCATTCCTTGGAGGGGCACCTGGGTGGCTCAGTGGGTTAAGCCTCTGTCTTCGGCTTAGGTCCTGATCCCAGGGTCCTGGGATCCAGCCCCTTACTGGCTCTCTGCACAGCAGGGAGCCTGCTTCCCCCCACCCTCTGCCTGCCTCTCTGCCTACTTGTGATCTCTCCCTCTCTCTGTCAAATAAATAAATAAAGTCTTTTAAATAAATAAATAAAATGCGTTCCTTGGAGTGGTACATAGCCTCGGGACAGTAATCCCATAGTGCTGGCAATCCCACAGGTGTTGCAAATCTCTCTGAGGCAGCCTTTTATTTCCAAGTGTCCGTGAGGGCTTTTGGCATTACATTTTGACGTGCTCAAGATGATCATTTTTTCACTTATGGTCAATATTTGTTCCGGATTCATGCTTAAGAAACTCTTTCACACCCTGAGGCAGTAAAAAATACTCTCCTCTGTCTTCTAATCGTTTTAAATCTCTGCCTTCCACTGTTAGGTCTTTAAGTAATCCTAACATACTGTTTGTATGTATTGTGAGCCAGATAAAATACACTGTTGCAATAAAGCTCAAATTGGTTTTTCTCAGCCAAATTTATGTGAAGTTTTTATGTTGTGAGATAATTAGTCAGGTTCCCTGATTGTGACATCTCACGCCAAAAGTTTAACTACCCAGATTGTTATATTTACGAGTGATTTTTTTTAATGAGAACTAATTAATTCAGTGAAAGAAAATACCTCATACAACTAAATTAAATCTGATAGTTCCGCTTCCAGACTATGCTGCCCAAAAAGACTTGTCACTTCCCCAGTTCATGGGAGATTTTGCCTGCAGCGTGACCAGCAGTTGCTCGGCTTTTCCTGATATCCTCCAACCCACAGGCACCGTGAGGGACTCCATGAAGTTAGCTCCTTCTGATTCAACCCGGCTTTCCTGAATCTTAGCTCCTGGTCTAAGCACCAACCTACTTCCTGGCCAGATTGGACAAGAGCTTAATCCCTGCCTTTCTGAGCCTATAACTGGTACAGAAGTAGCCAAAAAACACAAATCAACCAACCAACAGATAAAACCTGTCATTCAAGACCTCATGACCCAAGGGATAGAAGGCTGTGGTTGGCTGTGGGTTCCGTGTCGCATAAATGAATTTCTGATTCTCAGTCATCCAGCCCTGCCTGATCTGAAACAGTTAAAATATTGACAGTAAACGGAGACGGTTTGTGGGTTGACAGATCAGTATGTGGAGAGAGACCACAGGCCCCTGAAACATACCCACCACATTCCCTTAAAAACTGAACACCTTGAAGTTAAAATCTCCATTCCATAAGCTTGTCTTTGGGCTTGAACTTCATTAAAATGAGCATTTTTCTTAAATTGTATGCTTCCTTTTGCAAAATACTACAAAGTATTTTAAGCCAATCGCGTGGTGGGGGTGGGGAGATGTCCACATAAATACACAAGCTCTGCTTTGTTTTTTATCCACACTGGCCCAGTGGTGCCGCACAACCCAGGGAGTTTCTGATTGAGTCTTTTCAAGGACAGGCATATGCCAAGCAGCAAAGCAAGGAAGAAAAAAAAAACAAAAAAAACAAAAAAACATTTGGCTGCAGTTTGGTTCTGAAATAAAAAACAGCAGGCTATTCCATCGCCCCCTGGGGACACCAATTTGTCAGCCCACAATGAAAATCAAGCTTAAGTGTATAGCAAATGCATATTCATAACCATTATCTATTGTCTCTTTAAAATATCTCTCCCATCGCCAGGTATGTATTGTGTATTCTGTCCTGACTGATTGCAGTTTGCTGAGTGCTTGTGAAATTCATCTTTTCCCCCACTTTTGCCAATGATTAGGGGATAAGGGCTGTGGAAGACTTACTTATCCAGTTGAAAGACTCTATTTTTTTTTTCCCCTCAGTGTTTTTCCATTTATTATTGTTTCAAAGGAAAGCCCTGTGATGTGAATACTGAAAGAGAGAAAATGTAATTAAGCGTTCATTGTGGATAGTCTTTTTGTTACCTTTGAAGTGCTTAAATTAACACAGCAATCTCTTGATTTTGCTTCTGTGGCGACAGCTTTCTGCGAATAGTCATATTTTGCTGACAAAAATGGGCTTTCCAAAGTGTAAATTAAATAACTTGATTTTCTAGAATTCATTTAAAAGTGCATCTGTGTTGAACACATCCCATTTTACATTGCTCTGATTACATTTGACTTTTTGTTGACCTGTGTAAAAAACGAGATTGTTTCCAACCACAGCTCGCAGGACAACTTAGAATAGTGTGATTGTAAGTGGTAAGAAGGAAAAAGAAAAACTCAGGATTACAGGGTGTTGCCCAGAGGCCTGCTGTGCTGCTACGGTATGCTTGAAAATAATTTTTAAAAAAGAATTCTTAATGAAGTTCACTGTAGAGAGGGGAATAAGATTAAAGGTGACCTTTCAACTAATGGGCTGTCGTTAAGCTGTATCGTGAGGGAAAGAAAGTAGTAAAAGTAAACTTTAAAGAAATAGTGGGCAGGGGAGGTGTATACAAAACAAGGACATGACTGTACGCAGAGTTCAAGAGAATGAAAAAATCTAGGTGGAGATTCTCAGTCAAGAAAACCCCTTCTCAAATGGTAAGACCACCATCGTCCCCAATAAACTGTGACTTTCAACAGTCTGAGTCATGCTGACCCAAACGTTGAGTGTTAGGTAGAGAGGATGAACGGTCACATCCCAGCAAAACTGGAGGGAATAATGAAATGGGGAACACACCTGCTTCTGCGTTCTGCGGTCTACCCAACCGTGCTGAGATGGGTTCTGGGTAAAAGGAAGGAAGACAGATAATTGCCTGTGGTTGAATGAATAAAACTTAAAACATTCCAAATATCTCGCAAACTCTTAGCTCAGGAGAATCTGACTTTTTCAGTAGAGTGTGTGGAGTGAGACGAGTAGTCAGAGAAGAAAAGACAGTTTTTGAGATTTTGTGGTGGCTGAACACCTATTAAGACAGTGGGCCAGGAACCATATCGAGCCTGGAAACAGATCCTCCGAAATCCTCTCAGCTGGAAGGTCCGAATCCCACTGATATGTTGGAATGTCATTCCTAAATGTTTAGGAATGAGATTTGCCAGATTTCCAGAGACTTGACATGTGACATTTTCCCCACTAAGTGCATTATCAAGACTAAAAGTATTTTGAGAATGGACATTATAATCTGAGCAAACTAGAAGAATTAGGTACCTCTGATACTTTAATAGTTATTCTACACATTTTCACTGAAATTGGTGATTCAGAATGTATCAATATTGGTCATAATATAAGGAAGTGGATAGAGTACACCAGTTGTCTATTACATAGTAGAATACTTGGGCTGCATATTAATACAGTGGAATGTTATAGACCTGTTAAAAGTAGATACCAGCCAAAGTGTAAAAATATATATAACATATATATACATGAATTTTTTTAAGCATTGCACGAATTAAACGCCACTGTGTTGAAAGTGTAAGTGTGTCTTAACAAAGCTCAAGAGGAAACGAAGGGCTGGACCGTTAGCCTCTTTCTCCCCTGAAAGTGCATCATTGTGATGTAGTATTCTGTGCCACATTATAAATTCACATATTATGTAAATCTATATATCTAAAAAAAAGCAGAGCATAATTTAGAATTGGCCAAATGTAAGGGTAAAAGCGTTCCATGGAAATAATGAAGCTTTTGTGATGCTATGCAGTGGGTCCCTGTAAAAAATATTTATTAGGGGCACCTGGGCAGCCAGTGAGTTAAAGCCTCTGCCTTCGGCTCAGGTCATGATCCCAGGGTCCTGGGATCGAGCCCTGCATTGGGCTCTCTGCTCATCAGGGAGCCTGCTTCCTCCTCTCTCTCTGGCTGCCTCTCTGCCTACTTGTGTCAGTCTGTCAAATAAATAAAATCTTAAAAAAATTATAAAAAATATTTATTAATCAATAACGTCTTAATATAAACCCGTGAACCACACGTAATGACGATAGAAAACCTTTAGGGACAGCAGCCGTGACGCCCGTAGGTAAACCCTGAAGGTAAGGCTCAGACGTCAGTGTCTGGGTCAAGAATCTTCGTTCACGACCTTTACCTCGGCTTTCTCTAAAAACAGAACAGATAAATGGGGAAAACAAAACAAAACGTTGAGGGAATCCGGGAACGGTCCTTGCTTCCAGAATGAGGACTTGTCCCCCACCCCGGTGACTTCTGGGGGGCAGGAGTGGCCAACACCCAGACCGGCTTGCATCGTCGCCCAGCCGTGCACGGGCCCGGTCTGTGGGCGAACAATGTGTCTTTGGCAACAAGAACATTAAATCTGAGGGCGGCGGAGCTGTCAGCGTCCCTTCACTTCTGTTCCTTAATCGCAGCGGTGAGGGCCGCCCTATCGGAGTGTGAGACAGAGCTGCAAAGTAATTCTCACCTCCTTGCCACCGCAGCAGCGAATCCTGCCTCTCCCGCGCCTTCTAGTTCCCATCCAAACAGGCCATCAAAGCCAGACTTCCGTCGCCCCCGTATCCCAGTGCTCGGCGACAGGGACCCAGCTCAGAGTCCACGTCCAGCTGGAGCTCCGGGAGGAAGCCCAGGCTGCCCACAGATTTTTAAAGATGATTTCTGTGGGTGCCATCGCGCCGTCGGGTTCATGAAGCCCTGCTGCCGAAACATGCACGGATATTTGCTGGAGGAACTCAAGTTTAATGATTTTTGAAAACAAACTTGAAATTCTCTCCTATTATTCGTGAATGTGTTGCCCAGACCCCTTCCCAGCTGCTTCATTCTGTGGACATGGGCTGTCAAGCCACGCAGCGCCCTCATCATCTCTCCCAGCAAAGCCCAAACTCTTGCTTTTTGAGTCTCACCTTCTCTCTACCCTGAAAACTCAGCTCCCGTCTGTACAAGAAGGAGAAACCACGGCCATCTCTCTGTCCTGCTCTGAGGGGAGCTTTTCTCTCTCCTCCAGGAAGAATGTATAAAATGACAGGGTTTTTTTTTTTTTTAAGTAACAAAATCTTACGTATTTAATAGCCCTTTGTCAACCTGTACTTTATACTGTCTAGTCACCGTGCCAATGAGCCAATTTAAAATAACTACATTATGAAAAAAAAAATTGCATTTGAAAGGAAAAGAGGTAACAGAGGGGAAGCTCATGTCATCACTTAGTGATCATTACAACCTCCCTCTCACACCTCCCAGCCTCCATGGGTGGCATCTGGGCAAACTGCCACCCCCCTGTCCTCCCTCTGTGGCCTCTGGCAGCCGTGCTCTGTGGTACTTAACCACTCACCAGGCCCGTAATAAGCCACATGCTCCCAAGACCTTGTCTTCACACATGCCACCTGGAAATCCTTCCTCATAATTCTCTTCCTGCCGAAGTCGTCTTTCTCCTTGGTGTCTTGATATCTTGGTGGCACAAGGTTGGATTCATCAGTGCCTTGCGATCTTCAGCAAGTAGCGTTCAGAAGACACGCTCCGGTCCGTTGGCCCCAGTCGGCTCTCAGAAGTCTAAATGCTCAGATGGCACAGAGCTGACCCTCTGATACTCTGCTTGGGTTTAGCGTTCAGTTGTCAATCTACGTACCTCTGAGCCTCCCTCTCAAACCCCTGCTCCAATTTCCTTTCACGTTCCTCTTGTCTAAGAGGAAATAACATTCTCCAGGATGGAGCTTGAGGGAGGCAGGTTGGGGGGAGTGGGGGTTGTTATCTCCATGGTGGGGCAGAAGCCACCCTCGGGGCCAGCAGCAGTGTTGGTGCCAACCCGGCTGTGTTCCACACCCACGACGCGGCCTCACTTCTCATCAGAACTTGAGGGGAGGTCGCCTCGCTGGAGGCCCCGCATGGATGAGGGGTGGCCTGCCCAGACTTGGAGGACTGGGAAGTTCTGAGACGAGAAGGAGGCGTGAGAGAACCCCAAGAACAAGTTTCTCTCGGTTCCCACCTAGAACGGCAGAACTTCCCGACTTCCTGAGAGTTGAAAGCCAGCATGTAGGAAAAACACTAGTGCGAGAACAATGGCCCAGGCTGGAGACCAGATGGAGAGTAGAGGGACTTGAATGGGAACCCCCAAAAGAGGTGTCCACGTCTTAACTCCCACACCTAGGAATATGACCTTCCTGGGAATAAGGGTCTTTGCAGATGTCATTAAACTAAGGTTCTTGAAATGAGACACCCTGGATTATGCAGGGGAGCCCTACCTCCAATGACAAATGTCCTCATAAGAAATGGATGAGGACAAGTCAGAGGAAGAAAGAGAAGACCACATGAACATAGAGGCAGAGGCTGGAGTGATGCCGCCCCGTGCTAACGACTACCTGGGGTCCTTGGAAGCAGGAAGGGGGCAAGGTTCATCCTCCCCTGGAGCCTCTCAAAGGAGCGTGGTCCAGCTGACAATGTGATTTTGGACAACTGGCCTCCAGAAACATCAAGAAGTACATTTCTGTTGTTTCCAGCCACCACTCCTATGCCGTATGTCACAGCAGCCCTAGGAAACTAACACAGAGGGTGTCACTGAGAATCAGACCTTATCAGGAGCTACAGAAGCTGAGATACTGATCAACTCACCAGAGGCCCCCAAACAAGCACCCATTGCTGCCCCTGATGGAGAACAGAGGACAGGCCCCATGGCCACAGGGCACCAGACGCTGATGAGAAGCATGCCCTTGAACTTACGCCAGTGAAAGAAGCATTTATTCAAATGTAACTGAGTTTGAAAGGACTGAATTGAATTGATAGAGGAAGATTCAGCTTTCAGCCAGCAAACAAATGGAGAGTTTATGGACTAAATTAAATTCATTTGTAGAAATATCAAAAAAATTAGTTTCTCCTATCCAAATTTATGTCTGTATATTTTCATGCAGGCTGTGCCACACGCCACAGGGTTGTTGGGAGAAGATTAAATGGAAAAAAGGGTAGTTGCAATTCCCTGAGCTATTGTTATTATCCGTGATAGGTCACAGACAAGGGCCCCAAACTCAGGTCTCCCACCACGGTGCTCCTTGTGCCAGGCCACCAACCGACGACGGCTCAATTTGGCTGTGAACTCATAGCGGTGGGTCCAATACCGTGTCCGTGCTCCTGACCAGGCAGCGTCTGACACATGGTTGGGGCTCCGTCAACTCCCTGCCGAATTTAATTGAAGAACATAACCTCACTGTCCTTAAGTAGCCTGCCATCTGTCTGGTGTTGGGAAAATAATTAAAAATAAAATATCCTGCCAACCCAGAAAACCTCTCCACCAAGGTAGATGAGAAAGAAAACAGTTTCCTCATGGACAGCCCCAGTCCAGACTGCGGTGGGCATCCCAGGCAACCTGCTGCAAAGACCACACCGACAAAGCCACCTCACGTTGTGCCGGTATCCCCACGTCGCGTCTGTGTCCGCAGGGTGAACGTAACCAGGCCTCGCCTAGGACCTGACAGCAACATTTGTTAGCGTTCCCCCCAAATTCACCTGGTGATTGGGGTGGCCATCTGTGGTAGCTAATTATCTTCCTCCCGAAGAAAAAGAAAACGGATATCTTCCAGATGAGTAGGTGGTTTTGCGACATGGTGCCGGGTTGCTAAATGACACTCACCTCTCCTCTCCCCCAACCCCCGCCTGAAAAGGGGAGACAGATAGGGTGCTGTCTGCCTGATGTTTACGTGTCAGAGAGATTGCCCCCCATCCAAGAAAATTGTTCCTGGGCTGTAAAATAAGTTGAGACTTATTTTGCTTTGAAAAAGGTATATCTACATCTCAAAGGGACAGAGGAAGACTTTCCAGAAGATGACAAGTTTTCTAAAGGAAATGCTCTAAGAAAAGGGACTTTCCCTCTTATCATCAGGGAAATTTTTTTCTTTTTAGATTTGGTCTACCCTTTACTGGGCAAATTGGAAAACTGGTTAAATTAGGAGAGAGCAGGGCCTGGACAAGTACCCGATGAGTGATGGAAATGGTGTCCTCCTCCACTGACACTGTTGTTGATGATAATATCAAGGTCATGCAAGGGGACTAAACTTAAAGGGGACTCTGTATGGTCCCACTGAGATTAATGTCTGGTTAGAGGAAGGCGGAATGTATCGGTGCCTAGATGTCCGTGGTGTGGCAGGCATCGTGACATCAGTAAGTTTCTCATCTAGACCATTCCGTATCTTCTTTAAGTTCTGGTAGGATCCCAAACGACATGGCTTTTAAACAGAAGGGTGTTGGCACTTGTCCCAAGGCAAGCATATATTGTCAAAATTTAATAATATCTGGAGGCTCTTTTCCCTCTTGTTATATACTCACTGAACTTGGACAAGAGCTAGCCATTAACTTTTGCATAATAAATCTCTCTGGTACTCAAAAGTTATGACTAAATTGTCTTAACTTTCATACCTTCATACTTAACCATCTAATATTAACAAATGGGAGTAATTTCTTAAGAGGGAAATTGAAAGGAAGAACATAAATTAGGAATGAAAAAGATTTATCAAACAAATATGGAACTTTAGAGAATTCAAACTTGAAAAGGACTACAATTAAATATATATTTTTTAATTTTACTTTTTTGTTGCTTTCTTTCTTTTACCTGATTTATCCATTCAAAAAAAAAAAGGCAATGCCTTTTTTACTTAATTTGTGAGATGTGGTGAAATACAAATAAAAGGGGGAAGTCTGTTTTTCATAGAGGCAGGCACCCTTAACATTCTACAGTACCTCCTTCTAACATTCACTCCATTGTTCTTTTTTGTACCTCCGTGCATTTCTACCCTGTACACTCCTATTTAATATTGTAATGTGAGGATTTTTCCAATGTTATTAAAATTCATGAGTGCATTCGTTATCTTGCTGTATAACAAATTATGGACAATAAGAGCTTACAAGGATAAACATTTATTTCTCACATATTTTCGACAGGTCAGGAATCTGGGACAGGCTGAGCTGGATGTTTCTAGCTCAAAATGTCTCATCCGTTTGCAGTCAAGATGTTGGTGGGACTGCAGTCACATGGAGGCTTGACAAGGGCAGGAGGGCCGGTTCCCAAGATGAATCACTCACAGGGCAGGAGGCTTTGTCTCATCACCACATGGACCTCACCATAGGGCCATTTGAGTGTCCCCATGTCATGGCACCAGGCTTCCACCAGAGTGGGTGATCCAAGAGAGAGCAAGCTGAAAAGCACAGTGTCTTTATCACCTAGCCTCATAAGTCACCCACGGTCATTTCCATAACCTATTGCATAGATCAGCCATATTCAGCTTGGGAGCAGGCTCTGTGAGAGTGTGAACACCAGGGGGCCCTCTTGGAGACTAGCTACCACAATGGGGATTTTTAATGGCTGTGTGAATTTTATAATAGAGACCTGCATAACTGCATTACCTACTTATGTAAGGTTAGATACTGTTTCTAGTATTTCATTATTACAAATAGCTACCAAGCACCTTTGTATATAAAGCTTTTCAATACGCCGAATTATTTTCTTTGGAAAATAGTCTCAGAAGTGTGACTGTGGAGTTATAAAAACTTTTTTCTTAATTTCCATTTTAAGTCGGTGTCATAAAGCAAATTAATTTCTTATATTGTTTATATCAGTTAACATATGCATTTCCTTTAACAAATTTATGATAAATACCTTAAAATCCCTATGCAATGCTTCAGAACTGCATGTTCATTTTTCATTTAATGCATTCTATGTAGCATATATTTTAGGTAGATAGTCTATATCATATATATATATATATATATATATATATATATATAATGTTTTGATACTTACAGCATGTGGGTTTTTCATTGTTATTTAATCCTTTTATAGATCCTCCTGAGTTTGTTTGTTGCTGTTATTTTGGACAACTTAGAACTTGATGAAGATCTAAAGAAGCTTAAACAAGTAAGTAATGTGTGGGGAATTCTTCAAATCTGCATTTAAAAATATACGGGTGAAATGTGCTTACAGATACTGTTAAAAGAGAGATTCAAAGTTAAAAAAAAAAGATTTTAATAAGTTAAGGCAGTCTAAGTTGGCAAAATTTTCTTTTGTTTAATATTTATCCATTATCAACAGAGAAAGTTTTTTTATTGCTCTATAATTATCCGAGGAATATTTTCATATTACTATTTTGAGTAAAAGTAAGATGGACATACTACAGGAAATTGGATTGGCCACACACTTCTCCTTCAGCCATTACATGAAGGTTGTTTGAAAATGAAATGCCTCAAGGCCAGATTGCCATTTTGCATAATTTTGTGTGATACTCTTGATCATCATCATAAAAATATTAAGCATCAACTTGCCTGACCCCTAGACACTAAAAGAGAATTTAGTCTTGGTGCCCATAGTCATTATAAGAAATGGAATAGAATAAACGATTAGCTCTGTGCCTAGTTATGTGTGAAAACAGATTGGATATTATAGCATTGATAATCATACTCCCAAAAAATGGAAATGAAAATGCGTGAAGGTTATATGACTGATGGCAGAAAGATGACAGGTGTGATGGACCATTCTCACAGTTTCTGTTGCATGGAAGAACTTTGGCTTAAATATTTGGCTGTGTCAAAGAGTAGAGACCCTTTGAGAAGTAGAGTTGGTGTGAGAAGAGGACACTGGATAAGGTATTCTTTTTTTATTAAAATATAGTTGACAGTCAATGTTATATTGGTTTCAGGTGTTCAACGTAGTGGCTCAGTAATTCTATATATTATGCAATGCTCAACATAAATGCAGCTACCATCTGTCACCATACAAAGTTATTACAATATTATTGACTATATTCCCTATGCTCTACTCTTCATCCTCATGGCTTATTTATTTTATAGCTGGAAGTTTGCACCTCTTAATCTCCTTCACCTATTTTGCTCTCCCCCACCTCTTCCCTGGCAACAACCGGTTGGTTCTCTGTACTTATTAGTCTGTTTCTGGTTTTTTGTTTGTTTTTGGTTTTTGGTTTTTTCTGTTTATCTGTTTATTTGTTTTGTTTTTTAGCTTCCACATACAAGTGAAATTATACAGTGTTTGTCATTCCCTGTCTGACTTATTTCATTTATCATAATACCCTCTAACTCCATCCATATTGTCACAAATGGCAAGATATCATTCTTTTTCTGCCTGAGTAATATCCCATTATACATATATATATAGATATATATAGATATATATAGATATATCTACACACACACACACACACGTATTTGTATATATATGTGTATATATATACCAGTTCTTCTTTATCCATTCATCTATCAATGGACACTTGGGTTGCTTCCATATTTTAACTATTGTAAGTGCTACAGTAAACATAGGGTCACATATATCCTTTTGAAGTAGGGTTTTTGTTTTCTTTGGGTAAATACCCAGTAGTGGAATTACTGGATCCTATGTTAATTCTATTTTTTCATTTTTGACGAGCCTCCATATTGTTTTCCACAGTGGGTGAACTTGTTTTCATTCCCACCAACAGTGCACAAGGCTTCCTTTTTTTTCACATCCTCGCCAAGCTTGTTGTTTGTTGTGTTTTTGATTTCAGCCATTCTGACTGGTGCTCGGTGATGTCTCATTGTGGTTTTGATTTGCATGGTCTTGATAATGAGTGATGTTGAGCATCTTTTCATTTGTCTTTTGGCCATCTGGATGTCTTCTTTGGAAAAGTGTCTATTCAGCTTCTCTGCCCATTTTTTAACCAGATTGTTTGGGGTCTGGGGGGTGTTGAGTTGTAGAAGTTCTGTATATATTTTGTATTTAACCCCTTATTCCACAGATCATTTGCAAATATCCTCTACCATTCAGTAGGCTGCCTTTTCATTTTGTTGATGATTTCTTTTGCCATGGAGAAGCTTTTAGTTTGATGTAGTTCCAGTAGCCTATCTTCGCTTTTGTTTCCTTGCCTGAGAAGGGGGGTAAAATATTCTTGAATCGCCCTCCCCAGCACTGCAGAAATAATAAATGGGATGTTAACAAAGAACCAAGGCTACAAAACAAGTCTTACCTGGAATTCAAGGGAGGCCCTATACATTCAGAACTTTCAAATTGCATCTGAGTTGTCTTTTTAATGAAGGCAAACACAAAACGTATTTAAATGGTTTTATTGTCATTTGCATATCTTAAAGTCACTTTAGGCATTTTATCTTTGTATTTTTTATCTCCAAAGTCTGTGCTTTTAACCAAGGGCGTCGATAGAAGAAAAAATATATATTTGATAAAAAGGATGCCCACTGTGAGCATATCAAGGAAGGATTTAAGTGCTTTCCTGTCCTTCAACTACACAAGCAAAATGGCCCTCTGGGCATAGTGGAAATGATTTCTTCCAGACCTTTTCAGTTTGCAGCAACAGTGACAGGTTATTCAAATGAGAGTTGGGAACTTCCTTTATGCCATAGATGCAAATGCTTTATGCAGCTTCTAGTTATGGAAATACAGAATTAGTGAGTTCAGAATTGAAACTAACCTCATCAACCCACATAACTAATAAAAATCTGCTGTTGTATAACTACATTAGTTCTGGCTTTACAAATCTGGTATTTAGATGTGGGTTTTCCTGTATGCCATGTTCACTCTGCATTGACTTTTAATGTCCTCTAGTAGAGGCATATGTATTGTATGGATAAAATGAAAAATAGTCTATTTTTTTTTAAAATGGGTGATACAGCCAGGTTCAATATAGTCTTAAATAACCACTGGCCAACTAAAATTCCATATAATTCCAGCCCACGTTTGTAGAATAGTTTTTCCACCAGAAAGAAGTAAACTAAATCAGTATGGCAGTTTCTTTTCAAGTTTATGAATTTGAATATACTAATATTTGATGTGATATTATATATAATGTGTATATATATACACACATTTAATATATATAATATATATAATGTGTGTATATATATATACATATATATGTGTGTGTGTGTGTGTGTGTGTGTGTGTGTATATATATATATATATACTTTTTATGGGACCCCCAAGAGAAAAACTAACAATAATTAAAAATCAGGACTTTAATTGACATCCACTTTCGTCTTGGACTCGACAGTTTTAATAAACTGTATGGTGCTTTGTTTTGAGCATCTATCATTAGTTACAAAATGGCTTTTATTTAATCACCTGTGGTATATTAGTGACGCTTTGTATTTCTGGAAATCCTGTATACCAGAGCTCATTATCCAATTATGCCAGCCTGCAATTTGAAGTATCTTCTTTGAATATTTAGAGATCTTTGAACACTGAATAAATAAAACAGCAAACTCATTTTCATGAGTAGTTTTCACATTGGACTAACACTACCTATCTATTAAATTCACCTATTAATTCATACTTGAAACTCATCAAATATTATCAGATTAAATTAAGATGTCCTATTTCATTTTCTTCCATTTTGTATAAGCATATTTCATTTCATGAGTTTTTATGAATTGTATAATTTTTTATATCCCCCCTTATTTCCAATGATCTTGGCCTTTGAAGTGGGGTTCATCTACATACATAGTTACAAGAATATACCCCACCCCACCCCCACACACACATACACTTTCATACACACATGCATATAACCATGTGAATACCTGAAACATTAGCCTGTCTCTCACAGCATCTTTCAGACCGCCAATAAAATTGTTACCTAGATTATTCATTTATTTAGTTTTCTGTGTGCAACCTCAGTCCTTATGGGTTTAAATGCAAACACTCTATTTTTATTTTTCCGAGATAGAGAACAGAATGAGAAAGATGTAAAAAGCATTTGATTTTCTTAACATTTTAAGTTCCAGACAACACTGCAGACTTCATAGTCTGTCTTTGTTCAGTACA
This sequence comes from Mustela nigripes, assembly GCF_022355385.1. Classification (NCBI taxonomy): domain Eukaryota; kingdom Metazoa; phylum Chordata; class Mammalia; order Carnivora; family Mustelidae; genus Mustela; species Mustela nigripes. The sequence continues at coordinate 75,048,832 of NC_081571.1, read as the reverse complement.
AACTTATTTTTCATCCTTTATCCTTTCGCCAACTAATCTGTAGTTTCTTACGGCTCCAGTAATATTTGTCGGACTCATTCAAGTGCCAGGTGCTATATATTATCACTAATCTGAATTTCACAGCAGCCGTATAATGTAGGCATTATCAATATATACATCTTACAGATGGAGAAACTAAGGCACAGAGAAGTTAAGTAACTTACTTAAGGCTACACAGCTAATACATGGCTGAGTTAGGATTTGCATCCAGGCAATTAGGACCTAAAGCCCAGGCTCTATTACTGAGTCACAGAAAAGCTATATATATACCAAACATGAGTCATACCTTTTGTGGAGGCTCTCTCATAGGACTGCTAATTACTCATATATAAGTGACATAATGTGATTATATTTTAGATGACAGAAACATTATGATATTCATGAAATAACCATTGCTATGAGAGGCAGTTTTCTGAGGAATGGAGGTGAATTAAGCAAACCAATCATTAGAAGTATCCAAAATAGTTCTCGTTTTCCCTGGAAAAGCAGATGATTTAATCAGAGCCACTGGAGTTAGGACTTTTGCAGCAGCTAAGAGCTCAAATGCTTACCATTCACTCCAAATATGGCAGATGCTGCCCAAGAACCCTCTTCTCTCAGTGACCTTCTGGAACAATGAGTCTCTTCAGACAATGACACAAGCTGCTTACAATATATCACATTTCAGTGAGGCCTCTAGAGACTTTTAACATATTTTATTATGATTGTGGTAAAAAAAAAACAATTGTGTTAACATGTAAATGTTGGTTCATAGACATTTTTCAAGAGTAATAGTAACCAGTGCAAGTCACCTCTAAAATGAAGAGGTTAAGTATAAACACTAAACAAAGCTGTTAGAAGGAGAAAGTCTGTTCTCATGCTCAGCAGAGGAGGAGATACGACCCTGAAGATCGATGGGAGAGGAGGGAGCTAAAAGTTAGGGAAGACAATAGAACGCAAGAGAAGCAGGAGGACGTGAAGTAGGGAATTAGGAAAACATTCAAGATATGAAATTAACGGAAAGAGCACAGATTATGAATCTAACCCTGTGACGAAGGGGGAGCAGTGGGACCAAATCCAGAGTCAGGAAAGTGACCAATCAGGTTGCCAGATGGCAAAGGACACCAGAGCCCTTCAGGGAGAAGCTCCCTGAGGCCAGGTACATTCTGCATGACCCATTGTTGGTGGAATCCTGGAATCACATTCTTCTTAAGTACACCCATGCTACATAGCTTTTTCCTGTTGTTTTCTGGTCACCTCCTTGCCCTTTGCGACAGCTGTTACCTACCACCTAGGGACTGCTGACCTGCAGAACTTTTCAGGGGAAAGTGTGGAGCTGGCCGCCATTTTTTTTTTTTTTTTTAACACTTCAGGAAGCCTAGAGGGACTCGTTCATGCACCCGATGTAAGACCAGACGTGCTAACTCAAATGCCAACTGCAATACTTTTTGCTGGAAATCTGCACATTCTAGGTGGCAGTGCAACTTCCCTTATGCCAAAGTTTTGTTATTGTTGTTGTTGTTTTAATGGGATTCAGAGGGGGCACACTAATAAGACTCCTTGCCAACACATTTTGAGAATTTCTAAAGTACGTGTTCCCACCAGGCCTACCTCCAGCCAATATCACAAGGACTGTGCCTTGAAAGCCACTAAGGTAGTTTTCCTTTTGTCATTCTTCAAGAGAAATAATGTTCTAAGAAACTGTACTAATGCTGCTCCATATGAAATTCATCTTTTGCTTTCCCTGTGTGTTGCATATAAGACTCAGCTGATTCCCGGCAGCGATAAAGCAGTAACCATCATTTCATGGCTCTCATACCTAATTAAATAAAGACCATGCTTCTCTTTTCACCATCCTGACACCCAACGCAAGCCCTGGAGATGGAGACAGATAGAGATACAGGTTCAGATATAGATAAAGATACAGGCATATAATGGTTTTCTACACAAGATCAGAAAATTGACTAGAAATGAGATTGTGAGTGGGTAATTTGGCTATTGAGAAGCCAAATCAGTTTGCATACAAGCTAAAAATTTCCTTGACCCAGTGCTGTCCTCCAAACAGTAGTAGGAAACAGTGACCTTGGTCCTCAGTCGCCATAGCAAAGACACTGGAGGATAAAAGTGGAGTTTTGCAAACTTCAAAAATGAAGAAAATCCTCACAGCTTTAATGATTTTTGCAAATTCAGTGCAAGATAGATATAAAGGGTTTTCTTTCAAGCAGTATAAAATTCATTAAACTATGAGGAAAAAAACCCACAGAGAAGCCTCAGGGAAAGAATCGTTGAAAAGGGAAGTATAGATAGACTATTTAGATTAAATTCAAAACTCTGAAATTAAAACTGTTTCCCCAGTGCTATATCAAGTTTCATTTGAATCCTAGTTCAAATTTGATAATGTTTGGTCTTTGGTGGTGTCCACTATTAGTGAGGATGGACATGTAAAGGAGCCTTTCTATCTTATGACTCTAAGTTTTTAAAAAAATTATATTCCTTTAAAATATGAGGTCTAGGAAACTATTTCTCTTTCACCTACCTGGGAGCTTTCATTTTCATCTCCACTTGGTGTCTCTGTGAAGGTCTTTCTAGAGGGAGGGCAGTCGCACAAAGATAAGTGTTGGGCAGTGTGCCACTCAGCTCAGCACTGGTTGCCATCTCCTGATCTGGGTCAGGCCTTCAGTCTTCTCAGGATTTTGCCCATCAGTGAATTAATTCAACCTAGTATAACATAAAGGAGTGACATAACTCTGTGATCCTAAATATCACCCATTGAAACAACTTCATGCAAGGTGCTCCATATTAAATTTTTGGATTTTATGTTAAATATTAAAGACACAGAAACTAACACTCAAAGGAGGACATTTCTCGCCCACGTTCATACAATTTGTAGGTGCCCAAGTTGGAATAACATGGGCTCTCTGATTCTAATCCAGTGTCCTCACCAAAGGACATCATGATGCATGCTCAGAGAACCAGTTCCTTCATTAATTTTGAGACGCACGTCTAGAAAGTAGGTTGGAAAGTGTACTTACATTTGTGGATTATCATCTTCTCTTCCTGTGGGTATATAGACTGAGGGTCAAAGTATAATCAGGACATAGTCTAGGGAGCCAGGAATCAGTGTGGGGGATGGGTAAAGGAGGAAGGCTGCGTGATTCAACCATAATGGCATAGGCTAAGGTCATATGAGGTATCCCTTTTATAGATAGGATGCTACTACTCAGAGATGAGATCTACCTGTTTCATAATCCTGGGGTCTGACTACTTCTCTTCTGCGGTTCAGATGTTTTGTTGGGGCAAGGGACATAATGATGACCAACATATTATTCCTGCCTTAAGGTGCTTGTGAGGTGGTGGAAGAAAGTGACATGCAAACAGATGCTATGAGAGGCTTGAGGACACACAGGAGACACACAGAACTTTAATGATGAGATCAGAGGTGTTTTCTCACAAGGATGGGGTAGACTGAAATCTGAAGTAATGCCTAGCCAGGTGAAGGGGGTTAGGAGAAAGTGGCATGAGGAAGCGCACTCAGGACCACAAGAACAGCAAGCTTTTTCTTTGGCCAAGAGGAAACAGTGGTTTTCTGGAGACCACTAGAAGTTTACTGTGGCTCAAGTGTTGAGCAAGGGAGAAATGGTGTGTTGGAAAAATGAGCAGGGCACTGCAGGTGAAAAGCTATGAGTGGTGAATGAGCAAATTTAGGTATTGTCTGAAAGGCATTTAAGCCCAAGAGTGACATAACACCCCCTACATTCCAGCATCAGCATGGGAAATGGACTGAAGGGGCCCTAGACTGATAATTAGGACCATTGGTCCTGAGCCAGGCAGTGATCGTTGCCTCAACTAAAGGCAACTGAGACAAGGGAACGTGTAGGGGTGGTGGAATACAGAGGGTAATATTTGGTGATTAGTTGGAAGTAAAAGAAGAGCAAAGATAGGTGACCAGGGTGTCACCTGGTTTTCTAGATTACCAGAGGTATGCCAAGATGGAGAGAGCAAGAGAAGGAACGGGGGGGGGGGGGGGTTTGTTATATTTAGGGGGAGGGAGCTGGCCACATTTACCATGAGATCCCTGAGAGATACTTATGGGACAATGTCTGTGGGTAGATAGAAGGTTTAAAGTTTAGGTAGAGTCTTAGGGTTGAAAGACATTATTAGGGAGGAGCAAAAGTCAAAATCCAGTTGGTAATTTAAGCCTTTAGAAGTCCTAAGTTTACCATGGTTCTTGAGGAACAACACATGAATTGTATAAGCCATAAGGAGGAGCCTGAAATATGATTGAGAAGTCACAGCCCAAGAAGGAGGAGGAAAGTCTAGAATGTTTGTCATCAAATCCAAAGGTAAAAATATTCCAAGAAGGAGACTGTGGTCAACAAGCTCCTATTTCAGAGAGGTAAAAAAAATGTCACCATAGAAAACACTTCTATCTGTAATAACATCAGGAAGAATGAAATATTAAGGTGTAACCTTAACCAAAGACATAAAAGATTTCTTTTTTTTTAAAGATATTATTTATTTATTTGACAGACGGAGATCAAAAGTAGACAGAGAGGAGGTGGGGGGTGGGGGGAAGCAGGCTCCCTGCTGAGCAGAGAGCCCGATGCGGGGCTTGATTCCAGGACCCTGGGATCATGACCTGAGCCGAAGGCAGAGGCTTACCCATTCAGCCACCCAGGTGCCCCAACATAAAAGATTTCTACACTAAAAATGATAAAACATCATTGAAAGAAATTACAGAAGACACAAATAAATGAAAAGACATCTGTGTTCATGGACTGAAGAATTAATATTGTTAAAGTGTCCATGCTACCCAATGTGATTCACAGATCAAAGCAATCCCTATCAAAATCCTAATGTACATTTTGGCAGAAATGAAAAAAAAAAATCCTAAAATTCATGTAGACTCTCAAAGATCCCCAAACAGCCAAATAAACAAACAAAGGCCCAAAAAGGACAAACTGAGTTGAGACCTCATCTCCCTCATCCCAAAATATATCACAAAGCTTCAATAATTAAACAACATGGTACTGACATAAAGACAGACTTATAGATCAGTAGAACAGAAGAAAGAGAGCCCAGAAATAAACCCTCATGTCTGTGGTCAAATGATCTTCAACAAGTATGTCAAAACCACACAATGAGAAAAAGAAAATCTCTTTAATTAGTGATGCTGGGAAAACTGGATGTTCATATGCAGATTGGACCCTTACCTTAGATCATATACAAAAAGTAACTCAAAATGGATTAAAGAATTTAATGTAAGACCTACAACTATAATACTCCTAGAAAAAAAATTACAAAAAATTTTCATGACATTGAAATTGGGAAGTCATAATAAGTCATTATGTATTGGATATGACATCAAAAGTACCCATAACAAAAAAAAAAAAAAAAAAAAGAATAAACAAATGAGATTACATCAAACCTAAAAACATTTGTGCATAAAAAGAAAACAATCAACATGGTGTAAAGGCACTCTCTGGAATGGTAGAAAATTTTTGCAAACCATATATCTGATAATATCCAAATGTATAAAGAATTCTACAACTCAACAACAACAAAACAGGTAGCAATGGACTTTGCACATTTCTACAAAGAAGATATAAGAATGGCCAAGAACCATATGAAAAGATGTGCAGCTTTGCTAGTCATCAAAACCACAATGAGATACAATCTTGCAGTCATTACAGTGACCACTATTTAAAAAACTAGAAAATAAAAAGTATTGGCAGGGATATAGAGAAATTGGAACAGTTGCGCACTATTCCTGGGAATGTGCAGCCACCTTGGAAAACAGTATGAAGTTCTTCAAAAAAAAATTAAAAATAGTTATGATCCAGCAATACAACTTCTGGGTATACATCAAAAAGAATTGAAATCAGGGCCTTGAAGAGATATTTGCGAACCCATATTTGTTGCAGAATTATTCACAATAGCCAAGAGGTGGAAGCAACTCAGAGGTCCATTAGCAAGTGAATGGGTGAAGAAAATGTGGTGTACACATACAATAGAATATTATTCAGCCTTAAAAAGGAAGGAAACTCTGACACCTGCTACAGCATTGATAGACCTTGAGGACATTGTAGTCAGTGATGTAAGCCAGTAACAAACAAAGAAGAGCGATATGATTCCACTTCTCGGCATTTCTAGAGGAGTCCAGTTTACAGAAACAGGAGGTAGAATGGTGGCTGCAGGGAGCCAGGGGAGGGAGCCAGGGGAAGTTCAATGTCTACAGAGTTTTAGTTCTACAAGATTAAGAAGTCCTGGAGGTCTTTAGTAAAATAAGGTGAATGTACTTAACACTACTGAACTGTAGTACTCTTAAAAATGAATGCGATGGTACATTTATATCATGTGTTTTTGATCACAACTTTTAAAAAATTTTAATGAAAAAATGGCAACCATATTGGCAGTAAGACAGTGGTAGGTGACGGTGATGACAGCAAGCTCAGACATTTGGGTAGAAGTTGGGTTCTAGGAGATGAGTAGTGTGTGACAGCTAAGAAGTGAAAATGAATCCAATCCTTTCTTCTCAGACTTGTCATCCTCAAAGCTTCCAGACAGACCACTCATTACTGGCTGATTCTTAATGTTTTCAGATACATCACCCCTATTTACTATAGGGCTATCAAACCCTTTCTTCCACTGCAGCATGCATGGAGAAGGATGTTTACACAACACACAAGGTCAACAGCTGGAAATCCCAGGGAGTTGGAAGCATCAGACATCCAGGATTCCTGCTGCTCCAGGAAACACGGAGCTGCCCAGGGGCCAGAGGATCAATATCCTCAAGAAAATCAAATCATTAGCAGCTGGGGGTTAGGAAATGGTTTACTGGAATCCTTTGATGTTACTCGACTCCACTTGAAGCCACTCTCCACCTTTTGGTTAGAAATGACTCTTCAGTTGTCAATTTATATACTACTCCCCATAATTTTCCATAATTTTTTTTTTTAAAGATTTTATTTATTTATTTGACAGACAGAGATCGCAAGTAGGCAGAGAGGCAGGCAGAGAGAGAGAGGAGGAAGCAGGCTCCCTGCTGAGCAGAGAGCCCGATGCGGGACTTGATCCCAGGACCCTGAGATCATGACCTGAGCCGAAGGCAGCGGCTTAACCCACTGAGCCACCCAGGCGCCCCTAATTTTCCATAATTTAAATCTCAGGAGGTCACTTTATATAGTATTTGCTCGGCTATTTCTGAAATTGCTTCATTGTTAGGGTTTTGTTTAATCATAAATTCTTATGTCCATAAAGACATGAACAGCACTAAGATCAGTTCAAAGAGATGAAGCGACTAAGGCTGAAAACCATTCGGATCAGGGTTCAAGCCAAGAGGCCACTAAAGAGGCTCAAAATTTGGGGATATCAATTATCAGCATTAGACATGGCCTAGAAATCCAGAAGTCAATGCAAAAAGGGGAGAGAGCCAACCAGAATTTTGGAGTTAAACTGGCAATAGTCAGGGATCAGGGCATCAAACAGAGGAGGAACCTCTCAGAATTTATGTCCTCTGGGCATTCAGTTGTATCTCTCAAAAAGATACATTGAAACCCTTATCCCTAGTACTTGTGAGGGTGACCTTATTTGGAAACAGGGTATTTGCACATGAAATCAAGTTAAGATGAGGTCCTTATGGTGAACATTCATCCACTCTGATTGGTGCCCTTATATGAAAAGGAGAAGAGAGACAGACAGACAGACAGACAAGAACAGGATGTGATGAAGAAACAGACACTGTGAGGCATCTACAAGCTAGGAAGCACCAAGAATTGCCAGCTGTCACTGGAAGCTAAGAGAGAGGCTTGGAACAGACTCTCCCTCAGAATCCCCACAGGGCACCAAGCCCACAGAACCTTGATTTTGGATTGCCAGGCTCCAGACATGTGAGACAATAAATTTCTGCTGTTCTAAGTCAGCTAGTGTTGGTACTTTGTTACAACTTTGTTAACTCAGGAACTAATACAACCACCAGAGTCTTGGTCTCTGGCCTCCAGAAGTAGTGCTCCCTTTTTGGTGCTGGGAAGTAAGCAGCTGAGAGTATGGCATAATGGGAGGTAACAGGTTCATCTCAGGGTATAGACCAGCTATCACCAACCAAGAGCAGCTTTCTTAGCAGCTGAAATCTTCACCTTCACTCTTCATCAAGTAAGTCAATAAAAAGTGAGTTTTATGAATTTGAAACTTTCTTGGAAGACGAGTTTCTCTAAACCCTTCCAAATTGTCATTCCATGAATGACTGACTCAAACCAGATCACTCATAGACCCTGTTCTTGGCCTCATTCCACTGGCACTCGGAACTTTTTATAAATTACCTTAAGTCTCTCTTGCCTTTGAACAAACATAAAATGATTTCCCTACATTGATGAGTTGTTGGTTGGGCCATTCGACAGTGGTGCTAATTCAGAATTACTTTCATGTTTTTCTCATAACATTCTGTAAGACAATCTCTCGATTTTTTAAAAAATGGGAAAGTTTGTAGGAGAAAACATGCCCAAATTAGGGGAGAATCTCCCCGTTCAGCTTTGCCTAAACTCAGCACGTCCAGCCCTATAACTACTGCTTAGCTGTGGGGACTCTATCCTGTTTGCTTTCTGCAACCAAGAGACCATTTTTTTTTTTTTAATGAATGGCAATTTTTTTTTCTTTAAATCCTTTCACAGTTTGGGAAACTGGATTGTTACGGTTCTAAGGAAAAAGTATGATAGTATGACAGACAATTGGTTTTCAGTTTTATGAATAGCAAAAAGAATTTTTCATAGCTGTGTTAAGACTATAAGGAGTGGAGTCTATAACTAGTGTTACCCTGTGTACCTAAACTCCAAATGTGAATACACTGGAGGTGTTGTCATTGCCTTGATCCCTTTTGGACTTAAGTTTAACACGATCCATCTGTTCTTTGTTCTGAGTCTCAGTCCATATACTTTGATTTAAGGACATACGTGAGAGTGTCAAGGGTGACTCTTGGTTTCAGATTCATCTGATGGTAACATTTGCTGAAGCCGGAAGCATTAGCACAGAACCCTATTCAAAGGAAAAATCAACAAGTCTATCTTGGGCATGTTGTAATGAGTTTGAGACTGAGTGGAGACACCTAACGGCTGCATGTGTACATCTAGAGTTCAGAAGGGAGGGCTGGCTGGCTAGAGATGCAAATATGGATGGTCAGTGTAACCTTCACATAGCCCCTGCTTACCATGTTTCAGGCACTGTTCTAGGTACGTGGGATAAGTCAGTGAAGAAGCCAGACAAAAATCCTCACCCTCTCTGATTCTTTGGTTGAAGTGATGTTCTCTGTGTGGACATAACAGTGCAAGTTGTGAACCTGGGTGAGGTTGTATAGAGTGGGAAGAAAAGAGATTCTAGAACCTTGAAGAATAGTGTTTACTGTGCCTTACTGTTAGTGCAACACAAATAATCTCTCTGATTTTCTCCATGTATATTTTGACTTTCAGTTTTGTTACAAACTCTCTCTGTCTCAAGTTCAAGCTCCCAACAAGAGAAGGTCTGATGGTCCAGCTAGTCAACCTCATTCCTTCTAAACCAGAATTTTGTATCTCTGGTTGCTTACGATGCTGGTCATCCCTACAGAAAGCTATCACCTTCTAAAAGGTCCATATCCAGGCTGAACCACCAATAGTGCCACCCTTAAATGGGACAGGTTTCCTAAGACAATCCTTTCTTTCAACTCTCCACTGTGGCCTCTGCTATGGAGAAGCTAGCTAGACCCAGAAGATGTGGGACAGGCAAAGAAGAGACCGTGTTCCCTCCCTGATTCCAGGTCAGATGTCACACCTGTAGCTCTGTGGGGTAGGGGTGAAGGGAAGGTCTGAATCAGGTAGGAGACTGGATTGGACTGGATTGATTTTTAATAAACGGTGGCCAGAAATTTACAGAATTTGTGTAAGAAGAGCAACCAGTCCTCTTTTGATTTATTCATAATTCTGCTTCCCTGTTTTAGGGTTAATGAGTTCATTCTTGGCCTTTTCTTATATTCTCCTCAGTGTGCTGGCTCAGTAGTGGGCACGGCGGGAGATGGGGTGCGTCTGGCATTCGCACACACAGCCATATGACAATCGCATATTTTTTACTCTGATATTAACAAAAGAATGACTTAGATTATTTCTAGGAAATGAGAAATGTACATGCATGCTATTTGGTTTGATGCCGTTCCTATTTCCATTTTGCTTTGCATAAAATATGTTGATTAATGTGAATTTTCATAGTGCCTCTAATAAGCCTTTTTATCAAAGTCTGCAAAATTGAACAACTCTACAATCTGCCATAAGCCTACTCAGGAATGGTACTTGGAAAATGCATGATTGTTGCCTGAAAAGGAATTACTTAAGGAGACAGAACACAGCTGAGGTTCAAGACCCAGTGTGGGGGCTACGAAATGTGTGTCTCTCGTACCTCCAATTAAAGTGTTGTATTTATTTTATGACCAACACCATTCCTGATACTAGTTATATGTACACGAAGGTGGAGCAAAAAAGGGAATTTACTGTAGATAAATGTCACACTGTCAGAGAAAGAAGTTACAGATAAGTGAAGAGGAGATGCCAGGATGAACCCTGTGGCTGGATGGGCCTTATGAACTCAGTTTATTTTAAGATAGAAGATGGAGAGATACATATAGATACACAGATACATAGATACATGGGCAGATACATATATATGATCTCAGGTTACGTAAGACACATCCATCCATACATAGGTGGTAACTTTAGATATATAGGTATAACATGTATATATACATCCATGAATTCCCTGGCTCTTTCCTCTGCGAGAACCTAGAAGCAGTGCTATACCAGTAACAACAAGCAAACCCAGTGCCACGATTTTCATTTCTAAATACCGTTCTCCAGCAAAGAAAATCAAGACTCTTTGTGGAGAAATGGCTGATTCTTGAGCTCAGTCAGAGAAAACACAGGATAAGACAAATATTTTGTGGGGCCCAGAAAGTAAGAAAGAACTTAGAAAAGAAAGGAAAAGGAAAAGGGAAAGGGGGACACCTGGGTGGCTCAGTCAGTTAAGCATCTGCCTTCGGCTCAGGTCATGATCCCAGGGTCCTGGGATTGAGTCCTGCATTGGGCTCCCTGCTGAGTCTGGAGCCTGCCTCTCTCTCTGCCTGCTGCTCCCCCTGCTTGTGCTCTCTCTCTCCATCTCTGAGAAATAAACAAATAAAATCTTAAATAAAAAGAAAGAAAGAAAGAAAGAAAGAAAGAGGCATGTCGAAAAGAGTAGAGGAGCCAACTGAAAGAGCCTCCAATGGCCAAAGCAGGAACAGTTAAAGCCATAAAACAAATAACAATAGTATTAGATTCTTAACCCAAAGAATGAAATAAACAATGAAAATCCATACTTATGTATAAATAAAGGATAGAATTTAAAAATGGAGAAGTGCCAACTCTTCCTTACAGCATAATCCCAAGTAAATAGAGAGGAATAGAAATAATAGAATCATAAATGAGGAAAATAGAAAATCTCCATTAGAAAATTACAATTACAGTCACGACAGGTGGGATCTACTGGTGGATCTACTGGTGAAGTTCGTGTGAAACTCTAAGAAGAAATAGGGTATTTGTATGACCTCCAAGTTTCTCCCTTCAAAATTCTCTCTTTTTTTTTTTTTTTTAATTATTCTGATGGTTTTAACATGTGTCTACAAATTCTTTGGTACTCCTCCCTCCTAAGAGATAAACCTTAAGTCTTCTCTCCCTAACCATGTGCCAGAGCTGGTGACTTGCTTCTACCTCATAGTGTGAGGAAAGGGTAGTGTAAGGACACTTAACATTAGAGTGGAGAAGCCCAGCAGACACACTTTACCCCTGGTTACAGTTGCCATCACCAATATTAAGACTATTGGTGTCATGTTCCCCTGATATCATGAGATAAGTTTATCTCCATGATATTTTTACCCCAAAAGCCATAACAAATCTTGAGAAAACATTAGACAACCCCAAACTGAGGGACACCCTACAAGTTACCTGTCCAGTATTCCTTAAAACAGTCAAGGTCATTCACAAAAAGAGAAGATAGGAGAAACTGTCACAGCCTAGAGGAGCCTCAAAAGCCATGACAATGAAATATGACGGGCTACCTAGCGTTGGATCTTAAAACAAAAAGACACTGATATAAAAACTGGGGAATTCCAAGTAAGTTCTGCACTTTCAGGTAAAAGTATTTGACCAAGGTTAATTTCTTAGTTTTGATGAATGTTCTATGGTTACGTAAGATGCAAACGTACGAAAAAGCTGGGTCAAGGGCATACAGGAACTCTGCACTATCTTTGCAACTCTTATTTAATTCAAAATGATTTCAACATAAGGCTTTTGTTTTGTTTTGTTTTGTTTTTATTTGTTTTTAGATAGGATAAGGATTTTCTATGGTAAGCTCCAATAATACAACATATAGATATAAATTCATTGCTATGTGGTCTGGTGCAAAGATGCATACATCTGTGAAACTTTAGACCGTGAATATGTTATATAGAATTTATAGTTAGTTATGCTCTTTTGATCTTAAAAAGTTGAGAGCATGCATTTCATCAGGACCCAAACACTCTCTCTGATTTTGTTTCTAATAGAAAATCTGATGAGGCTTGTCGCTTCTCTTTCTTCATCTTTATCAGTGAAATAGCCCAACCAAAATTGGGAGACTTGCTTGTACTGGTCAAATATGGCTGCTTCCACCTTGTGAGGAACCTAAGAAACGGATAATAAAACGAGGAGAAATAACACAAACAGGCCACTTTGGCCTGTCTTTCGGACTCCACTGATTCTGCTTTTTTTTGTTCTCCATTTCATCACCATTGTGTTATCTTTGTCCTGTGTGTGTAAAAGTGTGGTGTGAGGCCACACGGCACAGAGTCCTGCTCTTAATTTAAAATGTGTTGTCTTAATAGGGGAAACATGCACATAATTAGGAAGTTATGGTGTAAAGGCCTGAGCACTAAGGTTGTAGAAAACGCAAGGGATTTCGGGGAGGGCATGCCTAATTCAGATTAGAAGCAGGGAGGCACGATGTGTCTAAAAATGATGAATGTTGTTAGCAAAGTGGGAGAAAATATTCCATATTCAAGAAACGGCAGGTACAAAATTGCAGAAGGAAAAATGCATCTCTTGCATCTCTTGCTTGAAAATGTTGTTTTGATGAGGCTGTACGAAACAGTTTTTAGAAGCTCAGGCTCCAGAATCAGAAAGATTGCGGTCACACCCCAGTGCTCCCACTTGCAGCCGTGCGACCTTGGGTGGCTGATGGAAGCTCCTGTGACCTCAGCTTCCATATCTGTAACATGCTAGAGCCCGGAACTACACCCAGGGCTAAACTAGGGTTTGAGTAATGGCAGCGAGGCCGAGTGTCCAGCATAGTAGTATCTAGCACTCAGCTTTACTAATTCAATTCCCAATCATTGCTATTCTGAGAAATCTTCCTGGAAGAGATAAGAGATGGTTTTTGAGGGAGTTAACCAAGTGTAGAAGGAACGTGTGTTGCATAGGGGGCACAGAGTGAGGTACGTTCGCAGGCACACATCCGTGACCTGAAGTAGGACTGCGGGAGGGACATGCAAGCCAATATTGTTGGAGTAGAAAGAGCAAGAAAGGCATGGGGAGGTGGTGGGGTGGCGGAGAGAGAAGGTCATTTATGCCATTTATGCTTCTACACTCAACTGACCATCCTTGTGTTACTTTAAGGACCAGGAACATGATGGTGTTTCTTTTTCAAGCGTTCTGTAAAGAAAATGGGATTCAAGGGGCAAGATGGAAACCCAGTTAGGGGAGTTTAAGGAGTGGCATAAGATCAAAAAAACAAACAAACAAAAAACCCAAGAAGCCCGAGTGGCTGCTGGCTTCAGCAGCACGGGAAATGTAGGTGACTGGTGAGAGCATCCTCCCTCCTAGGGGCTGGAGAGAGACCTGAATCCGAACCGGAGGGGATAGAAGATGAGTAGGAAGGTAGTGACGAGAAACAGCAGACTGTTTTGAGCAGAAGTTTGAAAAGGGAGGGGACTGGGGAAGAACACTAGATGGGGAGAAATGTCCGACACTCTCTATGTAAATCAAGAGTCTTGAGAAAATAAACCACACGGTGAGAGGCAGAAGCTGGAGAGTGGGAAAGGCTGAGGGAGTCCAGTGCTGGTTGGAGGAGAGAGGGTGGACGGCCCAGCGGGTGAGTGTCCTCTGCATTCGTCCCCACTTGCTGAGATGAGAGCACTTTCCTGCAGAGCTAGTACTGACAGTGACATCGTGAGAGCTGTGGGTTTTATAGCACATTTCCCTTGAGTAATCCAAATTGTAGGCAATATGCTATCTCACTTATAGATCTGGCATTTATATAAAAGAAGGAAGATCCTCATTTTTCATTTGAGGATGTTGAAATCCAAAGTGGTTAAGGGATTGTAAAACTGAAGAAATTTTAAATCTACATCTTCTTACTTTTTTTTACTGTTTTTATGGAGACTATGTTTTCTCCAGTGTTTTCTAAATCAAAACAGGAGGACAATTATGTGAGCGTGTATATATATATATATATATATATATATATACACACATAAATATATATATACACATATATGTGTGCACGCACACACATATATACATATATATATAGTGAATTCCCTCTGGTGTGGGCTTTTTCCTATTACTTACTGAATATTTGTCTCATAACAAGAACCAACTATCTAGTTTACATGGAATTCTAATATAATTTCATCTGAAGTGAAGCAAAAAATGCATTTTTTATCATAATGAACATGTTTCTATGACTCAGTAAGTTTCCTAATGGAAACAACTGTGTCTTGGTTAAATAACACAAGAGAAATATAATGTAAAATAGAGGTGTTTGGGACCTACGGGGGAAAAAATACCAAAAGCAAACTGTTCATTACTCCTAACTCTACGAAATTATTAGGTCCATTAATAGGACTCAAGGGACCATCATATAAGGAAAACTTACCCATTCAACATAATTTGGTATCTGGTATTGAATAGGGTTTTCCTCCCTCTTACTTACATTTGTGTAAGTAACAAAAATGTTACTTACATTTACATTACACTTACATTACATTTTTGGCTAGCCTAGCCTTGTCACAACTGGTACTCTGCTCCCCAAAGTAACCTTCAGGACATGTCAAGTCTGTAAGATCGTAGGTTTGGCACTGTGTACATCTTAGGGATCTCATACGACGGTATAAAGTAAGAGCGCTTCATAAGTGCTCTGCTGGTCTCCCAAATCGGGAAGCACAAAACAGCCTCCTAAGTCCCCAGGGCACCAGCTCCCCAAAGAACAGTCCTTCTCTCCCCCATTTTCTTCAGGGCCAGGCTGTAAGGGTGACTGAGTAACACCTCTAAGTCTGTTGAACGATGTCACGAAAGAAATACCGCATGATATCCATCAACTGATGTTATGAAGCTACTGGAACATTTTGCGGTGCCAGCTGTCATACTAAAATGTATATTTTGTCATCCACAAGCCAAGAAATAGAGCCCTCTGGTGTGTATCAATAAAACCCCAATTTGACCTTGGAAGTAGGATTTATTCCAGATTTTTTATAAAAGTTGGGGGCGGAGGGGAGAATTAGTGACTTAAAACACTTTGTTTTAACGTGTATCGTAGTGCTATCTATGTTCGGTCATGTGGCTGATGGCCTTTTGCCCAGGAAAAGAAAAGAAAATGTCCTCCATTCTAAGAAACTCTTTATTGGACTCAACAGCCTAGCGAAGAATAATCTTTATATTTCAGATCAAGGTTTTATAGGAACACAGGGACACAGGGATATTAATAAACAACACGTTTGATCATTACTCCAGATAGCCCATCTGTTTTAACCCAGAAGCCATGCAATGGGGGTTGTAAAATCACAGATGTAAAATAGCAAGAGAAACTTGATGGAAAAATAATAGTTTATGCTTTAGGAAGAGTCTCAGTTCTGAATTACTGTGTCATGTATAGATCCGGCAAAACTGGCCAAAGCCATTGGATAAAGAAACAAAGAGAACTCAGCCTTAATTGACTCAGGTCACAGAGAGGAACCTCTTTCTCCAGATTGCCTGTAATGTGGCCATTTTTCAAAGATCGAACTGCCAAAAAATACTCTTCAGCTACATTACCCTGCAGGTCTACGCGCATTTTTTCAAACTAGTGTGAGCTAGATTTTAAAATGAGAATCTTTCCCAAGTCTGAATGCCTTTTAAATTGTTTTCTTTGCAAAGAGCACACCAGAAATTACAAAAATTTTTATTTAACATAATCCTTCAATTCAGTTATTTGTTGCAACGTTTAGAAAGGAACTGAAAACTGAATAATGTTTGAATATTTTAACAGAAGAAAGCTCAGGCTGCATACGGAAGACGGAAACGATGAGGCAGAACAGGGTATGTGTCACTCAGAGCAATTACACCAGACTCTCTCGAGAAGCACAAGGAAAGCAAAAGGCTTTCAGCCGCCCAATGTGTAACCATATCTCCTCGAGACAGATGCAGAGCCACAGAATAGCACCGAGCTTAGATGATTTATATATTTTAAAGCTCAAGGTTTGAATTTTTCTCTTGGATTCTGATTTCTTTTTTGCAAATGTGGGGTTTCTTTTGGTTTGGTTTGCTTTGGTTTAACCATGTGAATCTGTTACAAATCTATCATCAGATCTATTCGTGGCAGCCAGACTTCAGGCTCCGTTGAAGGCATTATTAACTCTTTCCTTTGTGCTGGTCTTTACATGAGCTTTTTCAACGTAAAGACTAAAATCTTGGGTTTGCTCCGCTAGGTTCCTTCCATTCAAGGGTTATGATCTTTGGAATGATTTTTAAGTGAATATTTACAATTACAATGACTATCCGTTAGAAGGTCTTCTTTTGTGGTATGGTATACTGATCTTAAATTATTATCCTGTATATTCAACATAATCCATATTACTCATTTCATCAAAGTACATTTAATCGTGGAGAAATCTGTGCTTACATGCAAGAAAGGGGGACAAGTTTACTTAAAAGGGTTTATCATGTATTAAGAAACTTGAAAGTGGCTTCTAAGAACCAGGTGGTACTTTTGGGTTTACCCCGGCTGCCTCAACCTTGTCCCACTGCACACCCTCCACACACACGCCAGTGCCATCTTGCTCTTGGGCCTTTTTTCTCTCATTTTGTGTCTTGGCCAAGGGCATGGACTGGGAAAGGAGACATGGTCCAGGTTATGGTGATTCATCGCAGTGAAGTAAGAATTAGATGACTTGGCTCCACTCCATCATGGGCCCTTTTTTCTTTTAAACTTTTTACTGCGTTCTATGATCCATTTAGAAAAAGGCATTTTGCTGAAGTTCTATGAACTGAACACACCCAGCACCCAGAAGGTCAACTCTCTCTGAGGATCCCTCCCCATATACGCTCTAGTCACAATACTTCACCCCATCCCGGCACGGCCGCTGTCCGGACACTGCGTAGGATGGAGCGGTGGTTTTAACTCTCTATAAATGGAATCATTCAGGATGTCCTCATGGGTGTTGTCAGGATTCGCTCATTCAATGTTAGTGTGTAAAATTCACCCAGATCCTCGTACTTGGATACAGTTTATTGACTCAAATTCATAAAAATGTCACGATGGGCATTTGAGGAGTGCACGGTTAGGCATGGCCGTGGGCTGGCGAGGCTGCGGTGGGCATGTGGGTATGTCTCTGGTAGTTGTGCGCCTGGGAGAGGGTTGGCTGGGCTACTGGCTGTGTGTGTTCCTCTCTGGTTGATGCTGCTTAACTGTGAACAGCAGAAAGGGCACATGGCAGCTGCTGTTCACAAAGAGGCCCCTTCCTGCTCACAGAAGACTCCAGCCAGTGCCTCCGCAGTGAGATCTGACACATCCACCATCCATGCAACCACCAGTCCTTGTTTGGTTTAACGGGCCCGTTTGCGCCTCTGGGGAGCCATGACACCTGCCACTGGAGATGATTTGCAGGATCCTGAAGAACCTTCTGTGTCATCAAAAAGACCTTCTCCTTTGCTCCTTGTGGTCTTTCAGTTCCATCCTCAATTGATGATGAATTCTAATTCATTGATTCACAGTTCTATATTTCTACTGTCTAGAAGGTACCATAGAAGTAAGTTAAAAATAGGGGTGCCTGGGTGGCTCAGTGGGTTAAGCGTCTGCCTTCAGGCCAAGTCATGATCTCAGGGTCATAGGATGGAGTCCCACATCAGGCTCCCTGCAGGGAGCCTGCTTCTCCCTCTGCTGCTCCCCCTTCTTGTGATCTCTCTCACTCTCTCTCTCAAATTAATAAATAAAATCTTTTTTAAAAAGAAGTAAATTAAAATAGAATCTTCTCCCTGAGTAGTTTACAAGTTTGGGAAGGAGTAAGTAACTCTAATACAAAGTAGAATGAGACAAGTTCCCTTTTTAAAATATTAGGCAGGGGTGCCTGGGTGGTTCAGTTGATTGGGTGACTGCCTTCGGGTCAGGTCATGATCCTGGAGTCCGGGGATCGAATCCTGCACTAGGCTCTCTGCTCAGCGGGGAGTCTACTTCTCCCTCTGACCCTCCCCTTCTTGTGCTCTCTCTCTCTCTCTCTCTCATTCTCTCACTTTCAAATAAATTAAATCTTTTAAAAAGATAAAATAAAACATTAGTCAAGGGGACTATATTTTAATACTGGTAACCTACATATATTAACCATGATATTCTAGGATATTTGATTAAATGCTACAAAATATTATGTCTAAACTTATTCCTAACATTTATCGGTTCACCAATGGTAGCAGGAAGGTCAGGTGAAATGGCAAAGAGTCTGACTTTATTCTCTTCTATGAATCTAGGGACACTCAGCCCACGCCAACAAATGTATGCAATCAGCAAATGGATATTTTCTGCTTATCTCTATATCCTTCCGGATAAACCTAAAATCCTTTCTTTCATTTGCAAGTTATCTGCTGAAGAGTGTAGTTCTGCCAGTGATTGTGTCCTTAGTCATTCCACATATGTTTGTTTAGCTTACTTTGTGTCAAATATTGTAGCGGGACCTGAATAATGAAACACACCCGCCCCCTGCAAGGATCCTTGTCCTCCTAGCCGTGATAGTCTCAGGGTAAAGAGAAACAGTGTCCAAGTCACCACATGCTGGAATTTCAACGACCTTATGTAGTGGATTTGGTAGTGAACCCCCAAAATCCATGTCCACCTGGAACCTCAGGATGGGACCTTATTTGGAAATTGGATTTTTGCAGACATGATCAGTCAAGATCGCACTGCCTTAGGGTGGACCGTAATTTAAATGATTGGCATCTTTGTCAGAGAAAAGAAAAGCAGACCCAAAGAGACCCAGAAACACACAGGGAAGAAGGCCTTGTGATGTCAGAGGCAGATAAGGCAGTGACGCAGCTACGTGGCTCAGGGAACAGCAGGATTGCCACAAAGCTGAGTCAAGGAAGGACTCCTTCCTACAGCCATCAGAGAGGACACAGCGCTGCGGGCTTCTTGATTTGGAGAGCCCAGCCTCCAGCATCCTGGGAGAAGCCTCTGGAAATAAAAGTAGCATCATCTTATTTTTTTTCTCTCCCCCTTTGCTCCTTACCTTGAGCTTCCGGCACTTTGTACCTCAGCTAGAACAGCTCTTCTGTTTGTCATTATCTGTGTACAGACCCATCGCTCCGTTACAACGTGGGCTCCATGAGAGCAAATACTGTGTCTTAGATACTTTTGTATCCCCAGAAGTTCACAGGGAACCTGGCCTTTGGGATTTGATTTATAAGTGACTCTACCGATATGTAAATAAATGAGTCAGCAAAAGCATGAATTAAATACCTCATTTCTGCCCCATCTTCTCGGCCTGTTTTTGCCCTTATATAATCGCTTTTCTCTCTGGTCTGACTTAACATATTACACTTGATCTTAGCCAAAAGGCCGAGAAATGACTTAACATATTAACTGCGTTTTCTTTTTCTCTGTGCTCTTCTTACCACACACAATCACTGACAAATATCTTTCTGCCAGTTATGCCAGAAAATAAGTCTCTTCCTTATGAATTTCTTTGTTTATATATGGAGCCATTTTTCTTTTGCTTTAGGATTTATTTATTTGAGAGAAAGAGAGAGTGCGCATGCACACTGGGGAGGGGCAGAGGGAGAGGGAAAGAGAGAATCCCAGGCAGACTCCCTGCTGAGCGCAGAGCCCACTGTGGGGCTCGATCTCATGAACCAGAGATCAAGACATGAGCCAAAACCAAGAGTCAGACACTTTACCGACTGAACCACTCAGGCGCCCCCGGAGCCATTTTTTTAATTGCCTGTATCTCATGGAAATGCTAGCAGTCTGTGTTCTGCACCTTGGGGAGCTAATTCCTCATCACTCTCACCATCCGAGCCATCAGATGATGGGGAGCATGCTGCGGGGGGTTCCATCGGGGAGACAGGAAGGCAACGAACCCCAGCCTCCTCTTCTCCAAATGAGGTCACCACCCAAGTCAGAAATCCACGGACAAGCCTCCACATTTAATAAGACATATGTTGGCTACCGTAAAATATTAATACTATACGAAACAGAAATGTAAAAACAGTTTCTGAAGTCGATGAGAAATGAGGCCCGTCTTCTGAACTAGAAATAAGCCCATAATCTCACTCTGAGTTCACAACCAATTGGACAACTGAGCCGTATATTGTATTGAAATTGGGTGTTTCTCCCAAACGCAGGGCTCCTGTCGTCTCTGGCCAGTTTGGACACCCCCCGCTTGAGGAGGAGGGGAGAGCTGCCACCCTTCTTCCCATTATAAGAGTTATAAAAACGTTCTCGGCCTCCTATGCTCCTCTTTCCACAAGCCGGAGACAGGCTGGCATTATAAAGTAAAAGCCTACCCAGCAAGGGATGAGAAGCTGCTGGTGTTGGAAACATGCTTCCCGAACCCCCCAGACAGGCTGCCTGATGTGCTGGACCCTGGGACAGAATCAGGGTTCCGAGATGCAGGCTGGGGGGCGGAACCGGAGATGGGCGCACGTGGAGAGGTTAGCCTTGTCAATAGAGAGCTCCGAGAGAAGTAAGGAAGGTTGCAAGAGAAGGCAGCCTCAGAGAGAGAATAAGGTGCAGTGAGAGGGGTAGAAGCACCCTACTCCAATTTTCAGGCCAGGGGTCCGCCGGTCGGGTATACCCTTACGAAGGCTCCTTCGCTCAGCACTGGTGCCATTTAATGATGTCATGTCTCAGGCTCCCTGACCTCTAATTTGTAGAAATATTAAACAGATGGGAAAAATAGAAAAACCATCCTGTACATAGATAGACGATAGATGATGAATACCGTTTGCTTGTCATTTCTTGCAAAGATGTTTTAGGACATATAATGTAATAATTCCCAAGCATCTTTACAACAACATAAACAAGTCTCCCTGTAGGTACCAAATGCGTCGTTTCTGTTTTGAGCTTTCCTTTTGGAATCTGCTGGAATAAATGACTCGTTTTCCTGACCGTTTCGCTCTTTACACGTATTACCACTTAGGAGACTTTGGAGTTCCGCTTATTTTTATTCTTTTGGTTTCCTGTTCTAGCACACATCTGTATAAACTGAATTTTATGTTACTGTATATGCTAGAAATAAGTAAACAATAAAAATAATGGTTGGTGTGAAAGGGGGTTTATATTTAGCAATAAAAGAACCTAATTTTTTTCTTCTTCTTCTTTGAATTATTTTTTCTGCTTTAGTTTTTTGCTTGGTTCAATTTGGGTTTGGTTTTGCGGGTGGTTCAAGTTCCTGCGCACCCTGGGCCCGTAGGTGGCGGGCGGGAAAGCGCACTGGTGGGACTCTGCTGCCATCTACCGTCTGTCGTGCGCCAACTCACTGTTCCCCGATGCAAAAAAAGCTGGTGGCCACCTAGGACTTCAGAATACAGTAAGTTCCCCTTTTCCTTTTGCCTGTTTTTTTCTTTAGTTAAAGCAAAGTGAAGCGAACGCGGACACCAAAGAGAAGCTCCCTTTGCGACTTCGAATCTTTGAGAAATTTCCAAACAGACCGCAAATGGTGAAAATCTCAAAGCTTCCTTCAGATTTTACCGTTCCTAAAATCAGGTATCAACCCATTTATTTTGTTGTATATGCCACATACACTGTCAGGGATTTATCTCAAATCTGATTCAGCCCTTCTTTCAAATTCATGATTGAAAGAGAGTATTTTTTTTCTATTTTTAAGTTATTTCTGTTCCTACTCTCTCTAGCTCTGTTTTAAAAACCATTGTCCCCTTTAAGCAATATATTCAAAACAGTCATTTGATGGTTGTGTTCGCCAAAACAAGAAGGTTGCTTCCTCCTGCTTCTCCCTGAGATGCTCCTCAGGGATTCCACTCCCCAGGTAACTGGCACAGATGCTCAGAGTTGCAGGTAGACCCCAACCTCTGACCTTCAGCCATATAAGGATAAACGTGCCTCTTGTGGCCTTTTATTCTCAAGTAAATAGAGAAATGCCACCAGTCGGGCTTCGGTATTACTGTAATAGCGTTCATGTAGAATGTCATGTCTGATTATGATAGGTTTTGTCTTCCACTACTTTTTTTCAAGTTTAAAAATTCTTTAATACATCTTAGAGACAAAGAACAGTATTGCTGTATAAGGACTGGCTTAAAAGCATGTTTAGTCTGTTATTGTTTCTTTATGCATCATAAACAATGTAACTATTATGGGAGAAAATGGTACCTCATTCCTTCTCATCTTTAACCTGTTCTTAATTTAGCATAGATACAACCTTAGAAGGAAAACCCTGGTGAGATGGCTTGTCCAAAACTCTCTCCTCAAGCTCTAATGGACCCTTGTCTCCCATTTTTAAAAGAAAAAACATGGCATTTCCCACTGAAGCTAATTTGGTTTCCTACCACTTTGCCCTTCAGTGCAGCATTTGCATAAATGATGGTTTAAAACATTTATTTTTAATAATTAAAGGCTATTATTTCAGTTGTAGCTCAAAAATTACAAATAGAAACAAAACAGTTGCAATATGAGATTTTTTATTTTTTTAGCATTGCATGTGCATTTAATTTTTTTAATGTTGTGCTGAAATACACATGGCATTAAATTTATCATCTTAATCCTTTTTAAAGGTACAGTTTAGTAGTGGTTAGTACGTTCATGTTCTTATGCAGTCTACATCCAGACCCTTTTCTTTCTGTTGCAAGACCACAAAGCTATACACATTGAACAGTAACTCCCCATTGCCTATACTGCTAACCCCCAGTAACCACCATTCTACCTCCTGCCTCTATGAATTTGACTATTCTAGGTACCTCATGTAAGTGGAATCATATACCATTTGTCTTTTTGTGAGTGGCTTATTTCACTTAGCATGATGGAACTATAACGTTTTCCCAAAGATTTTATTTATTTATTCATTTGAGAGACAGCGCACATGTGTGTAAGCGAGAGTAGGGGGAGAGGGAGAGAGAATCTCAAGCAGACTCTATGCTGAGTGAGGAGCCTGCAGGGCTCAATCCTACGATCCTGAGATCACGACCTGAGCCAAAATCAGGAGTCAGCTGCTTAACAAACCGAGCCACCCAAGTGCCCCCAGTATGACATTTTAATGTAACTAGTTCTAAAAATAATTGTGTGGGGGCGTTATAAAAATATAAGACTGGTTATGGTGCCATAATATTTAAAATTCAAATGGAAATATATTTGCATTTCTGATTTTAAAAAATTTTAACTTCAAAATAGGAAGAATAAAAAAGCTACAAATTAGATTCAAGATTAGTGGTTATTTGAAAAGGGGTTATTTGAATTCTCACCATGCTTTGGAGATCAGATGAAGCAAGCTTCTTTTTGAGTTATTTTGAGTTTTTCAATGTAAAATTATCTCTTGAGGATTCTTATGATGAGTAGAAGTCAGAGAGATGAACTAATTCTTCCAAGTCTTAGAGGGGATTTTTAAAAAAAAAAAGTATTACCACAATGGGATTCAAAAAAATACCATCAATGACTGAAAATTATTGCTTAAAAGTTATTTCAGGGACATTAGTTTTTTGTTTTGTTTTGTTTTTTTAAAGAAAACTACTTAAAATTCAGAAGCTTTCTCTAAATTAAGTACTTTGCTATCTAAGTCTAAACACCACTCTCTTAGCATGATGTGTCTTATTTTCTTTGAACCTTTGTCACCTTTATCTGAGCTCAGGCAAACACATCAGTGTAAAATGCCATCCATTTCATTAACGATGTTTGACATGTGTGTACTTCATTTGCAAAGGGAAAGTTTCATGAAGCAGTTCATTGATCGTCAGCAACAGGACACCTGCTGCCTCTTACGAAGCCTTCCGTCCACCTCTTCCTCGTGTGATCACTCCAAACGGTCTGCAATCGAAGACAACAAATACATCGACCAAAAGGTAAGAATCTTATCTAGGGAGAATAGAGAAGCGGTGGAGGGAGTGGGGGAAGGGGAGGGGGAGGGGCCAGATGAGGGATGGGGATTAAAGAAAGCCTTTGTTGTGATGAGCACTGGGTGTTGTAAGGAACTGGTGAATCACTGAGTTCTGCTCCAGAAACCAAGACTGCACTAAATGTTAACTAATGAAATTTAAATTAAGAAAAAGTAAGAATCACTACTTCAAGTTACGGAAGTTTTCTTAAGCATATACGATACGATAGAGAAAAGAACTACATAACTTTGGGCTTATGTGGGGTCCTGACATCTAATGTCTCAAGAGAACAATGAAGGAAATAATTTTGTTTGTAGAAGAAATCGTTAAACCTGACATTTGTAAATTTATGAATTTTAATTTCGCATTTGTCCACATCAGCTTTTGTGCTGTGCCAGATAGCAGCCCCGTGACTTTGAGAGGTAGAGAGCCTCCCCAACCCCGCATTTCCTCACATGCAGAAGACTGATGACTAACGGTCAGCCCAGGTTTAACAGTGGCCTGTAGGCTGCCTGTTGCAAGAGACCCTGTTTATTCCAGTTACTGTTTCAGGGGGAAAAAACCAGAGCAAGTTTCTCTGAAATCAGTCAAAATAACTTCTGCATGCTTAGTATGTAGCCGGAATTATCGCTACGTATGTTAGCTTGTTCATGTTGTGATTTATCTCTTGATCATTGAAAAGTAGATAAGGAATTTTTTTTCCCTCAGATTCCACAGTTAGAAAACGAGAGATTGCGGTGCTGGGGTGACTCAGTGGGTGAAGCGTCTGACTCTTGGTTTCAGCTCAGGTCATGATCTCAGGGAGGTGAGGTGGAGCCCCATGTCAGGCTCTGCACTGGCCATGGAGCCTGCCTAAGAGTCTCTCCCTCTTCCTCTGCCCACGCTCCCACTCACTCACTCTCTCCCCATTAAAAAAAAAAAGAAAGAAAGAAAGAAAGAAAAGAAAAAAAGAAGAGAGAAAAGAAAAGAAGGAAAGAAACGGAAAGGAAAGAAACAGATTTTGTAAAACGTCTTGAACATTAGAGTTCACCAAAGCATCTAATTCACTTGCAAGTGTTTTACTTCGGAAGTCTTAGTTTATTTTTTTATTCCTTTGAATTGTGGCTGCCCTTTTTCTGTTGCTTATGATCAAACACCAGCTCCTTCATCCTTTAAGATTCTCTGTTCCCCCACCCCCATCCCACAAGGATTAGGCTTTCCTCCTACCTGTGCCTTTCTCCTCTGCTTCTTTTCTCTTACCCCCTCCTCATGTCTCCCCCTGCCCTCGCCATAGCATCAGGTCCTCTGCTGAGGTTCTCTGATTTTGTTCTCAGCTATGATGATGATGATTTCTCTGTAGTATGTCTCTTCTTGTTCAAGGGTTTCCATTTATTGATTTTCTTCAGTCACCTACAGAAGTGACTTCTCTCTCTTTTCCAATATTGCAGAGGACAAGCTGCCGATGTCATTTTTTTTTTCATTTGAAGGTAATTAGGTTTTTCTTTGGTGGTTGGTTGGTTGGTAGGTTTTTCTGGTTTGAGGAAGCTTTTAAGACTTTCTACATAACCTGGGAGTTCAGAAACCTTATCAGGATATATTTTGTATGTCTTTTCTCACCAGAGCTGCCATAACTGGGGAGTCTTTTCAGTTTGTAGACTGAGATATTGTCAGGAAATTTTTCATTTATTACTTGTTCAATGATTACTTTTCCATCTGCTCCTTTTTTTCTCTTACCTTGTCCCTTATGGCTGCCATCTCTCTGTTTTTCTTCTGTATTTTTGAAATAATTGTTCTACTTAATCTCCCAAACCACTAAATTGATCTCAACTGACAGCATCCTTTGCTTTTAAATTTCGAGTGGGAAATCATGAAATGTGTGCACATGAACTCAAGATCCTCCTTAAAGACTTCAAGTGTTTAAAAAAAAAAATTAGTAAACATGTCACATTTCTTGTCCGCAGTTATATTTCATCCAGTACTATTTACAGAGCACGGATGTGAAAGCGCTCGCGCGGTGGACAATCGGGTAGGAGGATGATGGCCTGGTTTCAGCTAATCAGCCTGAAATTGTGCATTTCATACTAGAACACAGATCGTTCAATTTTAAAATTTATTCCAGAAGCAGACTTTAGGCCAGAGTTGTGGAATGAACCCCCAGCCTGGGCTGTGGTTCCAACCTGCTATCTCCAGAGAGCACCAAGAGCTGGTAGTAATGCCCAAAGTTGGCATAAATCCCTCACCTGCTCTTTTAAATCACTAAGAACATTATCCCACTGGAAACACAAAATTGAAATTAGCCCACGAAACTTTATTCTCTGTCTGAAAGCAAACGTGATGTTTCTCACACTTCCTGAATAGAGTGTTTTGAAATTGGTGAGGAAGAAGATAAAAAAGTTGTTGGCAGGTGTGGAGGTGGTTAGAGGGTGGTCCGAGGAGACTCTGGCACATTCTGTGCACCCCTCTGGGTGACTGCCACCAACCCTGCCCCAGGGATCCCTGGGCTAGGTCACAGAGAATTGCAAATACCATTTCTGATTGCCTTAATGTCCTCATATTTTTGTGGCTTCTTCTTACCTTCTCATTTGACAGTTCTTTTTAACCAACCCAAAGGAAGACAACAGTTATAGTTTTATTCTGCAATCTTACAAATGAGGCTTTCTTCTAATCTAAAATCTAAAGAACTAGCAAAGGCACGGCTCCTTGGTGGTCTCCACGTCACTCAGCATCTTAAAGGAGACTAGAATTTTCTGGAGACCCCAGGCAGTCCCCAAACTATAAGGTTGGCTGATTCCAACACACCATATGTGATCTTACATGAGGAACATGACCAGTGATGGTTAGGTTGGCCTTCATCCCATGCAAGCATTCTTGGCCCCTGATAGGTAACCTACAGGTGGGCTAATGTCATTTAACACCCGCCCCCCAATGAGCATCATTCTCTGGGTCCATCCTCCAGTTGGGAAGGTGAGGTGTAGAGAACATACTTTCTTTTCATCTCAGGAGCACCTACCCTGGTGTGGCGGCAGCAGCAAGATTTGTTCCATGCTACCCTTCCTTCTTAAAGCTCTGGCTCTATTTAGGCCTCCGGGAAAGTCACCTTCACTCCTTTCAAGTTCCCAGGGTTTCCAGCCTCAGCTGCCATCAGCTCCTGCCATTCCTCATAAACACTTGGAACCTCTTGTCTTTGTTGAGGGCCATCCGCCAGGAACACCCAAAACAGAGAACCAACTTAACGAATCTCAACATGAGGATACATAAGGGGGACAGAAATAGAAGAGGGAGCAGTCTGGTGTTTTGAATTTTTAAATATGCCAAGCCTTTTTTGTTTGTCTTAAGAAACCCTAAAGCCACATAAAATTACAGAAACACACGACAAAAATCCTGAACAGAGACCACACCTCTCTTAGCTCCTCTGATAAGCTATTTTTCCGTGAGCACTCGGCCATTTCTGTGACAGCCCCAGCTGCCTTCGGAAGTGCCAGGCCGTGTCCAGGGGATCGCAAGGCTTCTCACTCGGTCTGAAGAAATTCCCCCAGCACCGTACAACACGAACTGAAGCTGTTTTTCCTCAAAGAGTAGTAAGAAATAAGAACTAAATGGCCTATCAGTGATTCCCATGACGTGAACAAGAGGAACACTGAGAGAAAGCATCACCCTTCACGCTTACCTGTCAGGAGGAACTTCTGAGCCCCACTAGACTAGAGGGAACCACTTTTCCCATTGCCCTGGAGAACACTGAGTGCCCAGGAACCTGAAGATGCTGAGTAAAGGGATAAAACGAAACAAACACCTGACCACAAAAGACGGGGATGTTGTTGAGTAAGGGGTGGGGTCTTCTCTCAGTCTGTCCCTGGCTTTGAACAACCCTGAGTAGCTCCGTGAAAGCCTCGCTTTGCAGGCCGTGTGGTTCAAAACGGTTCTGATTACCTTTATCATGCTGTTTAAAACACCTGTCCTTCTCCGCGTATGGAACAAGCAAGCAAAAACATAAAATCTTTCTGTTATTACTGCAGATCCTAAAGGGAAAGGGCAGGAAACAGTGCTTTCCCTTTGCGATTCCAGAGAAACGGGCATTCCCAAGGCTAATTCCCCCATCCTCTCTCCCCCCCGCTTCTCCACCTGAGGCACCAGCCAGGGGTTTCCTCTCCTCCTGATTAAAGGATAACCCACATCTCTTGAGAGGAGTTTTTCTAGTTTTCAAGCAAAAGGCAATGGTTTTCTACTTTTTTTTTTTTTTTTTTTTTTTTTTTTTTTTGGTCCCTATTATTGTAATTGAACTCTGGGTTTCTTAAGTAGAGGACTTCTAGTAAATTGAGATGTGACCTTGCTTTTCCAGTAACCTGGTAATGGGAGCGGCCCACTCTGTCCTCCAAGTGAGTCATGTCCTCGAAGGCAGGGTTTCCCGCCCCCTCCGTGGTCGGATACGGCGACTCTCACCATCCTGGAGCTGAGCTCCCCCGCCTTTCTGCCCTGCTGTCTTCTCTGCCCTGCCATGTCGGGGGCAGAACCTCACAGTGTCTGGAGAACATGAGGGAACCGCACAGTCACCACAGCCGGAGACAGACACACGGATGAGGTCTGTCCGAGCCACCCCTTGTGCCCGCACACTTCCTCGTGCAGTTTCGGAAGTCACGTGATAAAGAACAGGGAGTGTTTCCCTGACAACAGGGCCATGTCTGTCCTCTCTCATACCTGCCTCCCCACTGCTAAGCACGTAGCGATTTCCATAGGAAGCCTTCACCTGAGCAGCTAACCCATGTACAAAATGAGGAAAGCGATCCAAGTAATACTACGTTTTCTTAACCCTTGTCATCTCCCTAAGTCTTCACGCTCACTCAGTCCTTCAGCAAACGTTTAGGGAACACCTGTTATTCACCCTTCGGGGCCACGGGAGTTCAGCACTGCATGAGCTGTGTGAGCTATGCCCTTGAGAAGTGTTCAGTCGAATGGGAAGAAACATGTGTGAATGCATGGAAGTGGAAAGTGTTGCAGGAACCTGAGACAGGACCCCCTGAACCCCCTCACAGGAGCAGGAAGCTTGAGCATGCAGGAGGAGGGTGCTCCAAGCGGAGAGGGAAGCAGCAGGAAAGAGCAGGACGGGGTAGGTGCGTGGGCATAGGGAAGGGTTGGTCGTGAGAAGCAGAACGGAAGAGCGACTGTGACCACAGTGATAAGTGATGCAGGTTCCGATCCTCATCTATAAAGTAGAGAAAATTCTTATTTGGGGGGTTTGTTACAAGGATTAAATAATGTATGTTAAATGCCTAGCATTGCAATGACAAAGCTTATGTCATGTGCCTCTAATACCAGATAAGAAATGTTACTGATGCTAAATCATACCATGAATTCATAAGCAAATAGATTTACTTTCATCCATCAAGACAAGGACTTTCACTTACACAAGTTAAGCTTTGGCTGTAATGGTCTAGTTAAGCATGGTATATTAATTGCCCATTTGTTTTCTTCATTGTTCATGAATCAGGCTTTTTGTTGTTGTTGTTGTTTGTTTTTTGTGTGTGATATTTCAGTGAATACCCCCACTGCCTCTATAGTGACTTAGACTCTCAAGAAGTAAATTAAATTGCTCCGGAAAGATTTACTCTTTACAAAGCCTTGTTGATTGCCAGACAGTGTTTTGTATTCTTCTGTGTGATTAGAGAGCGTTTGATGAGTTGTTCTGTACATAGTAAGTTACTGATCTATAATTTCCAGGATAGTTTACTCACCGAAAAAAGAGAGGGAGAACAGCCTATTTTCATCTTTAGGGCTTTCACTCTTCTGAAAGAATTTTCTAAAATAATAGCTTAGCATCTCTGCAGTGCCATTCAAGACGCATCTCTAGGCGGAAAGTGGGAGACGACATGGCACCACCACCTCACCGGGGAGTTACAAACAGTGTGGTCTGGGGGAGGGAAGAAGCAGGGTTCGTCAGCCCCACTGTGAAAACCCTCCATACTTCTCTCTTTAGCTTAAAAATATATTCCTGGATAATTGATTCACTCCCAAAAACGGAAACAAAAAGATACAAAATATAAAAGAAAACTTTTTCTCAGCCATTTTTATTGATCTTTGCAGGATGTTTTTGAGCTCAGATCCAAATGCAACTGAGTTCAACTGCAGGTTTTTCCGTTTGACGTGTATTTCTTGAGGGCCTTCATATGCGAACCATGTCCAGGGCTTGGGTAATAAACACGTTCTGCTGCTTTCAACCAACGTGAGAAGAGGAATCTGCATATTTTGTTGAGCAGTCACTTTGGGTTTGGGATTATCAGTGATCTGCTTGCATTTCCTTAAGTGTCCGTCCACTGAAGGTCAAAAGTTAATGCATTTTAGGATTGAGCATCTTCTATAGATAATGGGGAAGGCTTTTAACCACAAGTCTTGGGGCTGTTTTCAAAACAGGTGTCAGAGCTCTGAGTCCGCAGCTAATCCTATCTTTGAAATTTACACGTTGCTCTACTATTTCAAAGTTCTTCTTTCTGGAATCCAATTGGACCCCTAAGTGTTACTTTCCATTAAGCGTATTGCCAGTCCCAGTGTGATCCAGTTTCGCTGGTGTTGGTGTTCTTGTTTGAATCTGAAGTCCAAATACAATTGAATCATATTTGGAGAGCAAGCACAGCTCCCTCATATTATCTGAGTGCCTTGGATTTTAAATTCTCAAATAGCTACATGGTTAAAAGCATCAGGCACTTTCTCCCAGAATCATGAATCCACTCATCTTTTTTTTTTTTTTTTTTTTTTTTTTTTTTAATCTGTGCAGGTTTTCAGTCTTTGTCTTTCTGTTTACATGAGCTGTAACCAGGAAATTCTATTCTAGGTATATATTAGAGAGTATGTTACAGCTTCTCACTGGTGAGCACTGGATAGGTAGCATATCTGTCTGTGAATACACAGCTTCTCCCTCACCTTTTGCATCTTTGGTATCAGTATACTAGGCTAGCTGGCGTGTAAGTTGTTGAAGATTTGGCTGAATCTCCAATGCCCCAAGCTTTAGCAGCAAAAGCATTGCCATGCAATTCAAGCATAAAGAGGTCAAGCCAGTTAAGTTTCCAATCATTTAGTCTCAAGTTTCACCAGGCTTTCCTATCTATTGAGTGAACTGATGCCTTTCAAAATGAATAGTCCTCCTCTGTAATTTTTACCTAATTCGCATTTGTTATTTCAAGGATTCACTCCATAAGAAAAAAAAATGTAGAACAGAGAAGAGTCATCTTTAATATTAAGCGATGTATTTTCTCTTTAAATACATTTCAAAAACAAATCACAGGCAGGACTGGACAGTGGAAGACAATGTAATGGACAAGGAATATACCATCCTTTTTGTATGAAGGTTATGATCTAGTGAAATTCACAGAAAAATAAAAAGATGTTTTACACACAGAGCAATGACCAACATGTATAAGTTACCCTGGAGTCCAAATGAAGACTGTGTGTGTGTGTGTGTGTGTGTGTGTGCGCGCACGTGTGTGCGTGTGTGTGTGTGTACCTATTATAGATTTTTTAACTTTTATGCCTGGTGTTTTTTCAGGGTTCAGAATTTGTAATGCTGAAATAACAAGATCAAAGATCTCAACCCATCATCTAAAACTGCCTTTCCACAAAACTCACATTCTAAGACATATTTCAAAGCTTCAAAACATGCTATTATAATGATATTCACCTTTGTGTACATTGTAACATGACCATTTTAATTTTGTTGCCACCTACGCTAATCACCTTTTAAAATTCTTTCTTTCCAAGCATAATGTCGATTTTATAAAAAGTTTATTTTATAGAAACATTCTGTTATACACATAATCTGTCATATGCACTTAGGGATTAGTCTTTGGTTCACAGGTGCATGAAAAATTAAAATACACTTGAATGACATACCTACCACCTTCAACCTATGTAATTTTAAGTAATTGCTTATTTCCAATTATGACATTTTATGTGGGAGACTTATTCAATAAAGCAGCTAATTACAATAATTACACTACTCTTTTCTAGCAGAACTGACATTCATCAAGCCCTGTTCATTGGACCATGGTTTTGTGCTTTGTGGCCATATGTTTTTATAAATGTGTGTCCATTTATTATCAACCTGTTAATATTTTCAAAAAGAAAAATATGGCTCTCAAACTTTTTCTCAGTTACCAATGGAAATATATTGTTAACAACTCCAAATCAGAAAAAGTTAGTCAAATACTCAGAATATTTATGGTTTTCTGCCTCAACTATATACTAAAGCCTTCATTTTGAAGGAGGTTATCAGAGTGAAACTCTGGCTCTTCAGACTAGCACTGCAGCGTCCCAAAGGAAGCTAGTATTTATTCCCTGATAGCTCTAGGCTGACTTGCAGACTGATGAATAAATTGAATTAATAATCTGCTTAATTGAAAGTGGTTATGGATCCCAGATTTCAAGAAATCGGTAGACATAAAATATAAATACTCTTACCATACTAGCATTAATAGTTTAGAAAAGTTATTGATCACCTTTAATTTTCAGGGTCATTTTTCTGAAAATCAGGTATGCATGTATAGAACAAAGGAGAAATATGGCCAGTTAAGCTTTTGCATTAGGATTTGGGTTAAGAGGAAGTTTTATGTAGAAACCAAATCTTTCAAGTCAAGCAAACAACATTGTATCACAGTATAGTTTGGGGAAAAAAAATTTAATACTGTTGAGCTTAGTACATTTTACATAAACATTGTGTTTAGCAACAAGATTTGAACACTGCCTCTGTACAATCGAGACTTCTAATTGTAATTCTTCAGTTTTCAATTTGGAGGACCAAAACAGCATAATTCCTATGAACGTCAGACTTTTCACTTGTATAAAAGTTATAATAGTACCTACGTCTAAGGATTAATTTGAAAACTCAGTTTAAATTATGTATATAATACCTCAGCACATGACCAAAGAGCCAGGAAAATTAATAAGGATTTAGAAGATTTGTAATACACAGTTGACCAGCCTTCATTCAACGACTAGAGAAAACACATTCAGATTGAGGGACATATAAACGATTTACAAGACACGGCCACTTATGAACACAAAAGAATTCTAAACATAAACCAAATCAGTATCCTAGAGAAGACATTTTTTGACCAAACTGTAATAAAATTAGAAACTAAATAGCAACCACAAGAACACCAACACATTTCAAAATTTAAAAATCACTTCTTAATAATTTAGGGAGCATAGAAGAAACTACGTGGAAATAAAAAGTTTCTAGAACTGAAAACTAATGAACACCATATAGCTCAAACCTGTGAGAAGCAGCTAAAGGCATGTTTAGAGGGAAAATTATAGCTCTGCATGCATATTTAGTAAAGGAATAAAGGCTGACAGTCATCCAAATATTTAACTCAAGAGTTTATAAAAAGACTAACCAAGAAAACATGAAGACAGCAGAAAAATATATATATATAAGTAGATATTAATCAAACAGAAGGAAAAAAGCAATAAATGATATCAGTAAAGCTAAAATTTTGTTCTTTGAAAGGACAAATAAAAATGAGAAATCAGAGTGCCTGGGTGGCTCAGTGGGTTGAGCCTCTGCCTTCCGCTCAAGTCATGATCTCATGGTCCTCAGATTGAGGCCCACATCGGGCTCTCTGCTCAGCGGGGAGCCTGCTTCCCTCTCTCTCTCTGTCTGCCTCTCTGCCTACTTGTGTTCTTCTCTCTGTCAGATAAATAAGTAAAATCTTTTTAAAAAATGGTAGATAAAAATTCAACAAAAAAACAATCAAGGAGTCTTCTGGAATGATGACAGAGGCATTGGCATAATTTTTTAATCTCCTTGAATTCCCAGATGAAAATAAACAGAATACCTAGATAAAAAACAAAATCCATAGGCAGCATTCACAACAAAATTACATAATTCACAAACCACAAGTCAAAAAGCAGGTGCAGACAAAGCAATAACCACATGATTTGCATGGTGACTTAGCCTGTTGGGGTTGCTATAAACAAATATCACAGGCTGGGTGACTTAAACATAAGAATTTATCTCAGAGTTCTGAGGCTGGAAGGTCTCAGATTGAGGTGCCTGCAGATTTGGTATCTGGCTCCTCTTCTTGGTTCATAGATGGCTGCCTTCACATCGTGTGTTCATGTGGTAGAAAGAAGACAGACTCTGGTCTCTTCCTCTTCTTATGAGGGCACAAATGCCATCATGGGGGCTATAGCCTCATGGCCTCCTTTAAACCTGATTACCTTCAGGAAGGTCCAACTCCTAATATCTTCATTTGGGGGGGACTAGAGTTTCAACATATGAATTTGGGGATATAAAACATGGTATGGACCCCTGTGGGAAGAAAGCCAAGATGAATTACAGGGCCTGTAATGTCTTTGAGACCAGGAAAATACCTGCCTATCTCCATCCAGGAGTGGAAACAAAACTGAATAGGCCAGCGACAAGAGTGATGAAGGAAAAAATAGATCCAGATCAAATTGGTGGCATCTGTTATCCGTAACAGAGCCAGGAAATCTCAGAAAGAAGGCTGCCATATGGATCATGATGTCAAAACAACAGAAGAAACAGCTCTGAAGCTAAGAGGAAATACTAAACAGCTCAGGAAAACGAATTGTGCATAAAAATGAGCAACAGAAATTTATCAAAGTGAAATTCCCTGCAAAAGTTGTAAAGAAAAAAGAGTAAGGACCAGAATACTGTCCCAATAAAGACTGAAAATTTACCATAAAGACATACCCACAAATGGCTCAATTTGTAACATGCCATGGCAAAATGAGTGAAAAGACATACAGATTCTGTAAGACTAGAATAGCAGTAAAAGTAAGAAATTCCACGTAAGGTGCTAGAACTCAGGAAAGAAGTCCAGCCGACTCTTGAACAACATGACTTTGTACTGTGTGCATCCACTCATATGCAATACAGTACTATAAATGTATTTTCCTTATGATTTTCTTAGTAACATTTTCCTTTCTCTACCTTACTTTGTTGTAAGAATTCAGGGTAGAATATATATGGCATACAAAATATGTGTTAATTGGCTATGTTATCAGTAACACATCCTGTCAATAGTAGGCTATTAGAAGTTAAGTTTTTCTGGGGGATGGGGGTCAAAAGCTATATGCATACTTTCTACTAAGTGGGGTGTCAGTGCTCCTAACCCCTGCATTGTTCAAGGGCCAACTGTATAAATAAAACAATGAAGACTGACTGGAAGGAACATAAAGTGATCCCATACATCAGATGATGCCTAAAGAAAACTAGAAAGTGAAGAAGACACAATTTTAAGAAATCAAAGAGAAATGAAGAAAGAGATGAAAATGATTTGAAAGGAAATGACAAATGGAAGAAATTCAAAGAAGGTCCAACATCTACATTAGAGGGGTCCTGGAAGAAGAAAACCAGAGCAAAGCATAGAACAAGCATCAAAATTCTCTGAAATATAAGATTTGAAGCTACACACTGAAAGGACACACCATGTAATTGAAATATTAATCACGAATGGCCAAAAATAGGATATATTCCAGACAAATTATAGGACCTTAAATATACATATATGTATTTATACATTATATATATATAAATACACATATGTATGTGTATGTTTTATTACATAGATAAATTGTATATGTTTTATTACATATATATTGAAAAAGGTATAACTTTTAGGTATAGAGAACAAACTGAGGGCTGCTGGGGGATGGGTTAAATGGGTGACAGGTATTCAGGAAGGCACTTGTGTCGAGCACTGGGTGTTATGTGTAAATGATGAATAGGGATTCATCAAAAGCAGAATTTCTACTCCTAAAACCAATATTATGTTGTATGTTAACTGGAATTTAAATAAAAACTTGAAACCAAATAATAATAATAAGAAGAAGAAGAATGTAAAACAAATAGGTACCCAGCTCAAAATGAACAAATGATGTGTAAAGGAAGGAGCATTAGGTTGCCATTAGACTTTTTCACAAGAATGTTTTATGTCAGGAGAAGTTGGAGTCACATCTATAGGATACCCAGAGAGAGAATAATATGTGGACAGGTTTTTTTCATATCCAGGAAAATGGAGACTCAAGTTTAAAGGGAAAAAAGAAAAACAACTTCTATTAAGATGTAGGAATATAAATAACGTACATGTAAGTAATGTTGTTCCTCTGAGCCTTTCCCTAGGAAACTATGAGAATGCATGCTTCGGACAACCACAGTGAGTTCCAAAAATGACTCTATGACCTTGACATAAGAGCAGGTAGTAAACATTCTTAAACAGTGGATGACTAACTATGACTACATGAGGATTAAAATGAAGAGAAAAATATGTAATAGCTATTTGCTCTGCCAGTATGAGTATAGTGCAAGTGTAGAAATAAGAGGAAAATGAGAAGACTGTATTGAAATACTTTTTAAATATCCATTAACTATATTATGTTAGAATAGGTGGTGTAATTCTAAGACTACTATCCATGAGATGAGAAATAAAAATAAGTTATTATCAGATAGTCTAATGTGTGTCATCTTCTGTGTACTTGAAAATCAAGAGCCTTAATGTGGGGTTGGGGGAGGATGTAGATACAGAAGAGACACAGATGTCATATAGATGTCATACAGAAGTCCTGATTTAAATTGAAAATACCAGAATAAACTCGGGCACAGTTCTCAAAACAGTGACCAACTCAGTAGCAATATCCCTGATATCTAAATTA
Source organism: Mustela nigripes (assembly GCF_022355385.1). Classification (NCBI taxonomy): domain Eukaryota; kingdom Metazoa; phylum Chordata; class Mammalia; order Carnivora; family Mustelidae; genus Mustela; species Mustela nigripes. The sequence continues at coordinate 75,011,807 of NC_081571.1, read as the reverse complement.
TGTTCTTGAAACCCAATTTCTCAACAAATAAACCAGAGCTTTTGGGAGAAAATTGTTCATATGGAATACAAAGCATATAGAAGACGAGCTTGGGATATCTTGCCATACCTAACAATGAGGAAACTTGGGCAAAGACTACTAGAGTCAAGGCAAAAACAAACAAACAAACAAACAAAACCCATAGGCCATCTTGAAAAAACTCCCAATGAGCAGTTGGGATACTGTGACCTAACAGGAGGGTAATGACTGTAATGGACTGAAACCAAATCTATTTAAATCTTTGAGTTCATAATGACGTTTTTAAATTACTAATTGGGTGCCTTCACAGGACAATAGAAAATCGATTAATTAAATAAAAATGAGTAAGTAAAGGTCAAGAGTCAACATGTACCCTACCTTTTCCACATGAATTGTACTGCAGAGTAACCAAATAGTACATGAAAGGAAGGCTTTTATTATGCAAGTATTGCAACTAATGAATAAGAAAGAAGTGGCAATTTTATTCACTGAATGAATCCATGATCTAGACAACAAACATCAGTTCTTTTAACATCACAAAAAGAGGAACAATCGGACATTACTTGCCTTGTGATGAAAGGCTATGCCATCACCTGTGGACTTGCCAGAGCAATCACGTGTGAGCCTGATGAGACTCTGGGCCCAGCTGTCAATCGGCAGGAAGTCCAGAAGACAGAGGAATATGTGAACTATGCCAGGAGTGTGCACTGGGGAAAATCCAGATTCCCGGAAACTTCAGGTCACATGGTCCAGGTCCTTCAACAATGAGGGGGAAAGGGAGTACCTATGGATTAAAAGATGCTAAAGAAATTGCCAGAAAATCAGTGAGACCTACTATTGCTGGGTCCTTCAGCTCCAAGTTATTCAACCACAAAGAGCGGCAAATTTGAACCTCCTGAATTTCGCGTTAAAGTGCATCATTCTAGAAACATTTTTTAAATTAAAATTTTAAGACAAAAAAAAAAACTTCTCTGTATTGCTTAAACATTTACATTTATTTTTTGATCATTAATTCATCCAGAGAATGGCTGTCTTCTGGAATTGGATGTATTAGGTTTAGAAACTAAAGAAAACCACCAAAAAGGGTTTTTCAACTAGTCTTTTTTTTTTTTTTCAATGCAAACTCCCTGGGACGTCACCCATACCCCTCCTTTTAAGTCCCACGTGTCTGACATGTTTATATCCAGAAGAAACCATTACTGACACCTTCCATAGCTGTAATTGAAAAGTTGAGATCTAAAATTACTTATCCCAAAATTGATTTCTGTATTCCTTGTTTTGATCACTTCAGGTGACTGTCAGTATCCCTTGGAGCCAGAAGAGGGCACTGCAGAGCAGCGTAGCTCTAAGGACTTGGGACGAGCAGACCTTGTCCTTTGCAGAAATGTGCAAAGCTTTACCGCAGAAAAAACACTGAAGGGATAGTAGATAATCAGTATAGGCCTTCTTTATTTACTAGGAAAAAAAAAAGAACAGATAAAATATATAACTGTCTAAATACATGTCCAGGCTATCAAATGTGCATAGATATATAGATAGATAGACATTCTAAAACTGGAGCTTGACCTGGGGGTCCTGAGTTCGAGTCCCATATTGGGTACAGCACTTCCTTTAAAAAAATCAATCGGTCAGTCAATCTTGAGGTTGTATCTGAAGTTTTTCTATTACAGTATTTATTCTTTGGCCACTTCTGCTGTTACAGAAACAGTTCTCAAGGACTTCCTCGTACAGGTTAATAGTGTATTTTATTTGAGCCAGTTCAAGTTTTGAACAAAAGAGAGCCAGCAGCCCTTCATGAAGGCAGTCGTAGGCAGCCCAGAAATAATAACTTTGGAATCAATATAATAAATATTATTCATTTATTTGCAGTTTATGCGGAGGTTTTTCTAACATGAAGTACACTGCCTTTAGTGTCCGCTCTTCAGTTACTGGACAGGAGATAAGTGATTGAATTCAGACCTCCACCTCACACCGCGCACCTTACACCAAGGGAAAGATGACTAAAGCTTGTCAGTGTCCTTCAGAGATGAAATAAGAGTAGTGGGGTCCAGTCCTCTCCTAGAACCTGCTCTCGTGGGGCCCCTGTGACCTGGGCTTTTCCTGTGATTATGTGTGTGCTTAGGTATCAAAAGGCAAAAATGCAACCATGATGGGATCCTTCTGCTGAATCTTTGGTCTCTGAAAATGACTTTAAATAACATCCCTTGGGAGATAGGCTGTGAGCTCCAGGAGGTTAAATCCATGCCCAAAGTCACCTCCTCAGGGGAGGGGAGGAGATGGAAGAAAGTTTCACAATACATCATGGTAAACAGCCTTTCTTGCACTACACTGAAAATGTAATTTCTGGAAAATGCCATTCCCTCTTAGCTCCTTGTCTGCACATGAATTTATTCTTCCAAGAGTTCTGGTGAATAATGAAACCAACCCAGTTTTTCATTTTTAAGAAAATATGAGGGCGCCATCTTTCCTCATATGAGGGTAATGGCCAATGGGTCCAATGATCCTCCCCTTAATGGCAGATCTGCTGTGAAATATGAAAATTATATTGTTGGTTGTGGTGTTCGTAGGTTGTCAGGTGTGACTGAGAAAACCAGTCACACACAAAAAAAAAAAAAACAAAAAACAGTTTACGCCCACCGCTTCCTCTCCAGCTGTGGCCACGTGGACACAGAGGTTGGCAGTACTGCCAACTTCTTTATATAGGCTTGTTTGTTTGTAGATTGGAGCTCTGTGACTTTGCACCTGAAGTCACTAACTTGTTCAAAAGAAAGTGGATGGTGTGTTTCTACTGAATGCAGAATGGTTCTATCTCCTGCTTATATTTTCCTCCCTCAAATCTGTTGGAAACACAGTATGCCTTACACTGTTTCCTCCCCGTAGCTCAGCACTTACGCAAATAGTCTGCCCCAGATTACTTTGCCCCATGCATGCATTTCCAACTACTGTTCTTGGCCCATACTCCCCCCCCCCTTTGCTAGGGAAGACTTCAAAATCATTTTTCAAGTCAGTGCAACTTCTATTCCTTCAATACGTCTTTGCTGACTATTTCAGACATGCGTATAGTCCTGTAGCCTTCTCATCTTTTCTACTGGACATATCATCTAGCACTTTACTGTCTACTTTTTACTGGTAGCATCATGCATCATAGTCCTGCCTTTGTAACTAGGCTTTTCATTCTGGTAAGCCAGAATTCTGATTCCTGGCTAACCCATATCTCTAATAGCTACTAATAATATACTAAGTGCTTAGTAAATCTAACCTAATCTAGTGATCAAGATGACCGGGTTGTTGTCCGAGGATTACCTTTGGTCCGACCCCTGGAGTTACACTTTCTAGTTGTTTGTTACTATGAATTTTCTTAGGATGGCATGTTTTCCTGTTCTTTCTCTGTCCTGTTCCTGTCCACTTTGGTTCTCGGTACATCTGTCACCCCTCTGATCCCGCAACCATCAAGAAGGACAGGGCTGGGTTTGGAGAATCTTCTGGTTTGTAGGCGGCCTCCAGGACTTTGTTTTTCTTAGTGCTTTTCCCTGGAATAATTTCATCATCACCAACTAGGAAACAACCTTGAAAGCTCATCTCCTTGGTCTCCATGCCTGTAGGCAAAACAACTCTTTGAACTCATCATTCCGATTAGTATCATGTCCCAGGCCAAGAACCTGAGCAGGTGTAAAGTGGCTTAGAGAACATTTTATTGAACAGTGGCAAGAAAGAAGCTGATCTTTGTCTTAATGTTAAATTCCCTGGACACTGAAAAGCCTACTCAGATTAAGATGTTATAGCTGTGACGTGTGGCCCCACAAGCTTGTTTGCATTTCTGCCTACATAAAAGTAAAAACAGAAGATACAATTAAATGATGGAATCTGAGCAGCTGGGTGGCGCAGTCAGTTGAGCATCTGACTCTTGGTTTTGGCTCTGGTGTGATCTTGGGGTCTTGAGACTGAGCCCTGCATTGGGCTCCACACCCAGCGTGGAGTTTGCTTGAAAGCCTCTCTCCCTCTCCTGCCCCCCCTGCTTGTGCTCGCTCTCTAAATGAATAAATAAGTGATAGAATCAATCGTATAATATGCTTTAGTGGAAAAAAAATTATGTTCAATGTTTTAATAGTGTTATCTATTTTATGTATCTAATGATTTGTCAGCATATTATCCCTTTACATGCCAAAACTAAAGTCACACTTGTAATTTTTCAGCTTCGCAAGTCTGTTTTCAGCATCAGGGCAAGGAATCTTCTAGAAAAGGAGACTGCAGTCACTAAAATCTTAAGGTAACACCATTAAACATTGATACATATTTAAACACAAGTGGGATTATGTTAAACAAAGAAGAGCTCTTTCTTTTTAATAAGCTAATTTTCTGAGTATCGACATACACTTTCCGCTAGAAAGTAGATTTAGGTAACTGTATACTTATAAATAATAAATAATGTCAAACACAACATTAATATATTTCCTAGAATAGTAACATTTTATTAGCTCAGTTGTGCATTTCTCTTTTTTTTCATGCACTAACACATAAATTGTAAGTATAAACATTTACAAAAAATGAAAATTACTTACATTTATTCTTGCATGTTTTATGTCTTCTCTGATATCTGAAGGACAAATCACAAACTAAGGGGAAAATGATAAGACTGTGAGCTTTTTAGAAGTAACAATGACTTATTAATCTATTAAGAATAAATGTATTTAAAATCTGTAAGAATCGAGAGCATATCCATTTTAACATGCTTATAAAAACATGTAATTTTAATGCTACTTTCTTAAACCTGTCTGGATAAACCATCCAAAAGAAACATCAAGCTAACCACTTAAGAGTATTTTAGAAGACTGTGTCATAATATGAAGTAATGTGATCGCTGTAAAAATGCATGAGCATTTGGAATGTAATTTATTGGCAGACTTATTACCTAGAAATGTTTAATCATACAACTAAATATGGGGGGGCTGGAAGGAGAATGGCTGGCAAGGTATTCACCATGAATTTATACTGGGACTGAATTTATACATGAATTTATATGGATGAATTAATACTGGGACGCCTCCTCCAACTTGGGCCAAGGGGAAGGGGATAGACTCTTTTATCCTACTCTACTTCTATTCTACTCTGTCTCTTCCAGGAATAGTCATCTAAGCTTTTGCCAGTGTAACTCTATAATCTGGAAAACCGTAATGAGGGAATAAGGCTAATACCTATGGCTTGAGAAACTATTTTGAGTTTACAACAGTACCCGAAATGCGTATGCCAAAAATGATTCTGACCAGGAAAGACAGTATTTTGTGTATTCATTCTTTTATTGGCTGACCTTGCACACATAGACACGAGTACGCATTGGAGTATCCTCTGTGAGAAGAGAATAACCATTTCTGGGGCTTGTATATTGTCACCGCAAATACGAGAAGATGAACGGAAGAGGTCTGGTTGAAAGAGAGAAAGGAAAACTTCTCAGCAAATGCGTAACACCCTGTGTTCCCATTTCAGTTTCTTCCAACGGGCTCAACCGGTTGCCATCAGATAACGTCATGGGGGCAGCCTTGAACACTGTGTGGTACCTCAGGGTCTTTATCAAGCTGCAACTACTATAGTAGACAGATTCCCGGCAGCATCAATGCTTAGTGTCTTGAAGACCCCCTGCCCTGTTCACGCAAAACAGCCCGTGTGCAGGTCCAGCCTCGCAGACGCACCCACAGGGCAGAGAGTTCAGCCTCAAATCCACAACGATGCATGAGGGGAGTGTAATACTCTGGCCCGTGTTCAGAGTCTGCCCGCCACATTCAGAACCAAAATGACATTGCTCACCTTCCCAGGATAACTGCTGCCCTGGGGGGTTGCAGAGACTTTCAGAGCCCAGGCAGACAGGGATCGTTAGAGGAAGCCACTTCTAGAACTTCGATTCCCGATGAACTCTTTCTGAAGTTTGGTCTTCCAGTTTTCCTTTCCCGCCATCTCTTTCTTAGCCCCCTTCTCCTAGTTTACAAAAGAAAGGTGAGGCTCTCGTCCTCCACGCACAAGGAAAGTGGAACTGTGGTGCGTACTGATCAGGGCTGACAAACACGGGGACTCTTCCCACACGACTTTCTCCAGAAGGGGGACCCTTACTGTCTTACTGTCTATCCAGGTGACAAGTTTTTGGAAAACCTCTCTCCAAGAATTCATCTACCTCACGGATAGGCCGTAGGGAACAACACGGGTGTCTCAAGGGCCTGTGTTAACGTGTTACAGGGTTTGAAAAACAAAGTCAGACTTTTTCTCACAGATTTGACTCATCAGCTTGACCCTGAAGGCTGACTTCTGGTGCCCGAAGTCATAAACGTGAATGCATTAGATGGACAAGACTCTCCAGTGTTTTCTCGGAGTCATATTGAAGCGCAGATCCGATAATGCCAACAGTCACATCCTTTGCTGCTAACTAACATTGTGAGGGTGAAATTCAGCTGTTGGTTTTTAAATGTACAGCAGTGGTTTTAAAAACAGAACATTTTTTAAAAAGAGAAAATTTGTGGGTGTACCTGAGCCAAATTTTTAAGACCATCAGGGAACAGGGACGCCTTCAGACTTGCCCAATAATTACGTAGTTTCAGGGACACCCAGAGCCGTCAACATTTTTTGACAGCCCAGAACACCACCAAATGAGAGGCATCTCCCTGGGGTGCTGCAGCTGTTACCCAGGCAATCTCAGGAAATAAGAGGCTACAATTAGAAAAAAAAAATTAAGATTTTTTTTTTTTAAGAATACAAATTTAATCTTTAGAAAAGCCATTTAGCTCTTTTCTCCTGTGAAAATGGCTTCCCTATTGGTGCTACGTTAGTGTCTGCAAGAATTAAGGACAAGATGTCAAACTGATAGTTTCTTTGGGCATGCTTATCTTTTTTCACTCATAATATAGCAGTAGCATTAATAATACAATAATAATATCGTACCCGCATTATCATGTAACCCATACATAAGAAGATCAAAAATAGATCAGGTCCATGTCTGTGGGTCCCTGGACATTCTTCTCTGCTGTTTTCCAAGGAGCAACAAGAACTAAAAGCAGAGGAAAGAAGAAGGGATAAGAGAATTTAAAAGAAAGAAAAGGAGAACATTTACAGTCATCTCAGGGCAAATAGCCCTACACAAAACAGGGGAAAAGGAGAGGTTTCTACCATTCTTTCGGGGTATTCTCACTCCCTGGGGAGTCTCTCCTTCTTTAGATCAGAACTTTCTCTTTGTTCCTTCAACTACAGTGTCCCTGGGTAAGTCAGAATTAGAAAGATGCTGTAGGATGTCCATTACATGTGGAATCTAAAAAAGCCAAACTCATAGAAACAGAGTAGATTGGGGATTGCCAGACCGTGGGGTGTGGGGCAGATGGCTAGATGGTGATCAAAGGGTACATATTTCCAGTTTTAAGCTGAATAAATTCGGGGACCTAATGTGTAGTCTCGTGACTTTAGTTAGCAAGTACTGTGTCGCATACCGGAAACTTGCGAAGAGAGTGGATTGTAAATGTTCTCGCCACACACACACACACAAAAAAAATCTTAATTATGGAAAATGATAAATGTGTTCATTATCATCATCATGGTGATCATTTCACAATATATACACACATCAGGGGCAGCTGGGTGGCTCTGTCAGTTAAGCGTTCAACTCTTGGTTTCGGCTTGGGTCATGATCTCAGGGTCATGAGATTGAGACCCCCATCAGGCTCTGTGCTCAGCAGGGAGTCTGCTTGAGGTGCTCCCCACCCTGACCCCTCTATCTTGTGCGTGCGCTCTCTCTCTCTCTCTAAAAACTAAACAAAATTAATCTTTAAAAAAGGATATATACACTTCAAATCGTGTTGTATACCTTATATTTACACGTTATTTGCCAGTTATCCTTCCGTGAAGCTGGGGGGAAATGACCTCTCCCATGACCATCTATGTTTTAAAAGGGAGACTCTGAAAGAAAGAGACAAGGAGGCACAGTTTTTGTGCCTTCGTGGATGAAGACCGGATCTGCCTTGATATGGAAGAAAGGAAGTCAAGCAGAAACTTGTTTGAGTGCGCTGTCTCTCATGATTTTCCAGAGTTTTGTCTTTTCATAGCCTTACTGTCCTTAGCTTCAGCAAAGGGGTCCTCCCCAGGGAGGCAGGAGGGCATTCTAGGAAGGTCTCGTTAGAGAAAGACGACCTCGGCTGAATCTTCTGAGCAAATATGTCCCAGGTGGGCGTGTATCCTGCTGTGGGTGCAGATGGAAGGAAATCCCATAAACTTTAAATCCAGTGGGATGTGAGGAGGACATTACGAAATATCTGTCTTAGAAATAACTTTTTAAAAATAACAAATATTTAGAGATAATAATATAAAACAAATCCCTGATCTAGGGTATCTAGAGACCTGGCTGTGTAAATAGGTATATTATTTAAGTTCCCAGTTTTCTGAGAATTTAAAGATTGGAGGAGGCGATGGTCAGGGCCCCCCTCGATCTCACGTAAGCTACTGGACGTGGTGTCAGAAGGCCTGGACCAGCATCTGGCTCTGCTCCTCTCTAACCTTCAGCAACTCACTTACCTGCCGTGCAGTGTAGACTGCCCCAGCTGGCTTCCTGAACAATCTGTTGACTAAGAGTGAAATTTAATACTTATTAGAGTAAGGAAAACCACCACCACAGGTCTCTCAGTAATGTCTCACAAGGGATAGGTCAGGAGTAGGTATGTGTAAGGTTTGGGGTTTGGGTTGAAGTGCTTTTAGTGATTGAGATCGGGCAAAATTCTTCAGGTGAGAGCTTAGATCATTTCCCATTATATACAAACATCGAATCATTATGTGGTATAACTGAAGCTAGTACGTGTTAGTTGTCAATTATACCTCAATTTAAAAAAAAAAAAAAAAGAGTTTAGGACTCTCCAGGATACACAGATAGCACGTACTTGTTCCGGACGGGTAACCATTACTGTTCTGGGGGGGGCATCCCAGGGGCGGGGGCCCAGTAGAGGGGCCATCCCTTGGCCTCGCTGTGCCCCCCAGGGTTCTTTCCACCTGCTCGGACGCCACGGTTCAGCTGTCACTTATTCCCGCGGAGTTTGCTCCTCTGCTTTCCCCTTCCCTTCCTTTCTGCTGCCATCTTCACGCCAGAAAACCATTCTACTCGTCTCCTGAATTGTTAACCATCTCCGTGCATTACCTTTGAAAGTAAATTGGAAGATTTTTAGAAACAGCATTTAAAAAAAAGTGATTAGGATTGATGGACCAAGCTGGGCAGCCTCTTGGCCTGAGTATCAACTATTTTTAGGTGATTGGTTTGACCAGTTGAGTGATAAATTATCTAGAGGCAGGGGCTGGTCCGTGAGTCTATAATTCAGATGAATGGATTTCCAGAAATTTCCTGAAGCTAAATTACTTATTGGTTCACAGCCTTAAATTCTTGGGTAGGAATTTCCTGGAATGAATAGCGCAGTCCTGGTGATGGAGAGGCCTGAGTTCTCAGGCCTGATAATTAAGCTGCGGGGCTGCCCGGAGTCTCAGTGCTCAGGGGAGCCGCATTTCCATTTGAAACAGGATCCACATTATTCCAGAAAAGTGTATGCTCTGTGCCTTTCCTATGAAGGGGAAATTCGAGCCAACAAAGGGGAAAGTCAGAGAGAAAGGGGCTGAGAGTCGGAGGTGTTTGAGTCACTGGAGTCACCAATGACTTCTACACATAATCATCTCTGATTTGATCATGGAGAATCTTCTTAAAATGAATCCATGCTCAGAGACATGGAAGTGAACTTCTCCACAGATCTGGGAACTCTCGGACAGAAACAGAAGTGGGGCTTTCTGACAGAACTCGAGGATGCCGTCACGGGCTTGTCCGTGGGGGGGCTCACGGGATGCAAACGGGCATCCGTGTGGCTTTTTCCGTGACGGGTCTGGAGAGGACTGTAAGAAAGAGGGATGTTCCACCACCCAAACTGTAAAATCCGGGTCCCTATTCAATTCACCCTCGTTTTGACTTCGCCTGTACCGGTCAGCTCCACTAAAGGAAGCTTCCTCCAGGAGGCAGTGACCTTTTCACTTCATCAGGAGAAATCGAAACAAGTGGCTGGGCCCTTCCACAGCCTCGCTGCCTCGGCTGAGCTCTCTCCCCTCAGAGCCCTGAAATGGAGCACAAATGCGTGGCCGTTCCTGCTAGGCCGAATGCACGGCGAAATGTCAAAAATAATCAAGCATTTTACATGACTTGAGAAAATTCTGTCCTTGGCTATCAGTACCTCCCCGATTAGGAAGTATCTTTATGGCCTTTTTGAGTGATTGGCCTAGTATGGTATTTGCATTCTGATATTTGGATCTATGACAAAATTTCCCTTGCCGCACACTGGTATTAATAATTTTTTAAAGTCTAAGGAATAGTCGTGGGGCACCTGGGTGGCTCAGTCGGTTAAACATCTGCCTTCGGCTCAGCTCATGATCTCGGGGTTCTGGGATCGAGCCCCATGTTGGGCTCCCTGCTCAGAGGGGAGCCTGCTTCTCCCTCTCCCTCTGTGCTTCCCCTCAAATAAAGAAAATATTTATTAAAAAAATAAAGTCTAAGGAATAACTGCTAGTTGAATGCTACTTACTACAAAAAAATTAAATATAATTAATGACATGGAAGGGTTAGTTTCTCTCTAAGAGAATCATTTTCATTGACTAGAAATATAATGTAAAGACTACTTACATATAAATAAAACAGAACATATTTATTTATTAAGATACAGATTTTTAAATGACATTAGCTGGATTTTCTTCCTGAAAAGTAAGGACTCACTCTAGCATTTTCTTTGGGCCTGGCATTTTTCTAAGATACCGGACACACAGATTATTTCCTCAAGGAGCTCTTGTTTGCCATGAGAACATATTTATGACACTAGTCAGGTGGGGGGAACTTCAGTAATACCTCTAGATCCCTGACCACAACTGTGACAAGAATATTCATACAGAGCATAGTCCTGGTTCCCTGCCTGAGTGACTTTAATAGTTAAAATCATCTACCTGAAATGTTTCATAAAGTGTTTTCTACCTTCAACTTATATCCATTATGCCATGAAGATGCCTTTCCGACATGAAGATGGAGAGGAGTAGGGAAAGGGAGATGGGGAAAGAGTGAATGATGAGTATTTGTGAAGACATGATACTAAGGTCTTGGGCGTGTTGTCTCCCCATCAGTCTGTACAACACAGCTATGCAGGAAAACGCTGTTATTACCCCCATGTTATGCATGACAAAACCGAGTCTTAGGTAAGTACTTCCTCCCAAGAACCCATACCAGAAATGATCTGGGGTATCACATCAATATCAACTATAACCTGATTTCCTAAATAGCCGTATTTTTGTGTCCCCAACAACTTACGCAGCTCCGTTGCCCCATTTCCTGGAAACTGACGGTGTGCTCAACGCTGGCTTCCTTCAGAACTGCTGGCTCACCGGGGCCTCACAGCAAACCCTGAAAGACAAGGAGTATTAGCTCTGTGTTAGAGAGGGAGAAATTAAGGCTCAGGAAGCTCAGGCGACTTGCCTAAAGTCATCCCTGCCTGCGAGTCAGGGGAGCCAGGAGTCCAACCCTGGTCTAACTCCAAAATCCACAAATTCCCTCTGACTCTGCACATTTACACTGTAGAGGATCCCTCGTTCTAATCCACTGTATTGACAACCACTGAGCCCGTTGTGTTTCCGACACTCGTGGTTGCTTCCCAGGGTACCCAGACAGGTTATGCATCATCAGAAATTGCCAGGTCGGGTGCCTGGGTGGCTCAGTGGGTTAAGCCGCTGCCTTCGGCTCAGGTCATGATCTCAGGGTCCTGGGATCGAGTCCCGCATCGGGCTCTTTGCTCAGCGGAGAGCCTGCTTCCTCCTCTCTCTCTCTGCCTGCCTCTCTGCCTACTTGTGATCTCTCTCTGTCAAATAAATAAATAAAAAATCTTTAAAAAAAAAAAAAAAAGAAAAAGAAAAAAAAAAAGAAATTGCCAGGTCAAGGGGAAATTAGGAACCCAAATCGAGACCCCACTACACCTGCTTCGGCACACCCTCCTTCCCAGGCAGTGGCCCCTGTGGTGGAACCACATCCCTCAAGGGAGGGGGGCTCTTTTCAATTTATCATCCTTGCTGTCTGGGGCGGCCTCAGTCTTTAGAACCACAGCTCTCTCCAGTCTCTTCCCTTTCCCTCCATAAAACTGGAGGGACAAAGCTTGCACATTAAACCCCTGGGATGCCCTTCAAGAGGCTACCTGCTGTCCCGTGCACATCGTGAGCTGTAGGACAAGGGGACTTGGAGGAAAGGACAAACAGCCTCTTCATTCTTATTCCGTTCTTTCCCGTCTAGACCCAGAGCTTCCCGTTCTCTGAAGCAGGACCAGTTGTGTGGAAATCTAAGGCCCCTTAATAACACCAAGTGTTAGCATCTCACCCTGGGTGCTCCTTCCCGTTTGACAAGCTCTCCTTTTCAAATTCTTGTTTCATCGTGTAGCCTAGCAATTTAGCAGCTTTGGAGAAGGTCAAGTGTGTTCTCTGCAGGTCCTCATTTGGGCCACGACTAGCAAGATGCACTGGGCAAGGCTCAGAGGCCCTGAGCATCTTGCAGCCTCTCACAGACCTTAGGCTTAGATTGGCCGACAGCTCAGTGGAATGTGCTCCCAAGGCAGGAGGGGAGGACAGTGGGGGGAGGGGGGAGGGGGGAGGGGAGGGGGGCAGAGGGGGGCCCCAGAAGGACCCTGCAGATGAGAGGAAGCAGATACCTCTAAAGCTGGGTTTGGGCCAGCCTCCTGACATAGCAGCAATTTTTTACGACAAACATTTAGCAAGAATAACCTGAGGTCTTCAAAAACCAGAGTACTGAGGATTAATATGCTCAGTATTAATAAAATAACAAATTATTAACATTTGATTTAGTAAAGATACTTGTTAACATGTGTAATGTATTTATAGATGTTCATAAATTGAATACTAATGATTAATGTTGAATATATTATCATCAAAACATTAACTATTAATCAAATATGTAATGAAACATTAGATATTTTCGTAAATATTTATCTGTGATTTTATTTAGGTTGCCTAGTTCTTGGTTTCTCTTATTCCTGATATTTAAAAACTCTCGTTAGGTTAAGTGAAGGACCATTTGGAGGAAATAGAGACCAAGTAAATACGTGGAAATTAAGTGTATTCAGAGAGCAATGAGGAGATAAGACTTGTGGATGTAAGCATTGGTATAAAACATAAAAAGTGAAAATTTCAAAGTGGCAAAATACAACTTAATTTAAGCAAAAATTTTTTTGGCTTTTTTAAAACCAAACTTTCTTTCCTTGAACTCTTCTTAAATTTTTTTACTGAGATGTAATTGATACATAGCATTACATTAATTTCAGGTGTATTCCAGGGGATTTGTGTGTATTGTGAAATGCTCATCACAGTAAGTCTAGTTAACATCGGTCATTACGCTTAGTAAAATGATGTATTCTAAACATGTTTTCCTAAGTCTTTCCTGATTTGTGGTAATCAAAGTATGTTACATTTCACTGAGATTATACGTGATGTGTACGTTATTACAACGTGATTGTAATGGAGCTCTATGGATCAGGAGAGCTGCTACTAAATTTTACCTAACAGATGCAGCAAGATATTTGAACAGGGTTTTTCTTTTACTATTATGTGATTGGAGCATAAAGTAATAAGTAGTATAAGAAAATCCGTGCGGGTTGAAAAACTGGTTCCTATGGCTTGTGCAACATTTGCAAAATTTCATTTTTGTTATAATAAAAAGTTCGGTCTTTGCATTGTAATTTATGTTTTTCTGAGTCAGATGGAGTATTACTGAATTTAAACCCCAGTGTGGTGTGGGGTTTCAGACGGTCTAGTTCCTGAATTCTAATAGATGTGCCAAAGGCAGGAATTTTAAGCTGATTTTCTTTTTTACTTATCATACCTACTTATGATAAGACAATAAGGCTTCCCTTATGTTTCAGTCTGCAGTGAGGTTCTGGTTGCCTGTGTAATTTACCTGTGTGCCTATGACAACATTTTTATGAATAGCGCAAGATTGGAGAGAACAAATCGGATGTCACTTAATACTAGAAAGCCATATCCATTTACTCAGGACCAGGTTGATTCACAAAGGAGTGGGGTATTCACTATGATAAAAATGCAGCTTTTTCCTCATCTCAGCAAGAGGCCATTACAGAGGAGCTCACCTATTAGCATCTGTGGCTATGTCCCCTTTGGAGGATTTCATCGTCACTCTCCTGGCGTCGGGTAGGAGCCCTTTTCCAGGAAGTACTCGTCACCCATTCTCTTACCCTGGTCTACGGCCATCATTTCAAGTAATTACCATCAAAGGGCTATTTTCCTGTTTTCTGTTGATGCGATTACGTTATATTAACCAACATTCGATAATACTTTGCGATGTGTACCCTTGTGGACCTCAAGATCTGAGTAAAATCCCTCAGATTTAACGCTCTGAGAAGTTACGCTGCAGTTCCTTTAGACGGTAATTACGTTTAATACCAGATGGTTTCATGCAATCTAACTTTTCTATAATGAATGAAAATAATTTGAAGACTCATAGGCCTCTCTCTTTCATTACAGAATGTACAGGCTTTTCCCACACCCTTGTTCTGGAACATTAAGAAAGAAGATATGGAGAGAGAGAAGAAAGAAACAGAGGACCCCCTGCTAGTATTTCTATAAACAACTAGTGGTGTTTAAAGGCTAATAAAGCTCCAAAGATCTCTCTTATAACCATAATCTTTGGGCCAATTTTAAAATATTTTAGATGGAGGAATGTCAAGAAAAATAGAGACAATTTCTTAAGACATGATTCTCTTCCCTCAACCTCCATAAAAGATTATATATATATGGCTGTCATATAAGGGGTAATTGAAATTCCAAAGCACAAAGGCAATGCAGAGAGGGGGGTGAAAAAAAAAGAATCAATCTTTCATATGTTTTTTTCAAAGGCTTGGCAAGAAACCAGGGGTAATATTTTTGCAACTGGGAATGTGTGTTTGTTGAAGAATATTCCCACATTTGAATCATCATCAGGGGTCCTAGTCTTGTTTTACTTTCAAAGGTAGAGAGGGCATAACATTAACCCCAACTGGGAAAAGGAAAATGCCTCACTGTAATTCTCCTCTAGGGAGCAGGAATAAAAGGATTACATATGCCTGCATCATGGAGAATTTCCTCACTCAGACAAGACAAAAGACTTCATTATTTTTCACCAGACACTTGAAGCTTTGTGCCTCCCTGTACCAGAAGACAGGCAGAGTAATTTTTTCTATTAAACCACTAGATGGGGTTTCTAAGAAACTTGCCCTTGTGAAGAGATACGGACAGGACAGTGAAGACCTGATACCATGACTTTGTGGTCCACCCCCTAAGAAAAGCCAGACTTCGCCTGAAGTTCGTGGTGTGTGTTTTCAGTATGATCGGCTTCGCTTTCTCTCTAGACATCAAATAAATGAATGTTTTCATCCTGAAAATGTATTTCTTTTATCTTTGGGTGAGGCTGAAAAACATCTAAATTCTCATAAAAAATTTAAAGTGGCAAAATATAACTTAATTGAATATTCAAATACTTTTCCCTCTGACTAGGTCTATCACTGAGTAACTTTAATGACATGTACATCTCACTTCTTATTGATAAAGTTATAAAAGTCTCAAAGTCCTTACTTACATTTCAGCGCTGTAGGAGATTTCGTGTTAAGATACCGTTCATGGAGACCACGTTCCCAATGACAGATCAGACCCGCCTCGTAAGAGATTGAAATGAACTTAGTTCTGCCTCATATTGACTTGTAGATTTCCCTTAGTAGCATCACATAGAATATAAAGATTTATAAATCTTCGGCTTGCGAGAAGCAGTGTCTAATTTTTTTTCATTCCTGTCTCAGGGCTTCCTTTCTTATGGGCGTGCAGCCCATCACTTGTGGAGTCTAGTATTCTAACTGGAGATAAAATTAAAGTTCACTTTCCCTTTCAAAAGCATTTTTCAAACACATGCTGTGCTGTTTGTGATTATTGCCTTGTTTCAGACATGTGAAGTGATCAAGAGACGTTAAAATATTGGATCTTCACAGAATTTCAAGATTCATTCATTTCACAAATATTTATTGAGCACCTACTGTGTGCAAGGTGAACAATGTGAGCAACAGTGATGATAACTGTATTAGTTACCAACTGCTGTGTAACAAGTTACTCCCAAAGCTTGTGATTGAAACAGTGGAGATTAATCTCAAAGTCTCCATCGGAACTGGGGTGTGGCTTAACTGGGTCTCTCACTAGGCAGCAGGCATTTTGACTTGTTTCAGAGGAATCCCCTTCCTCGCTCACTCTCCCATTCTTAATAAGGTTTAGCTCCCCATAAGCAGTTAGATTAATGTTTCGGTTCCTTCCTCTCACACTGTGAGCAGATGGCCACTCTGTTCCTTAAGAAGAGGATATCTCCATTGTACCTCTGTAGAATGTAGTCCTCTACCCTCTGTAGGATGAGTTTTTTTTAAGTTTTATTTATTTATTTGACAGGGAGAGATCACAAGTAGGCAGAGAGGCAGGAAGAGAGGGCAGGAGGAAGCAGGCTCCCCGCTGAGCAGAGAGCCGGATGCGGGGCTCGATCCCAAGACCCTGGGATCATGACCTGAGCCGAAGGCAGAGGCTTAACCGACTGGGCCACCCAGGTGCCCCTGTAGAATGACTTAACACCAGCAGTGGCCTGGGACAACATGGCAGCCTGCTTCGGCTGAGCCAGCAAGTGAGGGGCAAGGGCCAACGGGAAGATGCAATGCGTCTTTTGTGACCTACCGCGTCCCGATTGCCTTATACTTGTTAAGAGCAAGTCAGTACGTCCTACCCACATTCTTGCCTTAGGCCTGGGCATGAAAACCAGGAGGCGGGATCGTTGGGGGCCATCTGAGAAACACCTGCACGGGACATTGCAGGTGTTGATCTGAGAGATCACTGTGCTCGCCATAATACCACGGCAGGTTTATTGAGGACGGATGTGTGGAGACGCGTGAAGAGGCTCGCGCTAGGCCGTATCACTCTTGCTCAGGGGCAGAGCAGAGAAGCCTTACCTTCCAGTATGACCCTCTGTCACACTCGCTTTTCTGTCCTCCACCCCCGTAGAACGTTTTAATACCAATCATGATATGGGACAAGATAGAAAAGTAAATAACAGCCACTAAAATGTAGACGAAGTGTTGGTGTTTCCAAAGACAAGCGCATTCATAATCATAGCTGGTCCTCCCGGCTCCCTGCGAGGCTGGCGGAAAGGGTGGGGGTGGTCTCCGTTCTCCACAGAGGACACGGAGGCTCGGGGAATGCCTGTCCCCCGGCCTGAGGTCCCACTGACCAGCCAGAGGCAAGATCGGAACTGCATGGTTCTAAACCTCGTGTGTTCTCAAGACAGGCGTCCAGTCGAAGGGGAACTTTCTGTCTGAGCTCTGCTGCCAGGTGTGAAAGTTCTAACCTACTGCGCTGTTTGGACCTTGAAACTAGCAAGTTCCAGATGCAGCGCCCCCCACCCCCGCCTCGTTATAGCTGCACCTCTCTGCTTCGTGTTCCCTCCTTCTCTCCATCACTCTGCCCGGCAGAGTGCCAGCCCCCGCTCCTCCTGGGAACGCGGGGGTGAGTGCTCAGACCCTCCCTAAAGAGCTCTCGAGGGAGGTGACCAGGGATGACAAAACGTCATGAACATTAATAACTTGCTGCAGGAGCATGGGGCATAAAGCACTTTCCTATGCTTTCGCGTGAGTGAATATTCATCTCTCCCTTCCTATTCCTTCTCAGAACGCATTTATGTCAAAGTTTGTAATTATATTACTCATGTCAGAAACACCGTTTGATATTCGCCGTTTGGATGACAGTGTATGCTTGTGTGTAATGCAATTGTATTTCCTCGTAAAAATAACAAAGCAGGCGCTTACCATACTTTTGTGTGAACCTTGGCACCTTGTATTAGAGAATGTATAACCTCTTAGTGGAATCCAGTAGTGCCAGATTGAAGTGAATAATTTTCTACCAAGCCTGTTATTTTCCAAAATAGCAAAATATTTTACGTTATCAAAGCACGTGACAGCGGCTTATGTAGAAGGCTGTTTTACTTCTGCGGAAGCATCCTGATGTGACCTTCTTTCTGTACGGGCTTCAACGTCCAGGTGTCCTCAGGGCGGATGGGTTACGCAGCTTCTTTTCCTCGCTCCCTGCCTGCCCCCTCCAACCCCAGGTTTATGTCCTGCCGTCCGAGTTCCTCCCTTTATCTGTAGGAAAGCCCTTTTTTGGCAGCTGGTACTTTTGCATAATGTAATTAGATGTTTCCCATATGTTTTCTTCTAGACAGATTTATGTATCTGTAGAAGAGTTGTTTCTTCTGTGCCCATTACCTGTTGTTTCTGTGGGGAAGCTGTTATAGATAAAGAGCCGGTTTTTAACTATAATGGATGCGGTACCCAGAAAAGAATTTTGAGTTTTGAGTTTAGTAAGATCCACCACTGTCCTTAGTAGAGGATAAAAAGCCTTGAGGAGTCTCCAAATGAACTGTGCGTCATGTGCCCCCACTCGCCCCGACCCCTGCAAACTGCCTTCACCCAAATGTTTATTTAGCAATTTGCTAGATCAATGCAGCCCCTGGTTTACCGCTAAGAAGCTCTTGCATTTCCCAAAAAATTTCCTACTTCAAAAACCCCTAGATGCTCAAAGGAAAGAGTGAGATATCACAGCGTTTGGTCTAAGAGACTCCACAAGAGTTGAGCTGCCCATGACGATGGAGACTGTTGCTGACCTTTGTCTTGGCACAGATGTGAGGGCAGCCCTGGGGTGTGGGGCTGGAACAGGGGCTTGGAGATAGTTGCGCTGAGCCAGAGGCACCAAAGGGTACCTCAGAACGCCAAGGGCAGAGGGCTGCATCTGCCTGATTTCACTCTGCTCAGGTTACGTGGGGACCTTTGCAGTTCTGGGAAAAGAGGTGGCGGGTGAGCAGCTTCTGCTCAGAGAAGGCAAAGCTCCGGCAGGGCCCCCCAGCGAGGAAATGGAAACCACGAAGGTGTCTGCTCGACTCGAATGCAACTCTGAAGCCACCTGTTACACGATTTAGCTGGCCCAAGTTACTGAGGAGTTTGTTCTTTTGCTCATCATTTCCGGTTTGAAATTGTACTAACAAACACTTTTACATACTCAGAGGAAAGTGATCGGAAGAGGAAATGAAAGCCAGCGGTTTTCTATATCCTACCCGTCAGAGTAGTTGTCTCAGTCTGATTCAACACACGATTTCTGCTGGCAGGGTACAGCTAAAAGCCAGCCTCCCCCGCCACTCCCCAACCCCGGTCACCCTGACCTTCTCATCCAGAGAACAAAGATTCACATGTCACAGCACAGCTGAAACTTCCACTCATTTTACTGTCATGTTCCGCATTCTCCAGACCCCGGCGGGAAAAAAAGGGCTGGTCTTGAGCCAAAGAGGAAAGGAGCTGCTCTCTGCACTGCAGCCGTGTTGCTAGTGGAGGGGATGGAAGAGATGCTCTTGCATGTGGACTCTTTCCAACAGCAGCTGCACCCCCCACCATGGACACCTTCCTGTCTTGCTGGGTCAGAGGACAGAGTCTCAGCAGGCTCCACAGAGCCACCCCAGGGGACATGGGTGTGTTGCATTGACGTGGATGTTGGGAAACCCATGAGGTTCTGGAGTCGTAGATGCGGTCCTAACTCTTCCCCAGCGAGAATGCCCACACGTGCTCAGACTGGACTGTGGGGCACGTCCCACAGTCCTGTGTCATAGGCAACTCAGGGCCAGTGTCATCTCTCCACGCCAAACAGAGCAGGGATGGCCAGGTCGAACGCGTGGACTGCATTCAAGTTGCATGTGTTTTGTATGTAAGCCCTAATAGCTCAGCTACGTTGGCGGGGGGCGGGAGGGGATTCTTACGGCAAAAAATAAAGGTTACTAAGACCATGACTAAAGGTTAAGTCCTGATGTCTACACAAATGGCAAGATCTGTAAATCTGTGGCAAGACAACACAGCTTTCCAAATAGACGTTCTCCGGATGCTTCATCATTTCCAGCCTTTGGTCCAAAGAACAGTTCTTAGTCTATGTACATTGTTCCAGATCGTGCTAAAGCTTGGGGAGCTCAGCCTGACTTACAAATGCGTCTTCCTGCAGGACACTGTCCTGGTCCTGGAAATAAGCCCATTCTCTGTCTCTCACTGCCATAAATCCTTGGCGTTCGATAAAATTTTGACTTTGGATTTTACGTAGAAATGCTCCGTGGTGCCTATTAAACCAAGGAGAGTTATGTGGTGAGGATGGGTTCCTGAAATGCATTTACATTCATTGAATTAGCGTGATTTTCATAGGTATTTGCCGTGATTATCTTCATTGGCATCAGCGGTATTTTTAATCACTCGAATATACACTTGCTATCATAAGGAGCGGCTTGCAAGTGTGCTAAAGAAAGACATGGGTCTTTTTCTTGAAAATCTTGACTCTGAGACAGACAATGATAATCTAATTCAAAGGCAATCTAGAAATGCATTTTAGGAAACATAAGTATGAAAGTTTCATGTAATGCAGTGACAAAAGTCATGTGTTCAGATATTGAACAAACACGGCATCGTAAAATTTGCATAACATAAGACGCTGGTATTTTAAGTCTGTGAGTTTTCTTTGAAATCAGGGTCTTATCCTCACTTTACCAATCAGAAAACTGAACCCAAAGGTCACTCACCTAGTCGGTGGCAGTGTCGCCTGTGGGACACAGGTCTCTGAGCCTCTGTATTATTTTCTCTCCACTTGACTGCTCCGTCAAGGGAATTGCTGTCATTTCCAGATGGAGGGAACTTTCTGGAAGAGGAATTTTGTTTTCTTTTCCCATCGTTCACACCCCAGGTGTTGAGTCACCCAATTATCTTCCCTCATTAACAAATCTGAAACTATACCAGCCCAGGTATGGTTTCAAGGGGGCACGTTTTAAAAAAGTCTTCAGAGTTCTGTGGTTTGCAAAGAAAGAGGTAACCGGTTACCTATAAGCCACGGACTTTAGACTGAGGTTTCCTAGGTATTAATCTCAGCTTTCATTACCTCTCTCTATCAGTCACTTTTGCCTCCAGTTTTATGTTTTCCTACTTCCCTGGAGTTCTGCAGAATCTCCTTAGGACGTAGACTCTGCATCCCAGGGGCCTGGGTGGACAAATCCTCCCCCAAAGGGTTGCTGTTAGAAAACTCCCTTGTCTAAATTCAAAACCAACATCATTCCTACCTATGACGAGGCTTGTGGGACCCTGACGGGAGCTGTTCCCTGGGGTGGGGGGAGGTCGTGGCGGGTGGGAGCTTTCTATTTCCCGGTCCGCCATGTAGCTGTGGTGGTTCTGCTTTGTAAGTGTTCTTGACACCGAGCCTCAAGTCCATTTTCCTTCATGGTCATGTGTCATTTGCTGTGTTTTGCCTTATCATTGGTGTTCCCTTAAAAATAATAAGAGTAATGAGCAGTTATGTATTATTCATCCCAAGTGTACAGATCACGCATTTATCTCGGGCTCCTTTTTTTTTTTTTTTTTTTTTTTTTTTTCCTAGAGCCTGCACTCGACAGCGCATGCTGAGTGGATCATTTGAGGGGCAGCCTGCAAAGGAAAGGTCAATTCTCAGTGTGCAGCATCATATCCGCCAGGAGCGCAGGTAAATACACCAGGAGACAAAGCTGCAGAGAAAACAAGGAAAGGAGTTTTGCAGGATATGGTCTCGGTGCACCACCCCGGTTGGCAGACAGGCGTGCAGGAGGAACTTTGTTCTATTTGCTGATGGCAACAATGAAACCCACAATCAGATTCAAAGAGTCAAAAAAAAAAAACAAATCTTTCAAAAACCTTTTCCTTGGTGATGGTCAGATTCTTGCTTTTAAGATCAGAAGGAAAAATTCTGCAATTTGTGAGATGAGCTCAAACGCATTTGAATAAACGAAAGCTTTCACTATAAAAAGAAATAATAAGCATTTGTGATGGTATCAGAAAAGTTACTTTATTTTGTTCTTAAAAGGGCCATGGCTCAAAAGTCAAAATTTGGTCTTGGATGTACTGACAAGTTGGTTGTGGTTGTTTTAGGTCACTGAGACACGGATCCAACAGCCAGAGGATCAGCAGGGGGAAATCTCTTGAAACCCTGACTCAAGATGTAAGTTCTCAGCAATGCTTTGGAGTTGGGAAGCATGATTATGAAAATGTATTTAAATTACAGTTTAGAACATTCTAGCACCTGGGTCCTTCTGTCACATTGACCTGTTTCTGTAAGAATTTGTATCAGAGGGAATCAGGAAACTCAGGAAGCAAATGGAATGGCCAGTACCAAAGAGTGACCATTAACTGTTCAAAAATACAGACATCCCACAAAACAAGTCTTCATTAAGTTAGTAACCCAAAAGTGACATGTCACTTGCCTTTGACTGACATTAAAGGTATGTAAAGTATTTTATAGAATTGATTTGTATCATAACTTTAAAACTTCACTAAAATTTCAAAATATTCTGGAATCTAGTTCCAGTGTCTATAACTTCAGGGCTTTACCTACTAGGAAATACAATCTTATTTCTAGAAGAATTTTTCTTTTAATGACTGAATACTAGTTCCCAAGAATTTCTTTGCTTTTAGACTCTAGGTTGTCTGTTGATTTATTAACGAACTAAAAAAAATTATCAAGTATTTATTATGTGCCTGGCCCTGTTCTAAGTGAGGAGAAGCAGTGGGGACACAAGACAAAATCCTCTGCCTTCCAGGAAGTTATATCCCAGTAAAAGAGACAAAGACTAAGCAAGGAAACAAATACATAATCGTTTCTGGAAGTGTTTTTTTTACTTATTTTCCATCATACCTTCATTGCTGTGACAATTTTGCTCTGCATTATAAAGAAAAATAAAATGATATAAAGAAATCAAAGGTGTAGATTTGGGGGCAGGGAATGTTCGAGAAGATGGTCAGTGTTCAGGCCTCTATATTATTAGACCAGAGACCTGAACAAAGAGAAGAAACAAGCCACATGAAAACCCAGGGAAACCCACAGAGGCAGAAGTCTAACCTATGGGTTAGACTGACCAGCAGCTGTATCATGCCGAGATTTCTAAGAGACTTGCAAAGTACATATCAAATAATTATCACTGGTGATGCCCTCATTAAAATATAGGTCTTAAGTAGAGTCTAGCTACACTGGCTAAGAAAGCCGAGTCCTGAATGTTCAGAGCCATGAATGGCATTGGAGAAAGGAGGTCCCGCAAGAGAAAGGCAGCAAGCCTTAGGGTTTTTTGGGTTTTGTTTGTCTTTTTCACCACTTTACTTGTCCTTTCTTCAGTTTCTGGAGTTTCCAGAATAATCCAACTGCTTTCAATTGGTGGAAACTGTTAGAGTAGATTCTCCTAAGTATTCCAAGCACAACTGACAACAGGTGATGAGAACACCTGGTACCATCATCACCACTTTGCAAGGTTCTAACTGGTGTGCACATCTGTTAACACCATGGTTTTTAAGCCAGAGTTCTGTCCAGTATGATCTGCCATATTGTTTACATAGAATTGTGATCAGATCCAACGTAGAGCCCATGTACGCATGACCTGGGGACCAGGCATGTTGCGTGGAGAAGACTTCAAGGAGAAAATTCAGAGAGGCAAAGTTCAAAGCACTTTCCTTCAGTGTGATTCCCTAGAAATAGGTAGTCTAAGGAGCCAAACTAGAACATGGCTTTGAAAATACGTATTTAAATATACATGGTGAATGGTCCTACCAGCATAGTCTCAATTCCAGAGGCTTAGTTCTTCTTCAAAGATTTTTTCTTGTATTTATTACACAGACATGTGATGAAAACAAATCCCCCACCTTCTCCATAGCAAGAGATGATGAGACTGCTAATTTCCTACAAAATAACTTCGGATGTCTTTTCCTGCATAACAGAAGCAATGTAAAATAGAGAGCTTCACCTGTCTCACTCATCCCCAATGATAGAAGATACAGATAAGGAAATCTAAGGCATACGTGTGACAGTTATCTGTTAGGTTATTTGAGCAATGGCTGTCCATGTCCCAAGGAGTGAGAACCAGAGCTGGGGTCCCGCATGATCAGGCCGCCTCCCAGCCCTCTGACCCCAATGTCTCCTACCCTGGTGCTTGCCCTCTTGACTCCACCCATGGGGTGTCTTGGCTGTTCCATGGACACACAGCTGTTCCCTGCGCATGAGGACCCACCCCTCCTCTGGAAAAGCACATTTCTGCAGATGCCCCATGGCCTGTAGATCCTTCTCTCATCTTCACTCAAATAACAGCTTCTTATTGAGGCCTGCTGTGACTGGCCAAACGTGGAGCCTTCTAGCACTCGTACTCTCTGCCGCCCCATTTTTTCTTTTTTCTTTTTTTTTTTTTTTTTACCATGGTCCTAAACATCTTCTATCTACATCGGCCGTATTGTCATTCAGTTTTTATCTGTCTCCCCTGACTAGATCATCAGCCCCACAAGAGCTGGATTTTATCCTTTCTTTTTGCTTTTTTGCCACATCCCCAGCACTACAACAATGCCTGGCACATAACTGGTCCTCAATAAATATTTTTATTGGAAAAAAGATACCCTTTCGAAGGAAAAAATACCCTTGCTAAGAGGACTGTGGTTCATTAAAAATACATATATTATGATAAAGATATTTATTTACTACCTTACATTAATAAATAAAGATATTTATTTCAGCTTTTCCAAAAACGATCTTTCTGGGCCTTCAAAAAAAAAAATCTTCCAGTTTGATGTGCCTCCTTTTATTGTATTTCTAGCATTCCAATACAGTGAGATATAGAAACGCACAAAGAGAAGACAGTGAAATCAAGATGATCCAGGAAAAAAAGGAACAAGCAGAAATGAAAAGGTACGGGGCACGACGGTCTTCCAGGGCTCTTGCTCTGGAATGCCAGCCTTTCCCTCAGCCTTCCTGTCTGTGGATTTCCCCTTCCAGGAAAGTGCAGGAAGAGGAGCTGAGAGAGAATCACCCCTACTTCGACAAGCCGCTGTTCATCGTTGGACGGGAGCACAGGTTCAGAAACTTCTGCCGGGTGGTGGTCCGGGCACGCTTCAACGCGTGAGTACATCCACTTCAGCCGGGTGTTCGACCTGCGGCGTACAGACAGCAGGGGGGTTGTCACACCAGGAAGAAGGAAACGTGTAATACTAATGGGGTCACGAGGTAAACCGTGGGCTACTTAACCACGCTGCTCCTCTTGGCCAAGGGGCCGACTGGGTGGAAAACAAAACGAAGGTTGCAAGTCATTAACATTTATATAAAACTCACGTTTTATAAAACACCAAACAGTCATTTTTATGTGCCGATTTTAACAGCCACCCAGTACGTTTCTCTTGGTGTTACCAACTCCACATTTTGTTTCGGAAATTCTGAACCAAGAGTGGACGGAATGACATAGGGAAGGTCATTGCCCACACCTTCTTTCAGACTTGTAGTTTCTTCGTGGTGAAAATACCTTGATTGGATTATTCTGGAAAAATGTAAAATACAATGATGTGAAATAGAAGTAAAGTTGACTAGTGCTTCCATTACCAATTGTTATGAGAAGACAGCCCGCCGGCCGGTGTCTCTGTCCCTGCCCACATGGAAGAGCTGTGTTATGAGGCCATCAGTGTGGTCGACCAGGAGGACACTGCGTTTGTGACAACGCAAGGCAATGTCAGCAGGCGACCAGTAAATGAAATAGAATTTTTGTCCTGCTTAACTTCAGTAAATATCCTAAAGACCTTAAGAGTCTTGGAGGAAGTGTGAAAGCTTTCCATCTAAATAGTTGTCTTCCCCAATGCTATTATTAGTAGCATATCATAATTGCTATGTGTTATGGGCTGAACTGTGTGTGTCCCCCTGCCCGCAAAAATCACATACTGAAACCTTAACCCCTAGTACCTCAGAATGTGAGTTCATTTGGAAATAGCCCCTTTAACGAGGTAATTAAATTAAAATGAGGTGATTAAGGTGGGCCCTAATCCAGTATGACTGTTGTCCTTATAAGAGGAGGACATTTGGACACAGACACTTACAGAGGGGAGACAACATGAAGACATAGGCAGAAGATGGCCATCTACAAACCAAGGAGGGAGACCTAGAACAGGTCCTTCCCTCACAGCCCCCAGGACAAACCAACCCTGCCCACACCTTCTGTTCAGACTTCTTGCCTCCAGAACTGAGAAAAAATGTTTCTATTGTTTCACCACTCGCTCTGTGCTACTTTGTTACAACAGCTTTAGGAAACTAATACAGTGTGGTGATATTCCAGGACTGAAGGCACCTCAGGAACCATCTGGTGTCATTTGTATTCCCCCCTCCTCCAACAGAGGAGGACACTTAGGTTAGCAGTGGTTAAGGGCTTGGCGCAGGGCCATGAGCTAGCTTATGACTCCCTCTGGCTGGCCGTCTAGTGTTCTCTCAGATGTTCTAGCAAGACCCTCACCATTTAAAGCACCTGAGTCATAGTGATTCAAACTTCCCTGAGTTTTCACATAGTAAAGAAAGAAGCTGGAGTTTGAGAGTTGATTTGATCCGTTCCTCAAGTAAGTGTTTCATCTGTAATTAGCCTGTTGGCTGCCTCCACACCAACACCTAACTGCTAATTCTCCACTTCATTTAGTGTGGACCTACTCCCTTTTGTCACCTCCGCACTGATGTGGACCAAGGGAGACTCTTGTACTTGGGAGCACACACAGACCACCATGGGCTCCCCGAAAGTGAAACTTAGAACTGGGGCCCCAAGAAATTCCACATAAATCACTCCACAAGATCAAAGTTAAACGCAGGGGGAGAGCTCCATTTAATTTCTGGAGGTTTAATGGAACAATCCTGAACTTTTTTCAAGAACTTTTTGAGGAAAGTTCTTGAAAGGCTAAGGCAGAGATTTTAACGGAGTGTTTTTAAATGGAAGTCAAAGTTTTGTCCCAACCATGTCAGAAACTGTTGACTGGATTCATGAATTCCCAAATCAAGTATTTTGAGGAATTTTAAACTTTACTCTCCCAAACATCAAATTCTGATTTTTCTGTCATCTCATGTTCTCTGCCTTGGAAAGCCACACAGTTCCCGGAAATTGTACAGAGGATATGAAAGAGATTTTAGGTAGATAAGATGTTTATAAATACCGTGCTTCCAAGTGAGAGCACACTTGCTATGTTGCCCAGGTGTCTGCGTGTTGTCTCTTACAGATCTAAAACAGATCCCGTCACAGGAGCCGTGAAGAATACCAAATACCATCAGCTTTAGTAAGCATCACAAAGCCCGTTTTCCATGCGCTTTTGAAAGTTCCATGTACTATTTTATGCTGCATAAAAATGTAAAGATTCTTGTTATTTTCTTGCCATATCGTGCTAGGAAATAGACAATGGGGGATTTCGAAATAAATGCCAGTCACATGTATAGAATCACCGAAGGGTTTTCTGGGACCTGCATGGCCTTCCCTAAAGCGCCCCTTCCTCGTTGTGTTTGGTCTTTGGCAGTGACTTACTGGGGTTGGTGACTTACCTGGACTGGGTCATGATCATCGTGACCATCTGTTCCTGCATCTCCATGATGTTTGAGTCCCCCTTTCGAAGAGTCATGCACGCCCCGACGTTGCAGGTACGGCTGCCACATCTCAGCCCACAGTTCAGCAGAAAACTCGGGGCTGCGGGTTTTTCCCTTCTTGGTGACCCAGCTGCCTCCTGCCCATTTTAGATTGCTGAGTACGTGTTTGTGATATTCATGAGCATCGAGCTGAATCTGAAGATTATGGCAGATGGCCTCTTTTTCACTCCAACTGCTGTCATCAGGGACTTTGGCGGAGTCATGGACATATTTATATATCTTGTAAGTCTCTGCTTATTTCCTAAATGGAAGATGTTGTGGCTCTGAAAACTCTCCTGCCTTTTTCAGTACAAGAGAAAGATAGGCGAGTTCCAAAGGTTTAGATGTGATTACTGAGTAGTCTACCACTGGCAATTGAAGGGCACGCA
Source organism: Mustela nigripes (assembly GCF_022355385.1). Lineage (NCBI taxonomy): Eukaryota > Metazoa > Chordata > Mammalia > Carnivora > Mustelidae > Mustela > Mustela nigripes. The sequence goes on along the minus strand of NC_081571.1, from coordinate 74,983,821 downwards.
TGTAAAAATCTAAATGAGGCATTCAAAATTTCCATGGATATGGCTCACATACATCAATCACATTCTTGTACACGAAAGACATACATTAATAAGGCCTACGACAGAAATCTCATTTGCACCCCATAGTCCTGTGGCTCCCACACTAGAACAAACAGGCAAACAAACAGACAAAAACCCCCTCTCTCATAAAATTGATTGATGGGCTCCTCATTGCCAAAAGCAACCAGACATGAGAGGGTTGGACCTTTCTTTCAATTCCAGCATACGAAATACCTGACTAGACCAGGTGACCGTTCAACTCTTCAGTTAAACTAAGTTGGAAAACCAGAGGAAAAGACTCAAAGAAATTTCATTTTTTCCCTGTGTCCAAGAAGGCATAAAGTCAATGTCTTTCCCAACATAACAAGGGGGATCGTGACCACTAACATTCAGTATCTTTAGATCATCCATAAAATAGTGAGAATCAGGTCAAGCATGAGGGTTGGTATCCATGATCAAAGGAATTTCAATCTGCATTTTGAGTGTGTAAGTTAAAATAAGGAGCAGAGTGCACTGGGGATACACATATACACACACACACACACACAGTATGGTCACCCCTATGTCATGCCCACGAACAGCTGACGACTTTCCTTGGGTGCCACTAACAGGGGTAGATTGGGTTCAGAGCTCAGAGTTCAGAATTCAGAGATCGAATATATACCCAGTGAATGCTTGTCCTGTGGGCCATATGGAATCTCTTGCTCAAGGCCAGTTGTATGCACTTGGCTCTCAGTGTAGAGAGCGAAGGATAAATTGTATAAACTCTAGGGATTTTTCCCCTCACTAGGTGAGCTTGATATTTCTTTGCTGGATGCCCCAAAACGTGCCTGCCGAATCGGGAGCTCAGCTTCTAATGGTTCTCCGGTGCCTGAGGCCTCTGCGGATATTCAAACTCGTGCCCCAGATGAGGAAAGTGGTTCGAGAACTTTTCAGCGGCTTCAAAGAAATTTTCTTGGTACGGGACGTTTGCCCGCTGCTTCCGGTTCGCACATTCTGGGTCTGGAATGAAACTAACGAGGGGGCCCAGGGAGTCTTGGTGGCGGAGGGCTAAGTCTGCGGTGTTTATTGCCGGGGGATTGTAAAGGCACTAACAAAACACAGCACACATTCGGAACTTGACCCATGCATGCTCTGACTTGTTGGTACGTCTAATTCAGTGAACATTTTTAGTGAAAGTAGGATGAAAGGAAGAATACAAGCGGTCCTATTTGCTAACAGTTCCATTCCTAACTCGTGACCCTAATTTTTATTCTGGGTTGTAGTTTCCTTATCTAGAAATTAAAGATAAGACTCCACACCATCTACTTCACAAATAGTAGCAGTGAACCCATTTGGGCTCCGTATTTTATTTCGCATGTCCCCAGTTTCTTAGAGCGTAGATTTTGTCTCTGATCTTTGGAGTGTTAACATAAAATGACTTAAAAAAATATGTAACATATAGGTATACCTCACTTTAAGTAGCCTCAGGATACAGGAATGAATACTTGAAAATGGGGAGAAAACGTTCTTTTTAGTTGGGCATCCCTGATTGAGGGTCTTCCAAGAGCAATGCTGCAGAAAAAAAACGATGAGTTGGAAGCTCATTGCTCCCAATCATTACAGAAGGATCCGTGCCTTACAAAGGAGTGATCAAAGGATTCTTTTTATTATTGATGAGCTCTGCTCGTGCATGGAAAACGTGAATTAATTTACATAAGCTTATTTTACATCTTGCTTTCTAAAGACGCACCTACAGGGAGAGAGCAGCTGTGGTTACAGTTGATTCTAGGGTATTTTAAAGACGGGTTGGGAGATTTCCATAGGTACAGAGTCGCTAATATTTTTTGAAAGACATATTTGAAATCCCACATTTTCTTTGTGCTAAAACCCCAACAAGGTGGCTTTTCACCCAGCTGGAACTGAAGGGAAAAAGGGTATTACCTGATATGCATGCATCTTGGAGCCGTGATAGAATTTAGCAAGGAATCTATTTGTGCCTTTCTCTTGATGATGTTTCTGTGTGATTTTTAGTATATTTAAGGCATATGTTTAGATGATTTGATTCACCTGGGCCCCAGATCAGTGGTTTTGTTCAGTGTTTTTCCCCTTTGCCACTTTTCTCTGCTGAGACCAAGACACCGTCCAGCAGAGGGAGCACCAGTCAATTAACAGACTTGCTTTTCAGGACCCAGTATCTCCCTCCTCTTGATGCCCTCACTGCTCACAAGAAAGCCAGACCACTGTCTCTCTCTAATTTATGTTCTGCTGATAGAGACAGGAATCCATTTAGAGAAAATGGGGGGAAATCTAATTATTCAAACACTTTTCTTCGGTTTCATTAAAGTGTTGATTCCAAAATCAGAAAAACCCAAGCCATACCAAAAATATTTTCTTACCTAAAAAAATATATATTTTCTTACCTGAAAGTCACATGTTTTTATTCCAAAATCCAAAAACTGTTGTTAATTCCCTCCTTTTAACATTCCAGCGAGGCTAATTGAACGACCTGAGGTGGAAAAGTTAGATAATATCCTGAAAAGACCAAGGGTTTCATACTATGTTCTCTGAAAAGCCATGTCCCTATCCCTGCTCAGATCAAGCCTACTCTTGAATTTCTTACCCAGAGATGTGACATCTCACCAATTATTTTTCAGGTCTCCATCCTTTTGTTGACATTAATGCTTGTTTTTGCAAGCTTTGGAGTTCAGCTTTTTGCGGGAAAACTGGCCAAGTGCAATGATCCCAACATTATTAGAAGGGTAAGATACTGCTTTCTGTCTTTTGGGATTTAAATTCTGGTAATTCGCCACCTCTCGGTCAGCACATGCTGAGGCTACTTTGAGGACCCCTCATGAAACCAAGAATTCTCTTCCTGCCAACTCCTTCTGCCTAAAGCAAAAAAAACCCCAAAACGAAACAAAACAAAAAACAGGCACTCTGAGTCTCTTCTGGCTAGCACTGGTTTGTGGGATTAAAAGCACACCCCAGATTATTCTACTCTCTCCTGCTGTTCTGGGTGTGAGCCTCTGTTGATACCTGTAGCACACGCACCCAAGATTCCAGACACTTGTAGCTGTGAGTCTCAGACACTCTCCCTTTGGGCCTCCCCTAACTAAACTCTGCCTCAGCAGACTCATATCAGCAAACAGCCCCGCAGAAAGGACAAGAGGCGAAGTCTGACTGTCATACCACTGCTCAATGCTTCTCTGCTCCAGCCTTCTCTCCCCTGGGAAGTCCAGAATCTTCCCCAGTAGGACAGCTATCAAAGAACCAAGCTTGACCCCTTCTGCCTCTGCCCCTTGCTTTATCTTTGTTCAGTCAGTGTTAGTAAGAGGAGGCAGCTCTGGACAAGCCCAGTGTTTCAGTGGCTGAAAGTAATGAAATGAACACATTGCGTCTTGGGTCAGGTGGACAGCTCTCCTCCAAATGTCCTCTCGGAGACCCCAGCTCCTTTTGTCTTCCTTCTTTGCTACCCTTGGCTGTCTTTGGCGTCTTCTCCATTTAGCTGGCAGATAGGAGCACAGAACCAACTCTATGTTTGAGGGTCACAGGATGAGCCCTGAGGCAGCACACCTCACTTCTACTGGTGTCACTGGTGAGAGCCTGGCCTCCAAGGCCAGATGGGACGGTGACGGAGCCTGCAGAAAGACGGGACCTGTGTGGTTATAAGTAGCCATCACTGCCACACTCTCCAACGCCCTTTCTCTTAGGATCCTGCCCTGGGGCACAAGTGGATTAAAAGAATGAGCTACATACTGCTTATGTACAAACAACAAAAGCATTTCCTCTTTCATCCTGGTGAAAGAATGCCTTACGTCCATTAAAATGCATGTGCCCGAAGGCTGAACAGAGCCTACCTATAGTACATGCTTCTCTCTTTCCAGCAACTATGGCTATCTCATAGAGATTTTTCGTTGGTATAAAAAATGTCTACATTTTCAAGGCCACCGATTATAAAAATTATTCTTTCTCGAATGGTTGTAAAATACAGGTCACATCTTTGTCTAGTCAAAATACATTATTGATTGTGTTACACTAAGGATTTCTGGAAGGGGCAGGGCAGAAGAGACATACTGGTTGAGGCCCCTCCTGCATCGCCAGAGGTTCCAGGAGTTTCAGTAAGCCTGAGAAGACAGAACATGGAACATGGCGTAAAGGTCATGGCGAACCAAAGTAGCCAACGAAGGGGGTGGTAAAGGGCTGATGCTTTCATCCCGACGCTCGAGTCAGGAAGGCAGGCTTGTTTTAGACTCACACAGAATGGAGGCCAGAAAGATGACAACATTTCAAGAGGAAGCCCAGAGGACATCTTGCCAGACTCAGTATCTTAATAATGGCCTAAGCGTATTGTGATTTTACACTATCTACTCATACACACAACAAGCTAGAGATAGAGGAACAAAGTTTAAATAACTTGCCCAAGTTCACCCCAAAATAAGTGGGGAAGGTATGACTCATGTCTAGGCAGCCTGGTCCATGCTTTTAACTGAGATGCCAGGACACCTCACCCCATCAAAGGTGGGCTCTTGCGGGCTCAGAAAGGCACCCTGGAAGGAACCATGAGGCCAAATACATCAGGGGGCTCTCTCTGATCCAGCACCACACAGCCAATAGGAATAATGTTGTGGGTGAACATGTAAAGTTACTGTGAGATGATAAGTGCAATATATTTTAACTGACAAAGTGGCCTATGGAAGGGTCAAAACTGTGCCATCTCATCCACACACAGGGAAAAAAACTGGAAGGATATATGCCAGAAGGTCAACCGTGTTTGTCTTTGGGTTATGGTAGTAAGTGTCTCCATGCCTTTGAAGTTAAAGAGATATTATTTGTATAAGAGGGCTGTTGTTTTAAGGGATATCATTGATAATCCAAAGGGAAATAATGTTGGTATTAACTAAACTGTTGGAAATAAGAATGGAAAGGAGACCCAAGCAGGACAAGGGAAAGCCGTAGAGGACTCTGAGATCTGTATGCCGGGGTTGACAACGTACTAGTCTATGAACAAAAATGGGAAAGGTTGGAGGAAACAAGGTTGAAGGTGACTTTAGCAGGTTAAAATTTGAAGATCCCTTGAAATAGTTAAGTGTATACCTATTATACCCAGGAAAGGGGTTTAGGTTCAAAAACATGAAAATCACAGCCAAAGAAAGACTCAAAGATAAGACAAAAAGAAGAATAAAGACAGAAAATGGTGAAAAGCTTCTTACTCATGTTTTAAAATCTTCTAAAAACAGTGCTATTAGAGACAAAACTCACAGACTACACAATTTGCCCTTTGGCAGTTGTACAATTTGATAGTTTCTAGCATAGTTGCATAATAATCAGTCTTAGAACATTTTTATCACCTCAAAATGCAACATTGTCTTTGACCTTCCCCCCTTATTTCCCCTTGTCCCCCAGGTACTCCCGTCCTCAAACAACCATGCACCTTCCTGTCCCTGTGAAGCCGTTCGCTTTGGACTTGCACATGCGTACAGTCCCATAACATGTGGTCATTAGTGCCTGGTTTCTTTCATTAGCTCAGTGACTCCAAAGTGCCTCCACATTGTGGCCTGTGTCAGCCCTTCCTTCCTTTCTAGGGTTGAACAGTATTCCGTGAAGGGGCTACACCATGTTTTGTTTATGTTTTCATCCACTGATGAACATTTGGATCGTTTCTACCTTTTGACCATCATAATTAAGCTATTTACAATAATAATGTCATAAACATTCATGGAACAGGTGTCCATGAAGATATCTGTGTTCATTTCTCTTGGGTAGAAACCTAGGGGTAGAATTGCTGGGTCCTTCAGTAAAGCTTTGTTCAGTCATTTGAGCACCTGCCACACTATTTTCCAAAGTGGTTGCACCATTTTCCCAACCCTCCAGCAGTGTGTGAGGCATGGGTTTATGAGGGAGATAAGGGGATACAGAGAGGATTCCAATTTCTGCAGCTCCTGGCCGAAGCTCATTATCTGATGTTTTGCTTATAGCCTTCTTCCTGGATGGGAAGTGGTACCCCACTGAGGTTTATGATTTGCATTTCCTGGATGACTAATGACACGGAGCATCTTTCAATGTGCATATCGGCCACTTATATGTCTTCCTGAGAGGAATGTCTGTTTGGATCCTCTGCCTACTTGTGAATGTTTTCAGTGCAGATTTTCACTGCTCATCTCTGCAGTCCTTGTCTGTTTGCTGGGGGGCTGCCCACATCCCTATTGTCACATAAAAACCTTTCCTATTCTAGGTTAAAAGTGTTTACCTTTGATCTTTTAGGAGTTCATTGTCTGACCAAGCGCCCTCTCTTTTTTTTTCCCCCCTATTTTAGGAGGATTGTAATGGCATATTCAGAATTAATGTAAGTGTGTCCAAGAACTTAAATTTAAAACTAAGACCTGGAGAGAAAAAGCCTGGATTTTGGGTGCCCCGTGTTTGGTAAGCATAACTGAAAAGGATCCTAAAGAATGTTTTATTTGTCAGTATAAGGTTTTGAATCAATACAATATGGCATGAAAAGGAATTTCGCTAGAGGTGCCAAGATGATTTTAGGGAATACAAGGCAAAGCACGGAATTACCCCAAGATGCAAAAATACAGTAAATGAGCAAGCAAGTGGCACACTGAGTCCTGTGTTGTTTCAAGAAACTAATGGATTATCATCCCAGTATTTTTCTAATACTTTGAAGTACTTACCTCGATTCATACGGCATTAGAAATTAGTGAGGCATAAAAGACAAAGATTTTCTATGAAATTAAAACTAAACTTGTCCTGCATTTATATCTTTAAGGGAAAATCTGATAACCTTGTAACAGTTGTAGAGAAGCCCAGATCATAAAGCTATTTCAATTTCAAAACCCATTTTCATTGAAGTATTTCCATTATGGAAACACTGGAAAGGAGTAATCAGGAACATGATTATATCTCACTTTCTCTTTAAAATTCATTTTTTTTTTTGAAAATGAGTTTTCAAAGCATTTACATCAAAGCTGGAAATGCCCAGTACCTTCTTTCTCATCCAGTTTACTAATGACCATGAATGAAATCTCTAGGTAGGCTTCGTTGATGAACCGAGTGTCCTATTAACTTCATTTGTCCTTTTAAGTAGTCATCTGTTTTCTTTTTATTTCATTGTATCTTTTAGAATAACAAGTGAACCATAGCCACGACTCTTTTTGTCACAATTGATGTGTTCTACTGAACGTCAAAACTCTCTCAAAGAAATTGCATTTCACCCACTTGTACCCTTAGGACTCACTTGTTACCAGCTTTGGCATTTCTCTAATGTAAAATTCACTTTTATAAACAGTTCAGTACAATTTATACTGGGTTTTAATTTTTTTTAAATACTGAAGAATTATGAAAAGAAAAAAAAAGATGAATTTGGATGTGTGGCTTGACTTGGAGAGGGAAGTACATAGCACATGGCTATATATCCTTATCCCAGTGCTTACTAGAAAAGCTGTCTAATTTACATTGAAATAAAATATTAAAGAAGCATAAAGAGTTTATTTTTTGTAAGGTGAAAATGTCTTATTACACTATAAATAATTTATTCATATCAAGACATCAAATGAGATTTTTTTTTCCTACTGTTTTGGAATTTTGGCAAAAGCCTCAAAGCTGAGTTCATTAAGAGATAAAGTTCTATTACATTCCGAAGACAGCAACATGCTGATCCCAGCAGCACTGACTAAAAGATTGTCCTCTGCCAGCTCCTATAAACCGAAACACTACGCTCAAAGATAGGGTCGTGGAAGTGAATGAATTCAGTAGACGGCGCTGTGGCTTCTCTCCCTTCGGTGTGGGAGGAGGTCAGGGACGCTTGTCTCCAGCCAATGGAGGTCCCCCATGGGGACTGGGTCATGTCAGAGACGGGGAAAGTGAGGGGAGGTGCTGGTCTAGGCAAGCTGCTCCTCACCATATGACAGGGCAGGGTTATCAGGAGTTCCTGGAGACCCCGAGGCATCACGGCCAGGGGCCACCTGATCTGCGCCATCTTGATGGAGCTCTGCTGCAAAGGGCTATGTGTTCCTATCAGAGGGGCTGTGGGTAGGTTTCCAGGAATGAGAACTGAGGAATTACCCAAAGATGACCCTCAGCAGGAACGACAAAATGGGGCACCCTTATACAGGGGAATGTTTCAAAATATAGTGTATTAATAGAAAATTTAGGTATAGTAGAGCCAGCTGATCAAGAGACAATTACCACTGAAGGGCTTTTGTTATTCATAGTTCCCAAGAGGATGGGCCATCAGGCAGGGGGAAGTTACACAAGGAAGCACCAGTGTTAGTCATGGGCCACAGGGGAACCATGGACCGGAGGCTTTATTATGGTTTCCCTGAGTTGGAATGGGTGAGTCAGGGTAAGCAGGCTTAGGATTGGCTTGATGAGGCCCTTTGGTGGCCTCTGGGTCATGGGGGCTGTCCCCAGTGGTCTGGTGGCTGGTGGTTAGGGCAGGTAGACGGCAGGCTAGAGTGTGGAAGCCTGATAAAGGAGGTAGTTGAGTCTGCGGACTTTGGGTTGGTTGGTCTGAATTTGAAAGCAAACCCTAAAAACAACTCCTCCCAAGGAGGTGGGAGGGTGAGGAGGAGGCTGGAGGCCAAGGCAGGGTGATTCAAGCATTTTATTGAGTTATCCAGAGAGCAAAGTGTGTCCACCATAGGCATGTAGCAGAGATGTTGTGTTAAAGTATCAAGTTTACAGAAGATAGGAACATGGCAGACAATACACTTCAAGAGAACAGCTACTGGGACCAGAGCAGTCATGGCTGGCGTCTGCCCGTGTAAAATACATGCACTTGAACTCCATTCTAAGTCATCACACCTCCATCTTGTAAGAATCAGATGGGGGCCTTGAGGGGAGGAGGGAAGAGAGAGGCCAGAGCTCTCCTTCCCTCCTCAAGCCGCAGATCAGGGGGAGCGGTTAAGGAAGGGGTTCTTATACAGGTCATGAGAACAAAGGTTTGATGTAGAACGGAGTGGGCTTTCTAGAATGAGACTCATCTTCTATAACTGAAAGTGACCAAAAAGCTTTGGGATCTCCACAATGTCAGGAAGGGAGCTAGAACCCTCTGGAAGGCAGTGTTGGGAGAAAAGTAAACCTGTTCCCAACTGAACCCTCCAGTATTCAGCCTGTTCCATAAAACCAGCTACCTGTGATTTTAAGGATTCGAATGAACTGACATGCATTGTTTCATATAAGTTATTACTAGGGGTTTCCTGTTGGACAGCATTTTAAAAGCATAAGCCGATAGACGGGGCATCCCTTGAACACCATTACAGTAGGGCTGGCCCGTCTGTTCCTTGGGTTAGTTTTAGGGAAATAAAAATCTTCTGTCAAACGAATGTCAACCATAACCATGCTAATTTTCACATTTTCCTTCTTTAGTAAACTCATCAAGAGTTAGAAGCTGAAATGCTATAATTTTATATTGACAAATCTATGATTAAAAAAATAACTTCTATCTGGGGAATTAGCATTGGGGAATTCTTTGATAATTATCATTAAGAAGGGCATAAATATGCACTACCTAATTCAGGAGACAGTTGGGCTTCTCTATTCTGTGTTCAAATGAATTCATTCATTTTGTTCTGAATTACTCAGACTTGATGAGATAAAAATTACCTTGGTAAAAAGTATAAAATATATATATGTTATAAATACTGTGTGTTTTGTTTTAAGCAGAGGTTTAGGACATAGGAAAATGAAACACATCAGAGCAATATCAAAAATAAGTACTTAGTTGTTGTTTTTCTAAAGATTTTATTTATTTATTTATTTATTTATTTATTTATTTATTTATTTGACAGAATGAGAGAGCACAAGCAGAGGGAGGGGCAGAGGGAGAGAGAGAAACAGACTCCCCACTGAGCAGGGACCCCGATATTGGGACTCAATCCCAGGACCAAAAAATCAAAGACCTGAACCAAAGGCAGACGCTTAACCATCTGAGCCACCCAGGCGCCCCAGTCCTCAGTTTCAGTAAATGTATTTATTGAGTGCTAACTGATCTCCAGACAGTATTCTGTCACTGGAGACAAGCCATGGCCCCGGACCCCAGGAGCTTGAAGTGTTGTGGAGAACAGAAATTAATATTACAAATAATGTAATGCATATGTTAAAGGCTTTGATGCTACAGAAGTAAGCCCCTGAGCTCACTGGAAGCTTACCTAGAGTTTACCCCCTCGCTGACTTTGTCATACCACGATACATTCTAGGCAGAAGAAGATCAGATTCTGTAGAGGCTACAGCTCAATTTGAGTATGTTCCTTAAGGAAAGACTATAAATCTACCTTACTTTTGTTTTTGTTTTTAAGATTTATCCCTTCATTTAAGAGAGAGAACATGCGTGAGGAGGGGGAGAGGGAGAGGGAGAAGGAGACAAGCAGACTCCCCAAGCGGAGCCCAATGTGGGGTTCAGTCTCATGACCCTGAGACAGTAATGGAAGCTGAGATTAAGAGTGAGACGCTAAACTGACTGAGCCATCCAGACACCCCTGCCTTACTTTTTAAACAGAAACGTGATACTTCCAGGGTCTTGGAAGGGCCATTTGGACGATGTCATCCCCTGCATTTCTTCACCCAAGGCCACAGGTTGAGCTGGTCTCCTCCGGAGGGTCCAGCTCTTCCCAGAGGAGGAGCACTCCTCCTTATCACCACCTTGGGGCCTTGGAGCACTTCTCACTGGGAGGTAGAAGATTAACGGAATTGTGAGGTTAGAGCCCATGTCTTAGTTTTCTGAATTGGATAGACAAGATTATAATATTTTTAAAATAAACCAGAGAAGATTATATCTAAACGGGCTTCCAAATCAAGGAAGGACAACAGGAAAACAGACAACAAAGGATTGTGTTTGGGATTTACCGAAGTTCTCTGTAGTTATAGGTAAAGTTTCCAACTTTCCGATTTTAGTAACATGAGCAAAGCATACACGAACATCTTAGATGATCAAAATGGATACTTGTGTTTTTAATATGATGTATTCTTCCAACTATGTAAGTCTATGAGCCTCCATTTTCTTTTTCTTGGTTTAGCCTAAAAGTGTATTTTTAACATATTCTAACTTCTAAAAGATGTGGAACATGAAAGTACTTAGGGTTACTGCAAATTCAGCTAAAAAAGCACTTTCACATAAAGAAAATGGATGGGTAAGAAAGTTCAACATCAGTTCTGAGAGCTGGCTTGCTTGGCTTAAAAAAAAAGTCCTTATTCAAGAAAACTATGGCATCTGCAGAATCCTTACGGCTGGCTTCTCTCTGCTGTAAAATGTATTAAATTTAATTGAAACCCCCAAAGGAAAGGAGTTTGGAAAATCAAGAGAATATGCTTGTACTTCCATACTTAAAAAATATAAATCAGAATCCCAAAATAGGAATTTCTGAGTGGGGCTTTTGCACTATATGCAAAACATTTCTACCAATGAGCCATCAACCTTTAGGAGCATGGCAGTTTAGCTGTATGGTTTTATGTATTTAGTGTTTTAAAATACTTAAAAAAAAAAACACTTAGAAAGGTGCAATGCATGATTGTTTCTATGATTTTAAAAATATATATAAAAGGTGATAGAAAATATTAACCCAGTTTTTCCCCAGAGTGTTACCTTTTATGAAGGTTACATTTTGATAAGTGAACTAGCAGGAAAAAGAAATGATCAAACTATAATTTGGCTAGGCTTCTGTAGGCTTACTCTTCTTAGTAGTGCCAGGCCCAGTTCTCCATCACATTCAGGAAAGACAGTGGTAGTTGTGATTTTCTGGTGCATAGCTGTCTAGATCTTGTAATTATTTGCAGTAGTCTGATGGGGGGGGGGGGACACTGAAATCTTTATACTGACGACAAGAATGTTAGCCAAGACCCATAGTGACTAAGGGAGATGTAGTATATAGAAAAGATCACTTTTGTTCACGGGAAGAAAAAAATAAAATGTCAGAAAAACAAAAAATGAACCATCCCCCTCTCCAAAAAAAGTAATAGTGGAGACAGAGTGTTTTAGAAATCAGGAATCAACTGTGTATGTAGATAGCATGCTGCAGCCCTGGGGTCTACGAGAAGTCTCTGTTGAGAACACCCAGAGGTAATGGGAGAAAAATCCCACTGGGATAGAATGTTCTGGAAACATCTAGGCCACAAGCAAACACCTCTTTCCACTCAGTGACCTCTAAATGCGTCAGTACTTTACAGTGTGATATTCCCATGATGTCAAGAATTAAGGAAAGTGGCCAGATTCTATTCTTTTTGCACTTTCTGTATTAATATCAGGAATTATAATTTATACCTTTAGAACAGTTTTCATTTATAAAACTATTGCAAAATTCACACCCAGGGCACCTGGGTGGCTTAGTCAGTTGAGTCTCAGATTCTTGGTTCCAGCTCAAGTCATGGTCTCATCAGGGTCGTGAGATAGAGCCCCATGTGAGGCCCCACACTCAGTGAGAAGTCCACTTGAGATTCTCACTCTCTGTCTCCCTCTGCCCACCGCCCCCCCCGCCAAAGTCTCTATCTCTTTCTCTCTCTCTAAAATAAATAAATAAATCTTAGAAAAAAAAACTTCACCTCTAGACCCCAGCGCCTCTTTGTGAGAATCTCCCACGCAGTTTGTAGCTAGAAAGTGTGTTTCGAGCTCTTGGTATAATCAGGATGAGCCAGAAACTTCACAGAACGTCTAGAGCTCAAAGCTGAGTTATGTTGCCTTTTGTTGTCGCCCCCTAAGAATGCCCCATTACTACCTAATAATTCATTACATTTTAAGAAATGATGAGACATTCATGCATTTTTATGATGGAGCAAATGAATGCAGTGGAGCCCACCTTCCAAATGGTAAACATATCACCCCCCACTCCCCCACGCCCCCAACCCAGGACCCAGGACCGGAAAGAGCTACAGGATATTTGCCCTAGGGTGCTTCTCCTCTGAAGTTCACAGCACATTCCTCTTTCTGACTTGCAGGGCAAATCCTCGGAATTTTAATTTCGACAATGTGGGAAATGCTATGCTGGCGTTGTTTGAAGTGCTCTCCCTGAAAGGCTGGGTGGAAGTGAGGGATGTTATTATTCATCGTGTGGGGCCGGTAAGCAAGCGCATGGACCCCTTTGAATGCCCAACAGCTGCTTTCCTCTGCTTTGATGAATAACCATATTTTTCATTTATACAGATGCATGGGATCTATATTCATGTTTTTGTATTCCTGGGCTGCATGATTGGACTGACCCTTTTTGTTGGAGTAGTTATTGCTAATTTCAATGAAAACAAGGTAAGCATCCTTGGTCTGAATACTGCCGAGTTTATTCTGTTCTAGCCACTTGCTTGGAGCTCTCTTTTTCTCCCCGCAGCATGAAGTCGCATTCACCCGTGGTGTGACTGATGTAAATAATCTCTGTAACTATTTTATGAGCTACCTCATCGCTGCCCTTCAGGCACGTTATTGAAGAGCGCGGATCTCTTGCTAAAATTCCCCTTTTGGTAATGGCGTCATTAATTCGCTGGCAACTGAAAGGCACATCTCCTATTGTTCAAATGGAAGGAGGTGCCATGAGTTAGGAAAACACAAGGCTGAACTCAGGCACCTGCTGATTGCAGGTGATATTACTTTCACACGATGTAAATTGGATGCTTCTTTGTAACTCCAGAGGTGAACTCAGCGTTTTGATGGGGTTGGGCATGCAGTAGAAAATGTTCCATCCTAATTCACTGAATAAAAAGAAGATTTTCTAATTCAACAGAAAAACTTTATGTACTTTATGAACTCAGGAAGCATGCTGAGATCATAACAGCTCTAACGATCAGTACAAGAGCTCCCAAATGGGAAAACACCGAGCATAGTTTCCTGCCAAAAAGTGAGTTTGGGGGAGAGAGTTTGACGTGGTTCTTCTGGACAAGGCTGACATGCCCTCTGTTATGTAAGGGTCGGTCTTCTGAGTCCTAATAATGGAGGTGCACACAGATTTGAGCACTGACTCCGCACTCGGGTTTACACACGCTGCTTTCAATTCTCATGACTCTGAAATGCACAGTGGAAGAGAAAACAGCTTACAAAGGTGGCATAACTCGTCTGGGGCTTTTAAGGCGTAGAAAACCCAGGCCAGAATTCAGAAGTGGTGCTGACTCTGCAGAGTCTGAGAGTCTTTCAGTTCAAGAGGGTAAACATGGGGGCACCTCGGTGGCTCAGTTGGTTAGGCAGCTGCCTTTGGCTCAGGTCATGATGGTGGAGTCCCGGGATCGAGTCCCATATCAGACTCCCTGCTTGGTAGGGAGCCTGCTTCTCCCTCTAACCTCTCCCCTTTCATGCTCATTTTCTCTCTCTCTCAAATAAATAAGTAAAATCTTAAAAAAAAAAAAAAAAGAGGGTTAAAATGGTGACCCCCTGCAGTGAGTGAAAGCAGGATGTGCTTGCAGCCCCGTTCTGCCCCTGGGATTCGGGGCCAGGACCAACGACTGTATCATTAATGGCCCTCCAGGCCCCACGTGCCTGGTTCCAGCTACTCAGTCAATTACCGCCTTTGACATGCGCTAACAAGGACATCATTTCCTCCTGACTTTCAAAGGGTGGAATTCAAAAATCCCCACTTTGGGCCCCAACACTACTTCTGCCCACAGAAACATGGGATTTTAGAGTAAGAAAGAAGGATAGAGAGAGATCATATTGCCCAGCCCCCTATTTTACTGGAACACATTCATAAATGAGTGTCTTTAAGCCCTACTGTGTGTTCAATTTCATACCATGCAAAAAAGGAGGAAGGCAAGTCTAGACCCTTGTGCTGGAACAGACGTGGGGATTCCCCAGTGAGAGCAGAAGCCAGTCAGTCCGTTAACAGAGAGCTTGGGCTCAGCTGGCCCAGAACACCTGGTTTCTGGAGAATCAGGTTCTGATTTCAGGAGAGTCAAACCAGAGACATAAATGCAGCAACATAAGATGTTCAACCCCTAGAGACAAATGTATAATCAATCACAGCCCTTGAACTTAGAGGATTGGCTGAAATAAGCAGAGTATCAGGAGGCTGACTCCCAGCACTGGTTGTATTTCTGCTCTGAGGGAAGAAAGAAGCACCTTGGCTTGGGTAAGGGGAACATGGCCACAAGCTCAAGTGGGTGCTTAGAGAAAGAGGAAAAATAGAAGAGCTCATGTTAACAGATGTAACAAACTTGGTTATTTAATTGGACATCCAAATTTCTGAGTTAAATGAACTATTCAGAAGAGATTTTTTTTTCCTGTAAGCTTTTCTGAGGGAAGCATGTGAGCTGCTGTATAAGAGCATTTATTCCTTAACCATTCAGTCATTCGGCAGATTTCTTTGAGCATCTACTGGTGCCAGACGTGCTCTTGACCCTAGGGCCACAAGGAGCTAAACACACAAACTACACACTAAACACATCAAGATTTCTGCCCTCATTGGGCTCCCATTCTAATGATCATACCCAAAAGTATGTAAGCAGATTTCCAAATATATAGACACTGGGGAAATATAAAGATATGAGAAATAAGGCAAGCTTTGGGGGCGATGTTTTCACAACTCAGAATTACACAAAATTATATCTTCCTTAGAAGATGGAACCCTGTCTGAAAAGTTCAAAGTAGGGGTGCCTGCGTGGCTCAGTGGGTTAAAGCCTCTGACTTCGGCTCAGGTCATGATCCCAGGGTCCTGGGATCAAGCCCCACATCAGGCTCCCTGCTCAGTGGGGAGCCTGCTTCCCCCCCTCTCTCTGCCAGCCTCTCTGCCTACTTGTGCTCTCTGTCTGTCAAATAAATAAATAAAATCTAAAACAAATTAAAAATAATAAAAATAAAAACTTCAAAGTCTGTACTAGTAACATATGCATTTTTAATTTCTCCATTATAAAAATTTGATTAATAAACTTAATTTCACAATGATAAACTTTCAGAGGTTTTCAGATATTAATGATCAGATGATACCACCACGCTTATTATTTCTTTTGGATCATTTCAGAATTCAACTTTCTAAAATAATTTGTTTTGTATAATAAAGGAATAATATGAATGTGTATTGCACCCAGAGAACCAGAGTATTTGTTTGCTGTTAGTGAGAAAAATGGCTTAGCAATACTAATATCAGAAAAATTAATTTAAAACAAATATCAGGGGCTCCTGGGTGGCTCAGTCCTTAAACATCTGCCTTGGGCTCCGGTCATTATCCCAGAGTCCTGGGATCCAGCCCTGTGTCGGGCTCCCTGCTCTGCAGGAAGCCTGCTTCTCCCTCTCCTTCTGTTGCTCCCTTGCTTGTGTTCCCTTTCTCGTTGTGTCTCTGTCACATAAATAAATAAAATCTTTTTAAATAAATAAATATAAACAAAACAAATATCATCACTAGGATTAAACAGTGTAATTAAATAATTGCAAAAGAAACTAATAACTAGCAAAGTATAGAACTCCTGAACCATAAAATATATGAGCAAAAACAAACCAAGTTATTTTAAAAAGCTAGCAAGTCCAAAGTCATAGTGAAAGATAATAACATATTTCTCTAAGAAATTCATAGACAGAAAAAATTATGAGATTTGATACAATAAAAACACTTGATCTATTGGACATAAAAAGAACCTTAACCCCAATAATTTTCAATTATAAAAGTGTACCTCTACGAGTTCATAAATTAATAGTGGCCAAAAAATTGATAATGTACAGAATGCGTGATCTATAATAATAAAAAAAGATAACAAAATTCCCTCATAAGTTGAAGATGTTAAGACAACATTCTAAATAACTTATGAGTCACTGAGGAAATCAGAATAGAAAAACACAAGACATTTAGATAAATCATTTATAAAAATCATAGGTGAAAGCTCACAAGATACAGATAAATCAGTAGAGGGAATTTATGACTATATGTGTACATTCAAAAAATCAAAGATTAAATAGTAATATGTCAAATATCCAAATCAATAAATTATAAAAACAACAAAGTAAAATGGAAGAAAGTAATAAAGATAAGGAAAAAATAATAATACTGGAAACAAAGATACTATAAAAGAGTCAAAAATGACAAAAACAGATTCTCTAAAAAAATTAAATTGATAAACCTCTCTCAAAGTCGAGCATGAACAAAAAAAGTGGAAAAGGAACATAAACAAGCTACAGTGAATCAAACAGGATAGGTAATGATAGAGAGACAGAAAGTTAAACTTACAGAATAAAACTGAAAGCCCCAGGATGGATCGGTATATATAAAACAGAAGTAGCACAATAAATCCATGAAGATGAGACCATCAATAAATGACCCTGGGGTCACTGAGGGTCTAGATAGAATAAACTAAACAGAGATCTCTACCTCACAGCAAATTCAGAAAGGAATTCCAGGAGAATGAAAGACGTAGTTATGAAAAACCATTCTTCAACCATGTAGAGTTTATTTTTGACCCTGCAAGTATCCCATTTGTGGATTTCTTGACTTTCACTACAAAGTGGAATCCATAAAGAAAGAAATTTATAGATTAGATTACATTAAAATGAAGTTTCTGAGAGATAAGAGACATGATAAGCAAAAAAAAAATTTTTTTAAAGCAAGCTAAGACTAAGAGAAAATACTTGCAACTCATATAACTGACAAAAGATTAATATCTAGAATATATCAAGAATTTCTATAAAACATCTAAAAGTAAATATCCAAATACAAAAATGAGCAAAGAATATGAACAGGCAATTCACATAGGAAGATACAGGCAGGAATCACTCCCCCATTTGCACATATAAAAAATGTTTCATCTCACTGGTATTAAAACTAAATTAGATACATTTCCCACCCATCATGGCCAAATTTAAATGTCTGATCATGTCAAGTATTGGCAAGAATATTAGGACATGAACACTTGGAGATTGTTAGCAGCAAATTTTCTTGGTTACTCCTCTTTGGACAGCAACTTCACAATATCTGACAAACAAAAAGTTGCATAAATTCCTAACCCCAGCAATTCCTCTCCTAGAGATTTGCTATCAAGGAAGTCACATAGATGTTCGCCATGAGACAGTACATGTGGGCTTACTGCAACATTTTCATAATACATAAACCTAAATTCTGATATGTTTGTACAGTGGGATACTCTGAGCAGTTAAAGCAATTAGGTCTAGTTTCTAGTTGTGCTGAACTATGCAAAACATAGTGTTTAGTGAAGATAAAAACCAGCTGCATAAATAAGCACAGATTGGATACCATTTATAGAAATTTTTAAAATTCAAAACAAGTATGTTCTTATGTATTGATAGATACACAAAGAGCAAAAGTCTGAAAACATGTTGAGGAGGACACACCCTTGAAGGATAGTAATTAGTTCCAAAGAAAGAAAGGAAGAACTGGGTGGGGGGAGGGCTTTTCCCCCCCACCCAGATCTTCCTTTATAATATAATATAATGAATGTCATGCAATATATATATATACATATATATGTACATATATGTGTATATATATATATGCATACTCTAATACACACACATACACATAATAAAGACTTTTTTATCTCATTTAGCCATTAATCACAGCATTAGTTCTTCAAGATTCAAATTCTGTGACTTCATACCACTTGAAAATAGTTTTGTGATTATATATATCAAAATAATTAAAAAAAAAAAAAAGACGCAATCCCCTTAACCAGAAATAGCAGACTGACAAGTTACAATTTTGCCGCAGCGTTTCCTGCAATGAAACAAAAGGAAACTAACCACTATTGGAATGGGTATCCCTTTTTGAAAATTTGATTGTGTAGAGAACCTTCTTTAGATTTTCCCAAACCTGAATATTATCTGTGTTCAAAGATGCCAGTTGAAGGCCATCCTTTGGGGGACTCCTCTCAAGACCAAATTTGAGAATTCTGACCATGCCTACTGAGCCGTCAGGGTATTTGAAGAATATCTTTATTTCACACCCCCAAATTAGTCCTGTTGGTATCACCACCCCATTTGCGATGTCCTTGGTGTGGAGTAGACGACATAAGGCCTTTTTCTGCTTTCCTTTGTTTATTAAGGGGACAGCTCTGCTGACTGTAGATCAGAGAAGATGGGAAGATCTGAAGAGCCGACTGAAGATAGCACAGCCTCTTCATCTCCCACCTCGCCCGGGTATCAAAGATGCTCTGATTTTATTCATGTTGGGCACCAGTGTTCATGATTCCCCAGGAGTCTAAGATTTCAATTAAAATAATAATCGTGAGGCCACTAGGCGGTTGTGCATAAGTTAATACAGAAACAGGCTCCAAACTACAGATCTCTCCATAGGCTATTAAAATCAACCACCCAAAGGCTGTGCTTCAATGCTCTCAGGATAAGCCCTAATGAAAAAATGAATTTTTAAATAAAATATATTTGTGCTTGCCTTTTAAACATATGAGTGAAATGTATTAAACTGACAGAAATTGAATGATGCGGTTCTCCTTCCAATACAGACGGCGTCATGCACCGTCGTTTTAAATATTCAGAACCAGCCCTTCCTGCCAAACACCACACAATAAGATTGAACTATAGGAGGAAAAAAAAGAGTAATGAGTTTTTAAAATGAGCATTAAAGGAAATGGAAGACAAGAAAGTAAATGTAACCTAGGTCTGAAATGCCCTTGCCTCAACCTCTCTTTTGCAGATAATGATGGATTTAGAGCTAAGATGTACGACATAACCCAGCATCCGTTCTTTAAGAGGACAATTGCCCTGCTTGTCCTGGCCCAGTCGGTGCTGCTGTCCGTCAAGGTACGTTTCTTTCACACTGAAACTCTGAGAAGGACTGGCTTGTTGGGCGCATCCAAGCATATCGCAAAGGGCCATATCCGTCCATAGTTTACATTTCTTGGTGGAAAAAAATGAAAATTCACAGTCATGTTCTAATGAGAGAAAGAGGGGAGAGCCTTGATGGGTCTAGTGGCTGCAGACAAAGACCGGTGCGCTGTTTCTCTTGCAGTGGGACGTGGAGGACCCCGTGACCGTCCCTTTAGCAACCATGTCTGTTGTGTTCACCTTCATCTTCGTTCTGGAGGTACGGTCATGAGCCAGAGGGCTCAGGGGGTGGCAGTGGGCATCGCAAAGTAGAGCAGTGTCCTCCTTTGACAGCACCCACGGTCAGCTCTGTGTTCCATTGTTTTTGAAGTCTTTTTTTGGGAGAGCGTGGCACGCTCGTAGGGTATTTTCCTTCTGGGGCTGTGGTGCTTCGCTTAAACAAAGATTTCACATTCTATTCCAGATTTGTCTAACGGCAGAAATTGCTAACTGCTGTTGATTGCTGTATCTGCAGGTTGACCTGTCTGGTTATAGGAGTTCAAACATCTTTACTGAACTGCACAAACCACTGTAATTCAGGGACTCAGATCGCAATGTGGTGGACAAGGGGGCTGGCCCAGACAGGATTATTTTAATATATGGTCTGTGTCGTATCACTTTCCAGCACAATCTTCTTTGAAATACAAGCAGATTCTTATTTCACCCTGTGCTGGTTGATGTTTCCCAAAATCTATGGTCTTTTACTCAAGGAAGAAAAACGTCCTGCTATCAGAACTAGTCATAAAACAAGGAGAGAAGAACCTGGAGAATATAGATTTTTAACCTACCCAGCTTTAAAATTTAGATAGATAGATCTACTTCTTTATCTCCGTATCTGTATCTATCTATGTATGTATCTATCTCTTGGTAATAAATTCTTGTCTTTGGTTCCCACATCTTTTTTTATAAAGGGCCTCAAGTTCACACATTTAAACATTGACTGAACACTCAGCCTCTGTGTTCTGTCTTCCTTATCTTCACCCAGGTTACGATGAAGATCATAGCAATGTCACCTGCCGGCTTCTGGCAAAGCAGACGAAACCGATACGACCTGCTGGTGACATCGCTTGGCGTGGTCTGGGTGGTACTTCACTTTGCCCTCCTGGTATGTGTGTAATTCATTTTTATTTTAGTTGATAACTTGGGTTCAGGTAACCCTGTTTCCGGTCTTGTCTCAGTCCGCCTCAGCCTACCCTCAGGTGTCAGACTCACCTTCCTACAGCGACCCTTGACCGTGACTGGCCCTTGGCCAAGCTTGTGCACACAACCCCCCACACTCTTCACACAGACAAAGTATGGCCCCTCAGAGTCCTAGAGTGTGTGAATCAGAAGAACCTTAAAGATCTCTGGTTTAACTCTCATTTTCCCAAAAGAAAACACAGAGAGAGAGAGAGAGAACAGTGGAAACAGAGATTATGAGACCTGCCTAAGTTCATATACGAGCTATCAGAAGGCTCCAACCCAGTTTTCTGAGCCAAAGTGTAGCATCTATACCACTGTGTTCTACTCAGTATTTCACAGTGGAATTTTCAGGTACTTTTGCTGCCACACTTCCTACTGACATCTAGCTGCCGTCCCGCTAAAGTGTGTCATTCCCAGGGTCTATATCTGAGTTCTCACTAGTTTGCCTAAAATGCCTCCACCTTCCATGTAGTCTGAGCTCCTGCTCAAAATCCATATCCATGGGGGTGCTTGACTGAGATCTAAGACTGTGTTGTCCTATAAGAACAAAATGTGGCCACAGATAAAATTTCAAATTTTCTAGGAACCACATTAAAAAAATAAAAAAGGAAACTGATGATATGAACTTAATAAGGCATGTTAACCTACTATATCCAAAATATTATCATTTTAACGTGGCGGCAATATAAAAATCATTATTACATCATTTGTTTGGTATTAAATCTTTGCGTGTGTATTTCACATTCATAGCACATCTTCATTGAGACCCACCGCATTTCAAGTGTTCAGTAACCACATATGGCTGATGCCATACTGGACAGAGGAGCTCCAGAAGCCCCTTCTCTGGGCTCCACCATTTTCCAGCCTTGATAGGGTTATTTGTCTTCAGTGACCCTTCGTTCCCTGCTCTGAACTTGGGGATACAACTTCATAATTTATCCATTCCATATGAGTACTATAGAGATCAAGCACATGAAGTTCTTCTAACTGTAAAGAGTATACAACCCCATAACACATTATTACAAGTACCTTCTTTTTTGTTTGTCTTCTTTGACCCCAGACAAAAGTAATATTATCAGATTTCCCTGCTCTCTCCTATCCATTCTTCGATCCTCTCCGATGTTAGAATCACACCACAAACAAGCCATCACACCCAGTACCCATTTACACATTACAGAGGACATGCTTTCGTATGAAATTGCTCTGTTCAGGCAGGTAGGTATTGAGTGTCCTTCTTAAAACAACAATCACCTTCAACGTCAAGGACTGTGCCAAGCCTCCATGGGTTTTTCAGTCACCCTGATTCATTTCCCCCAATGACAGATGGTTTGCAGCAGTAAAGATGGGCAGTCACCATGCTGGGAAGGGAGAAGAAGGTAGTGAACAAAGAAAGACATCTTCTGCCCTTGTGGGTATCACAGCTTGTGGGAAGTTGGTGTTTTGTTTTATTTTAAAGTTTTAACCAGAATATTTAGTCACGATCCAAGAGGCTGGGGGGACTTTGGGACAACTGCAGGTAGGCATTCATGGGAATACTCCCAAGTCAGTAAGAGTTACAACCATAGTGAGGCAGATGGAGGAGAGACACACATTTCCTGGGATGACACAAAGCAGTGGGAGGTGGCTTCGTCAGAGAGATCCTGGAAGTGTCCCTGTGGAAGTGATGGCAGGGTTTAGTCTGTAGGACGAAGGGCATGCCAGCAGCTGTCCATATGATGGAATGCTGTGGGAGGGAAATCGTGCCTGGAGTAGAAGGAGCAAGGGGAACGTGGTGCAAGATCTGGATGGCACCTCTCAGGACCAGGCAAAGGATGAGGGTCATCCTCCCAGAAGCCATTGGGTGTCATCACTTTCAGAATGCAAAGTGGGAAGCCATCTAGAACAGATTTGGAACTAATGTGGAAAGGGGCATCAAGGTCCATGTTTTTATCTTTCCCTAGACAAATGGATTCAAAAGCTACTTGGTCTGAGCAGAAGAGTAGAACAGGCTTCCTAATTCTGGATATCCTAGAGAAAGACATCTTACACCGAAAAGACCAACTTGCCTGTTCTCCCTGAATGCTTTTGTTCTCCTCCAAGAACGTCCAGTTCTGGAAGGATGCTCATCCTCCACACTATTTTGCTGTCTATTGTGAAGGAAGATGCAGTCCTTGTTCCCATCCAAAGTTATTTTTGTGCAGACATATTCATTTCCTTCTCCTCAAAGTTATCAGTGGACCCCCTTCCCAGGGGCCCATATGGGACTGTTGTCACTTAGCTAGGCAAGGCTCCTCAAGAAAAATCATGCCTTGGCATGAGTTTAATGCCACAGTTGTTATTGCGGTTCTAGCTGATGGGATCTTTGTTTCCGAGATGAAGCTTTCTTAGTCATAAAGCACACCCAGTCTTCTCTTGCTGCTGATCACACACTTGAAGAATGAGCGGGACGTGTTTCTGGACAGGGTAGACATCTCTGAAATCAGCTTACAGGAATATGGCCAGCTGGTCTTCAGAGTCTTGAGGGACCTTCCGAGAGGGGAAAGCTGACCTCCCGCCATCTTTTCCAACACCACACGTCCCCCTTTGCCAGGATCCCTGCACTTCCGGTCTCACTTGGCTTCCTCATGTTGAGTTGTTACCCTGTTTTTCTTGCTCCTCAAAGGAGCTGGTCATGATTTTATGTAAGATAAGCTTCAAAACACAGAATTCAGCTGAGCAAAACAAGGAGTGAAGTTTCATTTAAGATTTGATTTTATAGCTAATATTTATTCATGAGTTTTGGCAGTGACCTTTTCAGCACCTTTTAAAGATATATTTCTTATAAGAATTTTCACATTTTATTAAGCTAATTACTCAGTAGACTTCACAGAAGACTTAAAATGAAAACAAGATCTTTTGCACACATTATGAGCGGCTCTTTTCGGTTTAAATTTCAGAATGCATATACCTACATGATGGGTGCCTGTGTGATTGTCTTCCGGTTTTTCTCTATCTGCGGAAAGCATGTGAGTACGTTGTAAAAGATACTATCAAAGGTTACGTATGCACAGAAAAAAGGAGCAAAGCCTAATTGACTTCAGCTGTCCTTCTGGGTCTTAAGGGTTGAAGTTAACTTGGGATGCTGGTCATCCCAAGTCCAAATGAGCCAATATCAAATTTTTAAATGAATCAGTAGTTTAGATATCTTGTGATATGTTTCCTGACATTTATGCTATTTATTTATTCTTCATATTTACTAGATGAACTCATTCATCAACTGAAGATAACATATTGGGCATGAAAGCAAAAACCAATGGTCTTAATACTTCTATTTTATTGTTTTTATTTGTAACAAAGTTACTTTACTGCAAAGAAAAATAGTCTTTAATGACGCTTCATGGTTCTATGATCCTAGATTTCTTTATATTCTTTTTCTTGTTCATGCATAAACTCGGCATCTAATTTTCATTTTTTAAAGTTGCTTCCTTTTTCATTACTGACATTATTTCATATACATTCCATAAATGCCCATATTTGGTACATTCAGTGTTTGATGCCATTTAGCATTTTGTTATTGTTTAGGCCTTTTTCTGTGAGCAACTGTTTGTAGAAGAATCCTGAGGCAACTCAGGGGGAGAGGCCAAAAATGGACAGCCATCCTCACAGAGACTTCAGCAGCAAGAGAAGCGAAAATGGAAAGCTAGGAATTTCAGGGGAAGAGTTTTTATGAATTTGGCTGAAAAGGCTGAACAGTTTGAAATACAAATTGAATTTCTCTCTAGTGGTTTTTTTTTTTTT
>NC_081571.1:74905917-74959033 GCF_022355385.1 Mustela nigripes | reverse complement strand
AGAGAGAGAGGAGGAAGCAGGCTCCCCGCTGAGCAGAGAGCCCGATGTGGGACTCAATCCCAGGACCCTGGGATCATGATCTGAGCTGAAGGCAGAGGCTTTAACCCACTGAGCCACTCAGGTGCCCCATGAGGGTCACTCTTGTGCCAAGCTGCGTACCTGTCATTCATGTCCCAGTTTTTCTCCATTCTGTGAATTAAATATTCGTTTTCTCCTCCCCGCCTGCACCTCCATGCAGGTGACGCTGAAGATGCTGCTCCTGACGGTGGTGGTCAGCATGTATAAGAGCTTCTTCATCATCGTAGGGATGTTCTTACTGCTCTTGTGTTATGCTTTTGCCGGGGTCGTTTTATTCGGCACTGTGAAATATGGAGAGAACATTAACAGGTGGGTGTTTATTTTTCTTTTTAGTCATTTATCAAGCAAACTTTTTTAGTCATGAAGTCATGACTAACAATCTGAATGGCTTTTGTCTATTAAAGACGAAAGGGAAGGGGAAGCGATCAGTTGGAAATGAAAACGAAATAAAATGGTCACATGTTAAATGACATTTTTCTAATTAAAAACAGCCCACATATTGACTTTAGAAGTCTTACTGCCATAATATTTCCATAATGGAACACGAATCCATAATTCCACACCTACCGCCACGCAGGAATAACCACTTCGAATATCCTGGTGAATTTCTATCCATCTACTGCCAAAAACCAATATATTCTTTTTTTAATTACACTTTAAGATGACTCTGGGTTTTTCTTTTTTTCTTTTTCTTTCTTTCTTTTTTTTTTTTTTTAAAAACACCACATGAGAAGTCATAATTCCCCAAATGGTTACAATGTAGGAAAAGCATTTTTCAAAGATGATCTTAAATTTTGTGGAAGCGCCACATAGTTTTTTTTTTTTTAAAGTAATTATACAACAA
This sequence comes from Mustela nigripes, assembly GCF_022355385.1. Classification (NCBI taxonomy): domain Eukaryota; kingdom Metazoa; phylum Chordata; class Mammalia; order Carnivora; family Mustelidae; genus Mustela; species Mustela nigripes. The sequence goes on along the minus strand of NC_081571.1, from coordinate 74,958,111 downwards.
ATTAAATGCCAGTGTGCCTTGTTGCAGAGATTACTTATTTGATCCACAGCAGCTTCAGTTTTTATAGCAAACTCTATGTGAAAGAAGGAATCACTTTCACTTGTCAAAGCTGGGACCCTCGGTCATTCAAGATGCCTGGCCCGAACTGGTGTCGCCCGCGGGGGTTGGGTTTTCAGACAGCTGTCCTTGAGGGCAAAAGTGAGTAACAAACACATTATGAGGGTACAGCCTTTACACATGGTAACTTAGCAGCCACATTTGCTCCACAATCTACCTGTTTTAGTGGTGACGCCTTACGACTTCGTGACAAACTATTACCCATTTCCTGGTTTTTCTTCCTTGATTAGGCATGCCAACTTTTCTTCAGCGGGAAAAGCCATCACGGTCCTCTTCCGAATTGTCACAGGCGAAGACTGGAATAAGATTATGCATGACTGTATGGTAAACGTCTCTTCACCCCCAACAGTGCCTCAGCTTAGAACCAAATGAAACCCTTTGCTATGCGACATTGGCAAGGGTCATCCTCGTTAGCATCAAGACTTTGTGTACAAAACACACAGCCTGGCCGTTGGTTCATGTGCATTGTGTTCCATTATAGTGTCTGGCCAGAGGCAGGAAGAATATCCAGGGAAGCCAGCTTGAGCTATCATAGTTCATCTGGCAAATCCACGTTCTGTGGGCATTGCCCCCCCCCCACACACACACCTTTAACATTTTTGCCGTCGAGGACAACCAGGGCAGTTCCGCTTCTTTAACTGAATTTACTCAACAGATTCTCACCAAGCGCCTGGTTTATACTGAGCCATGCGCTCGGTGCTGGGTCTCCCAGGACTCCAGGGCACATTCAAGGAGATCCCAGCCAGAGTCACACCCTCCCTTTGGTTCCTCCCTCCTCCTCGCGGTCCCTCCTGACTCCCATACAACTTGGGCTCCATCAGGCCCCACGCTGACTGCGGGGATGTGTTCCTGCAGCACTCCGTGTTGCTCCTTTGTAGCGTGTGTCCCAGCTGTAGTGAGTTACTGGCTTGATTATTTCATCTCTGTTTCCTCTCTCACAACCTCGAGAGCAACACTGTTCAAAAGAAATTTCTGCAGTGCAGATGGCAATCAGCTCTGTCCCACTCCGTAGCCCCCTGTGGGTTCTGAGCACTGGAAATGTGACCAGTGCGCGCCCGAGCAACTGAATTCTAAATTTCACCTAAGGCTATTGGATGTTCATTAATATACATTTACATTTTGATAGCCACACTCAGTCCGTGGCTCCCTAGAGCTCCAGATTATTGGCAACATGAAGGAGGGACAGAGTCTGTGTCTCGCTTAGACGTGTCTGTCTCCAGCCCTGGGTAGAAATCCAGCACACAGTAGGAGCTTAAGAACTCTGCCTGAATAAAGGGGGACAGAATTTACCGAATCAGATATAATATAAGGCAGAATAAAATAAGTTCTAAATAAAGAACAAGCAGAGTGCTGAGGGGATGTAGTGTCTCCAGCCGAAAGAAACCAGGTCTTTCAGAGGTGTTGCCTTTTTATTGGGCCACTAAGGACATGAAGGCTTTTGATAACCTGAGCCGTGCACTCTTCTGTCATGTCCCAGTAAGGTGCTCCAGGAATGAGGATTCCTGGTTTCTTCTTACACAATTTGAATGTGAGTCTGTTTCGTGTGACAAATCTTCATAAATCTTGACCCCATTCATTAGGTCAGAGAAGTTTTTTAAATGCATTTTTATTTGACTGTCTGTAGTTCCCATCACAATGATTATTTACCCTTCCGGAGGTGGCAGAAAGAAGGTGTCTTGGAAGAATCAGGTTCATTTTCATTGCGCTTCTAAAATGGCAATGAACTTGGGATTCTCCAAGACTCGAAGTGGAGAATAAATGAAATACTCTTTTTGATTTTGGGTGCAGATGATGTACTCAATGTACGTAGCTTCTGAGAGACTAACTTTGACATTAATGCTATTTTCTGTGCGGGGGAATCGTTCCCTCACAACAAGGGGCACAGAAATCTGTATTGTTCACGCTCACCCACCCCCCCTTCTCGTCCCCCTTGGCCGTGTAGGTCCAGCCTCCCTTCTGCACTCCAGACGAATTCACATACTGGGCAACAGACTGTGGAAATTATGCCGGGGCGCTTATGTATTTCTGTTCATTTTATGTCATCATTGCCTACATCATGCTAAATCTGCTTGTAGGTAAGTGAGGTTCGTTGAATGGGTTTTAATATCTTTAAGCTCAGGTACTTAGATAATTATGTACAATTTGCAAGTAATTATCCCAGATTGCTTGGGGTGGGTGTTTCACGGCATTAATTATAAATTGTTGCCTCTCGATCCAGAAGCTGAAAAGACCTTTGAAAGGCATGTAAATGACAGTTGATTGCAATTTCAAGAGTTGTCCTATTAATTATGATCATTAATTTCAAAAGAGCTCTTCTCACACGTTGAGTTGAACAAATCTCAGGGAGGGCTACCTTTATGGCCTCGAAAGATCACAGTTATGTTTTTTGAAAGATACACGGTGTTCCCCAGGTGTGAGGCCACCCAGAACCCAACCTGACCTTTAAAAACTACTCTGGAACCGTCAACTAAGAGTGAAAGCCAACTGGCATGGCTATCGCTACACACAGAATGTCTGTTTATTCTCATGACCCTCATGTTTTGGAAAGGCAGGAGCCGGATACATAGCTTAGTCCAAGTGTAAAATATGCCAACTTGGAAAACAAACTAAAAACACTTTAAAAATTTGGCTTATAATGTAGGTGATAAAATCCATTATTTATAATAGATGTTTTACTCTTTCTAAAAAATGACAGATTAGCATAATTCTCTAACTTTTCACTTTTTTTTTCTCTTTTTAGCCATCATTGTGGAGAATTTCTCCTTGTTTTATTCCACAGAGGAAGATCAGCTTCTAAGTTATAATGATCTCCGCCACTTTCAAATCATATGGAATATGGTGGATGATAAACGAGAGGTAGGAAAGGGGGCTGCTGCTTTGTGCCCAACCCAAAGAGACTCACTGAGACAGCATGAAGACCACAGACCACAGACCCTCAGCTATTTAACTGCTCTTTTTGTCACCAGTGGACATCTATTGAATTTGGAATGGCCATTGGCGAATTGTAGAAAGCCGCCATTGACCGTTCAGCAGAATATGCTGGGCGGGGAGAGGGGCAGAATGGTCCCCTTCATGTCCAACCACAGGTGTCCTTTTCTTTGGACATTCAGAAAGTCACCAAGGAAAGGAAACCAAGGAAGCTCTGAAGAAACCAGCCCTGGGCTGGGAGCAGGAGAAGGGGAGAAGTTCAAATCACCAGAGCCATGGGGTAACACCAAGGCAGAGCCAGCCACCGAGAGCAGTCTTGATTAGAATTGCAATGGGGTTGTTGAGTGGTTTCTGAAAGTTATTGGTTTTAATTATTTGGGACTTATTAGTTGAATTCTTGAATCATTAAACTTACCCAGGATTTCCTAGAATTAGCTAAAGCAGCAGCATCTTCTCCCGTTGTGCCTTCTCTTTCTCCTCCTTCATCTCAGCAAACACTCGGGTACTGGGTATATAGCAATGAGCACCATGGAAAGGCCCCCATGCTCACAGAGCTTCTGTTCTAATCATAAGTGAAACAATAATTATAATTATTATTATTATCTCAAGAAGCTATAAGTATTTCGCAAAAAGTACCAGAGTAGAGATGGGTTAGCCTTGGGGACAGGCCACTTTAGTGGGGTGGCCATGTCGGTCTGGCTGGGGAGGTGCTGTTAGACCCGACCTCTGAAAACCAAGGAAAGTTCTGCTGTGGGAAAATCTGGGGGAAGTGGGGGGCAAAACCTAATATTGCTGCAGGAAGAGTTCACAGAAGGCATGAAGACCACAGACCAGAGGAGGCTGGGGAAAGGGACATGCAGAGCTAGGCCCACACGGTAATGCCTGGCTTTCTCCTCCCCCACTGTCACCCTTTCCCTGACGCCCCCCACTTTTCCAGGCACCAGGCTCAGGGGGCTTTCTCTGAGACCGTGGCCTGCCTGTGTGGCCATCTGGCCTCGATGTCCCATCTCCCCTCGATCCCCCTGCAGCTCCAAGATGGCTGCCTGCCGGAACCTGACTTCCTTGGACACACGCGTCAATAAGAGCCCCACCGGTCACAGGTTAAGGTGTCAGTAACTGACAGGATTTGATGGGTCGCCCCTGCCCCTGCCTCTTGCCCAGGGCCTGAGTTCACAGACGCTAGATGGAGTTGCCTGTAAGGGAGCAACACGTGTTCGATTTTCAGAACCTAGAGCTGCTCTGACCTGGTTCTCTGGTACGTCATTGTTCAAATAATGGAGAAGACCTGAACAAGAGTGATCATTCACCAGAAGAACCACTTAGAATCAATGTTTGGAAGTTTGTGGCATCCAGGAGAATTGGAGGGGAGGATTGTGGACACAGGAATGTTCTGGAATGTTCTGGAATGTTCTGCTTTTCTGTGGTAACACATTACCAACCCACTCAGTGTATGTTTTAGAGAAACAAATGAGCTGGGGCTGAGTTAGTGAAATGGCCAGGAGAAGAGGAGCCTGACAAAGCAAGGGCTGAGGCTGGGAGGCAGAGGACCTGCTTTGTACCCTCCTAGGCTCCCAGTGCTGCCAGCTTCCGAGATCCCACAGAACCGGAGAAACACCAGCAGAAGATCCAAGTGCTCCCCCTCCCCACCCATCCCCTCACCCAGCCTCCATGGAGGCCAATAGCTTCCTTGCTGCCCCTCTTTTGAGGAAAATAGATGGTGTTCTGGGTGGGGTTTTTGTTTTTTCTGTGAAAACTGAATCCCAAGAGAATCATTATGGCCTGAAGATGATTTACCCAGTCACTGTGTTGCCCACCAGGGTGTGATCCCGACTTTCCGGGTCAAGTTCCTGCTGAGGCTGCTGCGGGGGAGGTTGGAGGTGGATCTGGACAAAGACAAGCTCCTATTTAAGCACATGTGCTATGAAATGGAGAGGCTGCATAACGGTGGTGATGTCACTTTCCACGACGTCCTCAGGTACGAGGGGTCTTCCCAACCGCGTGTCACAGAGCCCACCCGAGCCCAGAACCTGAAGCTGTGGCCGTTCTAGGCCTTGTGAAACACAGCCGACAAGGAGGCTCACAAGCCAAGATGGCACATTGCTGAGGGGATAAGGCGAGGCCACACGGCTCAGGCTCCAAGGGGCCTTTAAGGACCCTGTCTGAGTGAGTGTCTCACACAGGAGCGGGAAGAAGCAGGGGTCTGATGTCCCCAGAAGTGCCCCTTACTGACTAGGGAGCTCCTGACAGGGAGAGGTAGGGAGAGAGATGGGGGCCTCGGGGTACATGGCCGCCCTTTGTTTTGTGAGGAAGGAGCTGTTCCCAGAGAGTTGTGTGACTTGCTCGGTCACGAAGCTTCCATGGTCAAGCTGGGGCTAGGTGCTGATCTTCTCACTTGTGGGGCCGCTCGTGATGGTTGACCCCACTTGGATGGGCAAGAATACCATTCCAAGAATACCCAGACAGGACCAAGGGAACAAAATACCATAAACTCAGTGGTTTAAACAAGTGTATTGTCTCATAGTCCTGGAGGCTGAAGTTCGAATTCAAGGGGTCAGCAGGGCTCATTTCTTCTGAGGCTGCGAGGGGGAATCTGCTCTAGCTTCTGGGGCTTTGCTGGCCATCGTCATAGAAACCTCACCCTGATCTCTGCCTCCATCTTCATGTGCGGTTCTCCCCATATGCACATGTGTGTGTGTATGCGTGTGTGTGTGTGTGTGTGTGCACGTGCTCCCCTTTCATAAGGACACCATTCAGATTTGATTAGGGGACCATCCCTTTCCGATATGACCTCACCTTAACCCATTACATCTGCAGTGACCTATTTCTGAAAAAGATCACATTTTGAGGTACTCGGGGTTATGATTCCAACATCTATCCGCCCCCTGGCAACCACCAGTTTGCTGTCTGTATTTAAAAGTCTGTCCCTGCTTTGTTTCTTTTATTTTTTAGATTCCACAGGTAAGTGAAATTACATGGTATTTGTTTTCCTCCCTTCTGGCTTATCTCACTTAGCATTATACCCTCTAGGTCCATTCACATTGTCACAAATAGCAGGATCTCGTTCTTTTTTTATGGCTGAGAACTATCCCAGTGTACATAGACTACACCTTCTTTACCCATTCTAGCATCATCTTTTTAAAGAAAATATGGGAACTGGATTTCAACGCAGTTGGTTTCCTTTGGAATCATATGTATTTCATTTTATGCATTTAAAATGATCTTCTATGGAAAGTCCTGTAGGCTCCGCCCTCAAAGAGGTGCAGCCACAGGAAGAGTCAAGGCCCCCCTCCAACAGGAGCTGTTCTCACCCCGTTGCACGTTCAGCTGCTCAGATACACAGAAATACGCTTGTGACTGAACCTTGAAAAAAAGATCAGAACAGGAAGGGCTTGGGAGAACCTCTCGAAAGTTAATTCTCTTCCTTCCCACTACTCACTTCTTACAGGAGCAAGCTAAAGGGCAGAAACAGAGGCACAAAATACGTGTGATTAGCAAAGGATTCCGTCTCTCTCAGAAAGTTTACCAAATTGTTCCTCCTGGGGACCAGTATTATTAGGCTGAAAGTGAAGCACAGAGACACACCACTGTCATTAAGCAATTATCGTTCAGCCTCTATGGAACCCAGTGAGGCATCTGATAAAATGGACCAGGCAAAGCCCATGGGGGTGTTGGTTGCCCCTCCCGTCCCTTAGCTCAGTACATGATGAAACAGTTGGGCAGGGACGGCAGGGATGAGATTCTGGATGAAGCAGGGACAAGAGGAAGAGCACACAATGGTGGGAAGAGCCTTAGCAAAGAGGTCAGGGCACCCGTGCTGCCCGGGGAGGCCTCCTGAGCACCTCGATGCTGTGACGTGGGCTGTGGAGGTGGCGATACGCTCGCAGACGGGGCTCTGAGGAGGCACTGCCTGGACCTGTTGGGCCAAGGTCAGAATGGGGGCGAGTATTCCACCTTGACTTTGCATCCACCAGAACGAATAAGGGAGATCCAGGGGCACAAATGAGATCAATAGAGAGGGAAATGGGAGCTGGGGAGGGAGCCGGAAGCATGACCTTTGGCCAAACCTGTTAACTATCCCCCGCTGGACCTGAATGTGACAGAAGTATAGAGAGAGCACTCTTCCTTCTACGGGGAATGTTCCAGAGCTTTAATCAGCTGATAATGCAGACGAGGGCCCAGCCTGACTCTTTCCTTTTGACAAACACGTAGACGGTGCTTACTGTTGTAAGCACTTCACAAGTATTAACTCAGTCCTTTAATAAATGGGAACCATGACTACGCCCATCTTACAGAGCAGGTGACATAACTAGCCCAGGTCCCCCAGCTACCCCCAGGGCACAGGGACACTACCTTGGTTGGACTAAGTGATGTCCTCTCTGGAGTCTGAAGGAGCTACTGCTCAGGATCCCAGGGGGATCGGGATCAGACATGGACTGCTCTCCTGTCCCCCCACCAGCATGCTCTCCTACCGGTCAGTTGACATCCGGAAGAGTCTGCAGCTGGAGGAGCTGCTGGCCAGGGAGCAGCTGGAGTACACTATCGAGGAGGAGGTGGCCAAGCAGACCATCCGCATGTGGCTAAAAAAGTGCTTAAAGCGCATCAGAGCTGTGAGTGGACTGGGGATGTCTGGGTTTGTGTTTCCTCGTCTCAAAGGAGGAAGAAGAGGGAGAAAAGAAAAGAGCTCTGGTGAAGGGTTGGGGGGGCAGGGGTACTCCTGGGTGGCTCAATTTGTTAAGCATCTGCCTATGGCTCAGGTCAAGAGCTCAGGGTCCTTGGATCGAGTCCCGCATCGGGCTCTCTGCTCATCGGAGAGTCTGCTTGAGATTCTCTCTCTGCCTCTTCTCCTCCCCACCCCATGCTCTCTTTCTCTCTCTCAAACAAATAAGTAAAAACTTTCAAATAGAAGAGAAAGAAGTTTCATTAGCAACACGTGGAGATTCTCCTGTGATTAGCCTCATGGCCCTTCCACTACATCGGCCTCATCCTCTTGCGATGGCCAAAAATCATTCCTGCCTTCGCTGCAGTCCAGACCCAGCTGCACCCTCTTCAGCAGAGTCCATAAGACGTTCCCATTGAGTGACATTTTAATAATAGAACATGAATGTTTAAAAAGCAGTTTATTGAGGTGCACCTGGATGGCTCAGTCGGTTAAGCATCTGACTCTGGATTTTGGCTCAGGTCACGATCTCAGGGTCATGAGATGGAGCCACGCATGGGCTCCACGCTGGCCGTGGAGACTGTTTAAGAGTCTCCTCTCCCTCCCTCTTCCTATCGCCCTCTCCCCACATCTCTTTCCCTAAAAAAAAAAAAAAAAAAAAAAAAAAAAAAAGAGAGAGAGAGAGAAGAAAAAGAAAAAAAAGAAAGCAGTTTATTGATATTAAAATATTTGTGATCTCCATTTATCAAACTCAACTGTTCAAAATGCCCCAAATCTCTACAGGTTGAGAGGCCACTGAATGTGCAAAACTACCTATAAATTGTTTCTAAAAATTCCACCATACCATTGATATTGTTTGGTCTTTAACAAAGGCCACCTCTCCTGGGAGTTCAATGATCTGTCTGCTGCCTTCAGAATTACAAGCTTATAAAATTCTCTAACTCATAAATCAATGAACACATACTATGTTGACATACATTTTGTTTACAATAGACATTTCTACTAGATAATTACTGTTATGAATTACACTTCACAGAGGAAAAAAATCAAATTAATCACTAAATATTTATATTTAACAGATTTTTAAAATTCTGTGTCTCAGAACAACATCAGCTGCAGGAAACATATCTTTCTATTGGATGAGAAAAGGTCCCCCAAGAAACAAAACCACCCAACCTGCCCCACTACAGGCTCTAGGAGCGCACGGGGAGCTGGACCAGCACCAGACTGGGCTCCCCGGTGTGTGCCAAACAGACTGGCCTGCTTTTATCCAAGAACCAAGGCAAGAGCAAGGGTTTCACTCATCCACCCAAGGCTTCTGCCTCTAACAACCCAGAGGAAAAGGGCAGTCACTACTGGCAAAATAAGAAGGGAAAAAACAAAACACCTACATTAACTATTCAAAAATTCTATTTTACATACAACACAAGGTGTACCAAAGGACATGCTTGTTCCCATTGTTATGCAAATGAGCATGGGTTGGGCAGGCTCTGAGCCCCCTCTTCATAGCAATGTGATAGGGAAATTAGTTAAGCTTCTTTATTTGGAACCCCTAAGAGGTCTCCAAGCACACAGGTTCTTTGGAGAGGAGAGAAGAAAACATGATTTGAGTGGTGGGGGATGGGGGATGTTGGGCTGATTTCTCTGTTACCAAGAGTCTAATCATATTTCCATAGAAACAGCAACAATCTTGCAGCATCATCCACAGCCTGAGAGAGAGCCAGCAGCAGGAGCTGAGCCGCTTCCTGAATCCTCCCAGTATCGAGACCACCCAGCCCAGTGAGGACATGAACGCGAACAGTCAGGATAATAACATGCAACCGGAGGTATGGGTGTGAGGGTCCTTCCTCCAAGGACAGTAGGTGCAGTTTTAGAAATAAAAAATAAATTGGTGCTATTCACATAGCCGTTTCAAACAAGGTGACAGAATTTCCAATGGGAAGGTTTTAAGTTAAAAACAGTTGGAACGTGTTGATCCAGATTATGTTTGGTTCTTTGCAACTCGGAATCATTTGGGGTTATTTCAAAAGATTCTCATTCTGAGTTGTATGAATACTAAAAAAAAAAAAAAAAAAAAAAAAAAAAAAAAAAAAAAAAGTGAATACCCAGAACTCACTAGTTCTGCTGATTTTTATCTAAAAAATTAACATTGCATTTCTATGGGCTTAATTGGAGGCCAGTGATATTAGGTGAAGAACACGGTTTGCCTGAAACTCAGTCCTAAATGCGTTCTTCTACCAAGTCACAGGAACTTGCAGTAGAATCAGTGAAAATGGTTGTAATCAGCCACCAACCATCTTAAATAGACTCATTAAGGATTTGCCCTTCCTTAGCTGGGCACCGCTAGAGCATAGGGATTCATGAGGATTAGCCCGAGGACCTGCTTTTTGCCATTCCCAGACGCAAGGTCCGCATCCATGTGTCCATACAAATGCGCAGAGGCGCGGACGCCCTGGAGAGCCCGGCCCGGTGACCAGCAGCTGCAGGAGGTCCTGTCCTTTATGAGGGCACAGTCGCGGGCCCGCGGGAGTTGATCTCCGGAGAGAAGCCCCTGGCAGGGTCAGGCTTCGTGGTGGGTAGTGATGGGGCCGCGGTAAATACTGAAGCACGAGGCTCCGCGCCCGGCCGGGGGCTCCAAGGGGACCTCCTGTTCCGCAGCACAGGTTGGAGTTACGTGATGCTGGCTCCCCAGCAGCGGGGATCCTCTGCCTCCGACAACAGACACTCCTGCAGGGACAGTCAGCCAAGGCGGAGGTGCAGGAGGGGAAGGGGGGCAGAGGGGCTGCTACAGAGGCCTTGCCACGTGTCTGCGGACGGAGCAGGGGTAGGATGAGGACAGCCAGCCGGGCAGGGATGAGGCTGGCAAAGCGGTGACTTGCAGAGCTAACCCCAAACCAGGAGGAGATACTGAAGTGACGTGGAGACCAAGACAGCGACAGGACAGGGGAAGGGGACGGTGCACCAGAGAGAGCAAAACGTGTGCAGAGCCTCAGCCCTTTTCTCTGACATTCGTCTTAATGGGTATCAGCTTCGTTCTCCTGGGGCTGAGAACTCTCTTTCCGGAGCGCAGGACTGACCTCCAGGTTGGCAAGAATATACTTCCCGGAACCCGCAGTCCCTGCTGGTCCCCTTCCTTCCCGGTCCGTGGCTGCACAGCAGGTGCTGGGGGGGGGGGGGGGCGGGGCCGCGGGGGGGGGGGGGGAACCCGGGGGGGGGGGGGGGGGGGGCGGGGCCGTGGGGATGGAGGAATCCCGGAGGGATGCCAGGAGGAGGTGCTACCTGGAGAATGGCGGCCCCTTCTCTTCACCGCGTGCAGCGGCGACTCTTCCTTTCCCGGACTCTCTGAACCCATTTTCCTCTGCTCCCTCCCGTGCTGTTTCTCCCACTGTTTCCTGCGGTGCTTTCTAACTTTCTTACCATAAACCGAGAGTCCAGACCAGTGCAGAGGGCAGCAGGGGAGCACAGCGGTCGGAAAGGGCCCTAACTGCCTCCCTCTTGGCCGGCGCAGACCAGCAGCCAGCAGCAGCTCCTGAGCCCCACGCTGTCCGACCGAGGGGGCAGCCGGCAGGACGCCGCGGACCCCGGCAAACCCCAGCGCAAGTTCGGGCAGTGGCGCCTGCCCTCGGGTGGGTGCTCCGGGGCCTTTCTCCATTGATTCAGGCGTTGTAGACGCGTCTACACCTTGTGGGTGTGGGGTCTCGGATTTCAAATTCGGGGTGGCCTCTCAAGTTGTTTAGACTCCCCTCACTATCTTACACTATCTGACCTTTTCCTTGGCTTTTTTTTTTTTTTCCTTTGTAGATGCTGACGAACAGCCACTGACCCATATTTCTATGACATATTTCTATGTTCCCAGATTGGAACATTTAGTGATTTTTTTTTTGTTGTTATTATTACGTTTTTTGTGATTATCTCAAAGTGTGATAGGGGGCAGGTAGCATGTTTTCAAAAGATATTACAAGTTGTCCATGGACATAATTTTAAAGTCCATGCATTTAAAGGTTATGAATATAAAGAATCAAGAGTTAGAAGGCGTTCGTACTTCATGTTCTGTGGGGGGCGTGTTGAGCAGAACTGGTTAGTCGTTAACTGGTGGGGACATCGCAGCTTTTCGGGAAGGGCTTGCAGTGGTGAACAGCTCCGCGTTGCTCATAGGACTCTTGTCAATTCCACAGCACCCAAACCAATAAGCCACTCAGTGTCTTCGGTCAACTTGAGATTTGCGGGGCGCACAACTATGAAGTCTGTAGTGTGCAAAATGAACCCCATGACCGACACGGCGTCGTGTGGTTCGGAGGTTAAGAAGTGGTGGACCCGGCAGCTGACGGTGGAGAGCGACGAAAGTGGCGATGACCTTCTGGATATTTAGGCGGGGGACTCCGTGCAGAGCAGAGTCATGGGGAACCCTGCTCTGTGACATTTTTCTCCCACAGTCTAACATCCTCTAGCGAGGAGTCTGGACTTGAGATGTCATTTAATTCCACCTCGTCAAGAGATTTTTTTTTTTTTTAAGTGGACTTTTGTTCTGCCCTAAGGGGGCGTAAACCTTGGTCTGTCGCAGTTGTGTCTATGAGGGGTTGTTACTGTGTGTTCCAGAAAATTTGCGTAATGGTGGTATTTGTAATATTACCCAATACCAGATGTAGATCATTCAGGCATTTCCTATATTCTGTCTGTGTAAGCTAAGGTGTATATTAATATAAGCTCTTAAGCAGTACTCCCACACCCTGAAAGAGTGCTAAGCCCCAAGAGGCTAATATTTATGGTACGGAAGCTATAGCTTTAGCTCATGTTTATCCCACTTCTACTAGAAATACTTCCCTTGGGAAAATTTATTATTTACGATTGATCTGAAAAGGTCAGCACTGAGCTCATACTAAAATGACAGTAGTTTTACAAACTACAGATTCTCAGTTTTTAAAAGTATCTTCTTATTCTCGTGTTATTCTTAAAAATAGGCACAAACTATTGAGATCAGACCAAGTCTGTTTCTGGCCTCGGTCACTCCAATGAAACGGTTGCCTGCTTCCTAGAGAGCTGTGAGTGCAGACACCAGGCAAAGACATTTGGCCCAAGTCACCAGCTCGTTTAAAATAAACGTGTACATAGATCACTGGAAGGATGATCTTTCATAACGATGTTCAGTTTCTTTTAAAGCCATTCAAAAACTAGCAAAAAGAGTGAAACTACATGATTCAGGCTGTTAAAGAAATCTTCGGGCGTGTGACATTGTCACTGGCTTCATGGCCTAACCCAGAGTATGTCCATTTTGCCAGAAAGTCGGCAAAGACATTGTGAGTTGATCCCAACGCACCATTGCCACGTTCAAGGGCAAATGACTCTCTGCTACCAGACCCTTCAAAGGACATAATGGCAACTTTGTAAAAACCCCGCTTGGAACTCAGTTTAGGGACCCCACAACCCAGCTGTGTTTGTTTCACATACCATGTGCTCTGGGAAAATTAAAATACAAAGCGATTACAAAGTACCTGGGCCTCTTATGCTGAGACAACCAAGTAGAAGTGTGTCCGGGCCCCTAACTATGTTATTTTTGGTTAGAGATTTGCTGTTTTGATGATTTCTTTTAGTGGAGCGATGATCTCCGAGTCCTTTGACACCCCAGGTGGCTTTATGATCTCTTTTTCTCTATTTAACGTTCTTAAAATAGCCAAATCCTTTCTGTATAACAAACGTAGCATTGTGGTGCCATCTATTGTTTAAGGGTTTGTGACTCTAGGATAATGGGTAATTAAAGTCAGTGCGGCCAAAAGGATTTTATCTGGTTTTATGTTCAGTTGGAGTTTACTTTTTGTACATAAGCAAATCAAATAAATATTGCTTTTGTAAAAGAATTTACTCTGAGTTGGTGGTCATTTCTAAACCCTTTCTCAGGTGTGGAATGAGGGAAGGGGTTTTTGGGGGGAGGATCATTAGAAATCAGGCACTTTGCAAACTCTGCATTTGAATATTCTGTCTATAATTAGTTAGCAAAAGCTCTGTCCCTGATACTCATGTCAGTTCAGTTCCTAAGCCAGATTGTTCCTTTCACGTGCCCATAAGGCTGAGTAAATACCCTCCACATCCATAATAAGACGGAAAAGGGTCTTACACAGCCTGGGCATGAGTCTGTCCTCGTGCTGCATGAAAACGAGATTTTATTTTTTGACTCATCGCACTGGAGTAATCCGGCTGCGGTCCCACAGAACTGCCGAGCCTTTCCTACAACGGCTGTTAACTGGTGTTTCGCAGAACATCACTGTTGTTCATACCGCAGAGAAGCCAAGGGCCCAACAGCAATGCGTCTGGAGTCACAGCACCTTCCACTTTCAGTTAAGTGAGACAGTCCCGTGGGACCCAGCTCTGCAGTTGCCTGGTCAGTAGGGCGGACAGCAAGTGAGGAGGTAAGTGCTACCCCTCTTAGATTTTTCATCAACCTATGAACAGTCCGGTGATGCAGATGGGAAAACTTCAGCCACAACGTTCCCTGGTCCTTAGGGAGCCAGATGTTGACATTAATCCTGTCAGCGTGCCACCCACGGCCTTTAATTAAAGGACGCTGTTGGTTCCAAGCACACCAGAAAGGATAAGGGGCAGAATGGTTGACACACAGCCCCTCGTGGGAACAGACCACACATGCAGCGCACATATGGCGATTCAAGGGGACTCAAAAGTGGACAGGGATGGAGAGACTGGCCGGACCGATGTTATTCACTCTCTTTTCAGTGGTCGACTGAGAGCAGCACTCGTCTTCAGCGACTGGCCATGTGTGCCCCGTCGGAGCTGAGTAAGATAAGGGCGTGTAGAAGAAAAACCAGTTACAAAGCCTTAAGCAAAAGCATTTTCAAAGCCAGTTGAGTGAGGTTTTTGCCTGCTTCTTTTGTAGGAAGGGGCAGACTGTAGGTAGGTGGTTTTCAGTGGTTACTTGGCAGTGGTGCTCTTAGAGTCCTTCAAAATTCCTCAAATATTAACCAAGCAAAAGCCGGGCATCCTTAACTGAAGTTGCGATGCAGAGGAGAACCCCACTCTCGTGGTCTCTTTGCACCTCCTGATATTGATTGAGTTGTGTCCCCACCACCAACCCCCACCCCCCAAAAAAAGGAGAAATTGAAATCCTAACACCCAGGACCTGTGAATGTGATCTTTGCCGGGGAAGAGTCTGCAGAGGTAATGAGTTAAGGTGACGTCACACTAGAGGAGGTGGACCCATCATCCAACATGACCGGTGTCCTGAGAATAAGAGAAAGTCACACAGGGAAGAGAATACCATGTGAAGACACAACACAGAGGGAAGACTGCCGTGTGAAGACAGAGGCAGAGATCAGAGTGACGCTGACACAAGCCAAGGAACGTCTAGGGGTGCAAGAAATTGCAAAAGGCGACAAAGGATCCTCCCCTAGAGGCGTTAGGGGGCTCATGGCCCTGCCAACACCTTGATTTTGGATTTCTAGCCCCCAGAACTGGAACTGAGATGGTAAGTTTTTGTCACTGAAAGCCACCCAGTTTGCAGCATTTTGTTACAGCAGGCTTAGAAAAAGTAATATACCCCCAAACCCACTCCAGCCCCCAAAGATGGCCTGAACCAGCCCAGTGCTCCAAAGAACCTAGCTGGAAAAATGCTACTACAGGTCAAAGACCCTGAGTTTGTAGTTTGACAGATGTTTCAAGTCCTGGATTTACTGGTTACTCATTGTGCAATCCCTGATGAGTTTCATACCCTATCTT
This sequence comes from Mustela nigripes, assembly GCF_022355385.1. Lineage (NCBI taxonomy): Eukaryota > Metazoa > Chordata > Mammalia > Carnivora > Mustelidae > Mustela > Mustela nigripes. The sequence continues at coordinate 74,942,687 of NC_081571.1, read as the reverse complement.
GGCCAAGATTTAGCTTCCTGCTTTTAAAGAAAAGGCAGGAGAGGGGTCCCTGGGTGGCTCAGTTGGTTAAGCAGCTGCCGTAAGCTCAGGTCATGATCCCAGAGTTCTGGGATCGAGCCCCGCACTGGGCTCCCAGCTCATCAGAGAACCTGTTTCTTTCTCTCCCTCTGCTTGCCACTCCCCCTGCTTGTGCTCTCTCTCTCTCTCTCTGTCAAATAAATAAAAATCTTTTTTAAAAATAGTTTTAAAAACAAGGCAAGAGAGATGAATTTATTCATTTAAAAATAGAATCACTGTATGATTCCAGCATTACCATTTCTTGGTACATACCCAAAAGAAAGGAATGCAGAGTCTCAAAGAGGTATATTTTATGTCCCTGTTTATGGCAGAATTTTCACAATAATCAAGAGGGAAAGCACCCAGAAATCCATCTTTGGATGGATGGATGGATGGATGGATGGATGGATTAAAAAAAATATGTTGATGCATGCAATAGAATATTACTCAGTCTTAAAAAGGAAGGGAATTCTACTATAGGTAACAATAGGATAAACTTTGAGGACATTATGCTAAATGAAATAAGACAATCACAAAAAGACAAATAGTGTAAGAGCCCCCTTATATGAGGAATCAAGTGTAGTAAAACTCATAGAATCAGAAAGTAGAATGGTGATTGCCAGCATCTGGGAGGAGGGAAGTTTTCATGCAATGTACAGAATCGCAGTTTTGCAAGATGAGAAAGTTCTGGAGATTGTCCACATAGCAGCGTGAATATACTTGACACTATTGAAATGTACACTTAGAAATGGTTAAGGGGTGCCTGGGTGGCTCAGTTGTTCAGTGTCTGCCTTCGGCTCAGGTCATGATCGCATGGTCCTGAGCTAGAGCCCCTCATCTGTCTTTCTCTTTGGTGGGAAGCCTGCTTCTGCCTCTCCCTCTGCCCCTGCCTGTGTTCCCTCTCTCGCTGTGTCTTCTCTGTCAAATAAATAAATAAAATCTTTTTTAAAAATGGTTAGATTTGTAAGTTTTGTGTTCTATGTGTTTTATCAGAAATAAAAATTAACATAATTTTTAGTATATCCTGTCATCTGATCCCAAAAGCTAAATGACCAAACTGAAATAGCAAAACAGGGGTGCCTGGTTGGCTCAGTGGGTTAAAGCCTTGGCCTTCAGCTCAGGGCATGAGCTCAGGGTCCTGGGATTGAGCCCCACATCAGGCTCTCTGCTCAGCAGGGAGCCTGCGTCCCCCCCCACCCCCTGCCTGTCTCTCTGCCTACTTGTGATCTCTCTCTCTATCAAAATAAATAAATAAAACCTTAAAAAAAAAAAAGAAATAGCAAAACTATTTCAATGCCACTCTTATGCTTCCATATCTGCTTGCTTTCTGCATTTGAGCAGTATGCCTGGTTTAAATTTAATACTTTATATTAAATTTATATCCCCAATGCTGCATGTCACTCATTCAATTAAAAAATCTGCCTGTAGTGTGCCTAGTAAATATCTGAATCCCATTTGAACGCTTAGAGGACTGGCCTCACTGGCCCCTGAGTTAAGCTGTGGTTGGTTTGTTAGAGGCACATCTGAAGAGGTTTCTCATTCTCCCTTTGTGGGCAGTGATTCAATGTCGATGTCAATTTTAAGGCTTGGTTACAGAACCAACCAGACTACAAGAGGAATTATGTAGCTTTGTTGTGTTCCTTTCACAGATGGGTATCTACCACTCCATTTCCTCTACGATGCGGATAGTGACCCCCAAATCACACTAAGTGGAATCACTCACTTTGAGACATCACCATCCGTTATCCTGTTCCCAATGCCTGACTGCCCTGAGATGTTCAGCATTTCAGTGAGAGAAAACCCAACTGTGGGGACAGAAATGGGCTAAGGCCCGTGGGTTCTCTGCAAATAAATACATAGAAGAAGACTGCCAGGAGTAGCAGAGTAATATTTTCCAGAAAAGTCTTCTCTAGTGAAGATCACGAGGAAGAGAGTTGTACCCATAAATTAGAGCCAAGAAAGTTAGCTTTTTTGATTTGAACTATCTGCATATTCTTAGACTTTTTTTTAAATTACATTCAGTTAGTCACCATAAGTACATCAAATTTGTTGATGTAGTGTTCCATGATTCATTACTTACGTATAACACTCAGTGCTCATCACAACACAAGCCCTCCACCTGGCTACCCCATCCCCCACCCACATCCCCTCTGAAACCCTAATTCCCCCTCTTCAGTTTTCCCTCCCTTCCCCTTATGGTCTTCCATGCTATTCTTTATTTTCCACATACAGTGAAGCCATATGATAATTGTCTTTCTCTGCTTGACTTATTTGGTTTGTATAATCCCTTCCAGTGCCATCCATGCTGATGCGAATGGTGGGTATTCATCCTTTCTGATGAAGGCATAACACTCCATTGTATATATATACACCACATCTTTATCCATTCATCAGTTGAAGAGCACCTTGGTTCCTTATACAATAAAAATGGTTCCATACAATAGTATGGCTATTGTGGACATTGCTGCTATCAACATTGGGGTGCATGTGTCTCTTCTTTTCACTGTATATCTTGAGGTAGATACCTCATGTGGAGAAGGAGGAAACCTCTTACATGGTTGGTGGGAGTCTAAACCAGAACAGCCACTTTAGGCAGTATTTATTTAATTTTGGAGAGGTTAAGAGTTAATGTAGGTAGCACTCTTGGAGCAGAAGAGTAGGTTGGAAGGATTAAAATAAGGACAGAAGCTAAGGCAACAGGGAGATGGTGGGGGGGGGGGGGTGTAGTCTCTACTCTAGCCCTCCATTCCTGGAAAAAGAACATATCATGTCATGTTTGCAGGCAACTAGACTAGAATGTTAGCCAATGGGTCTGGCTAGGGAGAGCACTTCCTCTGGAATAAACAGAATGAGTGTATTAGAGTTCTCCAGAGAAATAGAGACAATAGGATATATATATGGGGGGGATAGGATATATATGGGGGGGTTATTTTAAGGAACTGGCTCATGTGACTTTGTGGGATGATGACAAGTCCAAAATCTATATGACAGGCTCGCTGACTAGAAATTCAGGCAAGATTTGTAATGTTGTAATATTAATTCCAAAATCTACAAACAAAAACTCTGGCAAGATTTCTATGTTTATGGTCTTGAGACAGAATTCCTTCTTCTGGAAACCTCAGTCTTTGTTCTTAAGGCCTTTAACTGATTGGATGAGTTTCACTTTCACTCACATTATGAAGGGTAACTGGCTTTTCTCAAAACCTAGAGATTTAGATGTTAATCACATCTTTTAAAAAAATGTCTTCATGGCAACATCTAAACTAGTGTTCGACCAAACAACTGGGGACTGTAGAATTGCCAAGTCAACACACATAAATTTAAACAACATTGTATATATGGACCACATCATCTTTATCCATTCGTCTGTTGAAGGGCAACTCGGCTCTTTCCATGGTTTGGAAATTGTGGACATTGCTGCTATGAACATTGGAGTAAATATGGCCCTCCTTTCACTACATCTGTATCTTGAGGGTAAATACCCAGTAGTGAAATTGCAAGGTCATAGGGTAGCTCTATTTTTAATTTTTTAGGAATCTTTACATTTTTTCCAAAGTGGCCGCACCAACTTGCATTCCCACCAACAGTGTAAGAGGGTTCCCCTTTCTCCACATCCTCTCCAACACTTGTTGTTTCCTGTCGTGTTGATTTTGGCCATTCTGACAGGTGGTATCTCAGTGTGGTTTTGATTTGAGTTTCCCTGATGGCCAGTGATGATGAACTTTTTTCATGTGTCTGTTAGCCATTTGTATACCTTCTTTGGAGAAGTGTCTGTTCGTGTCTTCTGCCCATTTTTTGACACGATTATCTGTTTTAGGGGTGTAGAGGGGTTGGGGGGATGCGTGAGCCTGGTGGTGGGTATTAAGGAGGGCATGTTTACATGGAGCACTGGGTGTGGTGCATAAACAATGAATCTTGGAACACTGAAAAAAATAAAATAAAGATGCAAAAAAAAATAAATAAAGACCAACAAAATTGTCATACGTAAAAAAAAATAATTTAAACATCATAATGAATATAATTTTACTACCTGTAGTCGGTTAGTACAACCTTAGATACAGTCACTCATCTGCCTACAGAATCCAACCAATTGTCTTTCTTCCCTCAGAACAAGAAGCAATGAATGTTAATTTTATTCTCTCGGCTTCTTGCATGATGAGGAAGAAGGGAAACCAGACTGAGAAAGAGAAACATTGCATGGCATTTTTTTTTTTAATATGTTTACTTGTTGTCATGGTGCTAACCCTAATTCATAGAGCTGCGTCAATAGACTTGAGAAGTATGTCGCTTCCCGCAGGTACAGCCTTGAGACCCTCTGTCTTAATTGGTCCCAGGAGCATTAGGACAGTCGCCTTGGGATAGACCAGACTCCAGACACTGTCTTCTCTTTCACAGTCTGCATTTCATGTTAGAAGCATCATGGAGGGCCTACGCAGGAAAACACTGGAACCACAACAAAACCGTCCCCTAGGGAACATCAGGCTGGCAGTAGGTCGATAGTATATTTCACCTGTCACAGGAAGCGCTGTCGGAGCGAGCTCAGTTCTCTCCTCTGGTGCCGGGGGACACTCAGCAGTGGGTTCTCCCAGGCACAGAGGAAAGAAAAGCCTCCCTCTGTTCCGTCTGAGCCCAGAGACAGGGGCACGGGAATGGGAAGGAGTCTCTACTCTCTTGACATGTTTAGTGAGACTCCTAGATTAACTGAAACTTCCCTCCGGGATTCACGGCAGGCCGTATGCTGGCCTCTTCCCCAGAACTGTCTCCTCCCCACCCATGTGCAGAGCACCACACTGCACCCCCTGCGGACGCCTGCCTCTGCCTCCATCTCGCCTCTCCTTCTTCCTGTGGCCATCACTGGCTGCAGAAAACGCTCCTTTTCTGTGTTCTACCAACTTAGCTTCAGAGCCAAACCCATGCATAATTTCCAAGTGGGTGTTCTTTTTTTTGATCCATGGACTCCTTTCTCAGGGCAATGCAAAGGGGCTTAGCTCAGGGCCAGGTCAAAAGATAATTGGGGATTCTGCGAAGCCCTAATGAGCACAGCCTGAAGGTCCAGGCTGTGTTCTCACTTCGAACAACTACCTTGTGTCGACACGTCACACCACCAGCCCTGATTGTCTTATCTGGGGGTCTCCCAGCCCAGGCAGGGGTTCCACCCCCCTTCTGCAACTGCCTCACACCCTGGCCTAACTGCTAATTAGATGCCTCATTTCTTGGCACGGGCCTGGGCCTGAACCATCTGCTTATTGATCACATCCTTCAGAATATATTGGATTTCAAGGAATCCAGCCACAAAAGCAGGTAATGTTGCAGGTGGCTCATAGTGAAGAACACCCTTGGGAGTATGGAACAAGTGGTGACCCGTAGCCACCACAGGAACCAACCAGCTACAGGAATCCTACCAGCAAAGCCCCATCGATTATCTGCCTTATAAAGTGATACAATAATAAAATTCAGAATTTCTCCATGAACTCCTTCCACTATGGTCAGCATTATGGAAAAGAAGTGTAAGAAGTGGACCAACAAGCTGCACAGATACAAGACGATTAGCCAAGAACCAGAAGGCTGGCTGCCCACTTTGCAGGGAACTCTGCCCTTGTTTCTCGAATCTGGGTCATGTACACGGATCCTCCACGAGACCATGAAGCCTTTCAGGGGAAGGATGACCCGTCCATCCCTGTGCCTCCAGCATCTCGAAATGGCATGTTGACATACATGTGGTTCTCAGCTCTGCTCTGAGCTCAACAGAATGGTGCTGCTTTGGATTGTTTTCGAACTCGCCTCCAAAGGAGGATGCCTGACATCCCTAGTATTCTTTCCCAAACAGAACAGAACCACTGGGAAGATGACTCATTTTTTCATCTCAAATTCCTGTCCGTTCCTCCTTGTCACTCACTCCTTTGTGGGACACAGGCAACTTGTTCTCGGGTAAGACAGCAGTGTCAACCCGGCAGCGTAAGTCTTCCCTGGAGCACCGGTGTCCTTGTAGAGTGCTCTCCATTTCCCGTGCAAGAGCTTTATTCCAGAGACCCCGGCAGGGCACGGTCCTGCAATGGCTCCGAGTGAGCCATGAGAAACAAGCCTGGAACCTGCAGTCAAGGCCACAGTTCAACCATCCACCCCAGCAAGCGGACCACAGCAGTGACCATGGCTGGGTGACAGGAAGCCACCTTTGATCCTTAGCCTGTACCCCATCACCTACAAAGACATAAGTGAGGAGGAACTGTACTCCAAGTGACTATTGCAGCAGAAGATCCTCCAAAGGTCAGGCAAAAAGGAATTATCTTTTCTGGGAAGGGCAAGCTGGGAATGCAAGAACCAAGAATGGGGAGCGAGATGACTAGACAGCTTGAAGAGATATTTCACATGTCCACATGTCTTTCCAAAGACATTTCCACAGGTCTTTTCTGAGATCAGCCCGTTCTCTCACTGGTCTACCACCTGATGGGGCTTAACCTTAGGACAGTCAAAGTTCAAAGGTCAAACCCAGAAAGATGAGAAGTCTGGTAAGAGTTTGACCAAGTCAAGTTAGCTGGTATTTTGTCTCAATTGGTCAAATAGCTAATCCCTTCTGGGCAAAGACAGGGAACAGAAGGGTCTGTGTCTGACCCCTTCACAGGGGAAGGATGGCTTTTTTCGGTAAGCTATTTTCCAGAACACAAGAGGGTGAGTTTTCCAGGACCACAGGGCTGGTGTCCCCCTAGCTGCTTCACCTCCGCAGGACTGCTCTTTTCTCTTCTGTAAAATGAGATTAGAATGATCTATGCCTTACTTGCCTCTCATTGAGTGTGTGAGAATCCAATGAGATATGTTGCTGAGTGTTTTTTTATAGCCAGTATAGCCCATATGAATAATGCCAGCTATTGTGATCTCTGATAATGACCATTCAGCTCCATGCTCACAATGAGTTTTAGAGCTCATCTTTGCTATCATGACATTCATAACATCTCCATCATCACAGAGGTAATGAGTTTGCTGTGTGGGAGGCCATGGTGGGATATGCTGAGGGCTTCTTGGTATACCTCACGATGGGGAGGTATGACTTCCCCTCTGAGCTCATTCCCAGTCTGCAAAGAATTAAGAAGAATTTAGAACTTCACGGAAGATGTCATCTAAAAGGCAGTGGTAAGTAAAGCAAAAACTTGTGGGAGTCTTCACCTTCTCAGAAATCAGAGCTCTTACATCACTTTCACTCAAAGGTTTCTCATGGCCCCTGTCAGAAATCCAGACCATTGGCCTTCAGAGGAAGGAGCCTGGGGACCCTACCAGCAGGTGTCACATCCTCATGGCCATGGGAGCAGTGTGAATAATGCTTCAGTCAGCAAGCTGGATAAAAATATCTGAGGAACAAAGCTTTCTCAGAAACCCAAGGAAGAAAATCATTGTCTTTGAAAGGAAGAGAAGAGAAAGGTCTATACAAAAGGGAAATATGGAATGGAGTTTGAAGACCTTTGCCTCTCAGAGCAATGGAGTCAAAAGATTGAAACCTAAAACCCTCTGGTTGGAAAGGGAAGGCTGACCCAGGAAGAGGAAGAACCAGCTGATTCCTGTATTGACTAGCTACTGGTTCATGGGCCACTGCTGGTATCTGGGCTGGTTTTGCGTTTGTCTGTTTCTTCTGACTTGTCAGAGTGGAGCTGACACAGACCTTCCCAAAATGGGACATTGAGTTTCGATTTGGAGCAAACGTAATGTCAGTTTATTAATTCTTCTCCCTGTTATAAATAAAACCCAAATAACTATGACAGTTCTTGCATTTGATTTCCTGAATGAAATGTCCACACTAGTTTTTCAGTAGGGTCTTGAGCACCAATTTCCAACCTGTAGAAGCAATTTCATCAGAAATATCCTAGAGGGAAGGTCCATTTTATGCATTTGTTTAAATGATTGTGCTGGAGGTACCTATGACCTTCCCTAAATGACCAAATCTAAAATATTAATTCTAGAATGTTAATCCATCAGTATTACATTACCGATGGAGGGGACCATGCCCTAATTATCTTTGCATGTGCTACTGGGCATTAATAGACACATTCTCAGAAAATGACATCCTTATCGCCATTTGTCACCTAGATGACGGACCCCTCTGGCCCACCTTCTACTTCTCCATCAACATCCACATTGTTCTCACAACCAATTCTCCCTCCAAAAAAATGGCTGGAAAAGACCAGATGTTCTCAAAACAACATAAAGAGCCAAAAATGACTTACTCCCCCAGCTCCTCCTCAGAGCCACCTTATTTTTCTGCCTGGGAGCCCATAGCAGTCTATGGAAATGATGGACAAATCATGTTTTCTGTCGAATATGCTAGAAATACCCTCTTAGGAAAGACTGTGTTGGAAACAACAGATTGGGTGTTGACTGTTGATACCAGCACCTATTGTTAAAAGAACCCACCTCATGAAAAATAAAGGAATAAAAGTTCCGGCTAAATGGAGATAATGAAAGAGTCCCATGTTTGTAACCTGTTCGTGTTTGTCATTCCAAGTCTCTTGAAATCAACTGGCTACAGCAACATCAGAAGTTGGCCAAGGGAATAGTGTGATTTCTCTTTGATGTGTTTGTTCACCAACCAGGAGCCCTTGGGGTTAGCCTTTCTCTTACGTTCATTGATCCTCCAAGATCTGAAGGCTTTTAACAAAATTGACCTGACTGAGGCCGAATTCTTCCCATAATTTGTCTAATGCATAGACTGCATCCCAGATGGTGACAGAGGTCCTTGCATCTATAAATGATGACAAGGAAACTGGCCCAGGATACAATTGAATCTCTAGCCTTTTTAATTTGAACAAATGATCGGCCATTCTTTAAGCATAAAATAACTTCTAAACCGGCAGTGTAAAGATAGTTTCTCACTGGATACAACTTTTGCCCCAAGAGGAGATAAAAAAAATGATTGGAGTGTATGGGGCTCAGGTGAGAGATGCTCCATAGGCCTACATCCCAGTTGGCCATGCCCAGGAGAGCTTAACATGGAGCCATCCTTCTGACCTCCAGAAGAATCCTAGCTTTTTAATTGTAGGAGCATTCTTTCAGGCTACATTGTTTTCTCTGTGTTAGAAACAAGGGAATGAACTGAAGAGAGTCTCTGGCAATAGGATGTTTCCATGATTTCCTTTTAAGCTTTTTCTGTGAGGGGGATAACTCCCTAATCACAAAGGACATATATCCAAAATCCTGTCATTTCTCAAAAACAATTGCTTGATTGACTTGCAATTTCAGTAAAAAAGGTTTTGTTTCATGAATTGGTTGTTTTCTAAATTAGGTTTGTAAATTCACTGACTATCTTCTTTAAGAACAATAAGTTTTAGGAAATGAATGGAGAGAGTATTGCCCTGCATTTGGGTAGAATTTATCTTCAATTAGCATAACAGGTGGGCCCATTTTTCTCCACAAGACTCACTGTAGCATTCAAACATTACATCCAATTGGGAAGTGCTCTGCTACTTTCTTTATTCTGTCCCAGTAAATTTGTTTCCCAATTAGATAATGAGAATGATCTAAACAAGAAAATAATGGATTGTGATGATTTAAAGGGAATAGTAGGGGATTTGGAGTCAAGAGCTTCAGTCCTTAATTTGCTATTTTTTGCCTTTAATGTCCTGAACAAATAGGCATTCTCAATCCCTGGTCTCATCATCCACAAAAAGGAACAGCAGTGCCTTATAAGGAGTTTCTTAGAAGGCCAAACTGATGAAGTTCTAGAATATAGGTGAGGTTCGGTAGGATGAGGTCAGGAGCCGATGACTAAGAAGGAATTCTTGAGACATCTTTGATGCAAAATGGTGGTTTATTAAAGCACGGGGAAAGGACCCATGGGCAGGAAGAGATGCTTCCCCGGGGGGAAGGGAGGAGTGGTCAACTAGATACTTGTAAATTGGGGAGGGGATTAGGGATGGTGTAAGTCTCTAAGGAATTTTGGAAGCAAGGTTTCTAGGACCTTGAGGGGCTAGCTACTGTCTGGGGAAAAGGTTATTCATTACCAGTAATAAAACCTTTTTTGTGAGACCCTTTAGATGTATATCAGTGGGCCTTATGCTTCGGAATGATTGTCGACACTATCTTAGAGGTTTAGAGATAAAGTTTCCAAAGGAATTGTTAAAGTAGACTTATAAGATCCTGGTTGGGGGTAGGGGGTCAGTCAGGCTAGGATTGTCCTTTGCCCTTAGCAAAGCCTTAAGGTGGGGGTAGTTGAGTCCCTAGAGGGGAGTCACTCTGCCCGTTTTAAGGGCTTGTCAGTAGGTAAGGAAATTTAATAATTTTTCTTCTGCCTCTGTTTCCCACATCAAAACCACACAATAGATGGGAATGTTCATTGATAACTATAAAGTTCTCTGCAATGTATTTGTTTCCCCCACCGAGAGACAAGTTACAAAAGAGTCTTACTGTGAGTTTGAAGGTCAGACAAACTTATATTCAAACTCTGGCTCTAAGACTTCCTTGTAAGCCATGTGTTCTGGGTAGTGTGGAAGGCAGAATTGTTTAATGGCCTCCAAATCTTCAGCCTAGCCCCCAGCACTGGAACTGTGATGAGGGATCATGCCCATGGACAAAGGGATTTGGGGGATATAGTTAAGCTTACTGATCAGTTGACTTGAGTTAGTGAAAAACGAAGATTTTCCTGTTGAACTTAATCTGATCATGGGAACTGGTTAAATTTAAGCAGGGAGTTTCTTCTAGCTGGTCACAGAAGGGGACATGAGAGAAACTGGAAGCATGAGAATAAATTGGACATGTGGCTGCTATCTTGGAAGAGGATGGGGACAACATAAAAAGGATTTCAGAGTGGTCTCAAGAAGCTAAGAATAACCCCTGGCCAAGAGTCCACAAGGGAATAGGGACCCCCGAGCTATATGAACAAGGAACCTCTGCCAACAGCTGAGATGAACCTGGAAATGGCTTCTTCCCCAGAGCCAGCCCTTCAACATCCTGCATCGGGCCTGGGAGATCCTAAGACCAGAGCCTAATGTCAGAGCCAGACTTCTGACCTACAGAACTAAGATAATAAGGGGGATCGTCTTCATCTATTAAGTCCATGTAACTTGTTAACAGTAGAAAATTAACACAGACAAGTTTAGGAGAAATTGTGGTAAGGAGTCTGTCCAGGGCCTGGGATATTGCAGGGGGAAAAAGGAACTTGTAAATGTTAAGCTTATCTCCTTCTTTAAAGCCCTACTTCTCAGACTTGAATGTGTACCCGAATCAGCGAGTAACAGGCAAACTTTGAGCTGGTAAAGCAGAGGCCTGGAGTTCTGCATTTCTAGCAAACTCCAGGCGACGCTCCTGCTGCTGCGAGTTGGGGACCCACCTGGAGAGCTTCAGAGCCTCATTCCAGGTAGTCATTCAGCCCTGACTACACGTTGGAATCTTTTGGGGGACTTCTAAAATGGTCAGAAGCTTGATCTTACTTCTAATTGCATTGGTGTCAGGTAGAACAGAGGCATCAGTTCTTCTAGAAAATCTCCTCTGCAGCCAAGGCTGGTAAGTGTGGTCTCAGACCTTCACTACTATCGTCCCTGGACCAGCAGCCTCAGCTTCATCTGGAAGTACCTCAGATATGCAAGTCCCCAGATCCCCTCCAGATTCTGAATCAGAATCTCTAGGAGTAGTGTGCAAAAATCTGTGCTTTCACTAGCTTCACAGATAATGCTAGTGCTTAAGTGTGAGAAGAATTGCCTGAGATCAATACTCTCATTCCCTCCGTGTAGAAATGAAATCTGAGAGACTGAATGATTACCTAAGACAGAGGTTGACACAACACAGCCTACAGGCTAGATGTGGCCACTACTTGTTTCCAGTTTTATTAGAACCTAGCCTCACCCAGCCGTGGGAGCATTGCCATTGTGTTGACTCAGTGGCAGAGTCCCAGAGGGCCAACTGTGCTCAGATGTCCTGCAAAGAACAAAAGATTTACTATCTGGTCCATTACAGAAAAAAATTGCTTCCCCCTACTGGAAGAATGACTTCTAGTGAAAGAAAAGGCAGCATTCCAGCTGTTTAGCAGCAGTGGCCCATGCCGACTTCAAGAGTACAGAACACATAACTGAACGGTGACCAGGAACTGCTCTGTCCCTGTGTTGGCAGGGCTCTGAGACCTGATCCTGGTCATGGGTCTGCCAATGACAACAGGTGGCTGGCCTCAGTAGCATGGGCAGCACCCTGAGGGGCACAGGCTCCAGGCCAGGTCTTTGTAGATCTCTAGCCTGCCCCTGGCTGAGAGAGACCCTGGGGCCCGGGAGCCCTTCCTAGAGGCCCCCAGCTTCCCACAGTTGGCTGATGTGAGGGTACTGTTTTCTTTTATTAAGGCTTCAGTGAAGTTAACAAAACCCAGCTTACTCTGGCATTCTTATAGTTGTCCTTGCACTCATAGAGTTGTCCGATCCAGTCACCAGCAACCCCCAGGAATCAGTCAAACAAACTGGTTTCAGTTAGAGGGTGTTGTTTTTGCCTCCACTGCTAAGTCAGGAACAACTAGAGAAAGCCAGGTGTTTTTTTTTTCCCTAAACAATCACACAGGGGGCCCTGCTTCTACCTAGCTTACCTACAGCTCCCCCAAGCTCTAATCAGGCACCCCGAAGCTTTCTTTTTATTCTCTATAAAGCTTTCCACTCCCTTGACTCCCATAGTCTGCCCAATGCCAGTGACGGTGGTGGCGCCCCCTGCCATAGGAAGTTCCGAATAAATAGCCCGCGCTTCCCACAGCCCCTGCAGCCAGAGGAACAGGAGCACATCACTGAGTCGTCACATGCCCTTTGCAGTAACCTGTGACCAGGCTGTGTCTATCATTGATGGAGGGCCACAGCCTCCCACAGGGCCTCTCTCTGCGAAACATCCTAAGGGAGGTAACAAAAAAAGATGTTTTATGGAACTTATGGATTTTGCTTTATTCAGGCATGACCTGATAGAGTTGTCTGGCTCACCTTTGATCCCAGGAGCCAAGGAGAAATGGTAGGAAGTTGTATATGAAAGAAGAATGCATTTCTGTTTTCAATAATTAGAAAATGGCTTGGAGATAGGAAAGACTGTTGTGTGTGAGCAGGTGCGTGGGTGTGTGTAAGAAATTGGGAGGGACAGAGAGAGCTGATAATTTGAATCATCATTAAAGTTGACACAGGAAATGCAGAGAAGGTGAAAAAGGAAGTATGGAATAAGAGGGAAAACCTCTGTGATTTTATTTTTGAAAATAAGATACATATCTCTTATGGGCTGAATGGTGTCCTCTACAATCCGTATGTTGAAGTCCTAACCCCCAGGACATCAGAATGTGACTGTATTCAGAGACAGGGTCTTTAAAGAAGTCATTAAGGTCAAATAAGGTCACAACAGTGGGCCCTAATTCCAACAAGGAGAGATTAGGACACAGACACGCATGGAGGAAAGATCACGTGAAGACACAGGGAGAAGAAGGCCAACCGCAAGCCAAGGCAGGACACTTCAGAGGAAGCTAACTCTGCCCACAGCCGGACCTCAGACTGCCAGCCTCCAGAACTGTGAGAAAATGACTTTCTGTTGTTTAAGCCCCAGCCTGGGGCTCCCTGTTCGGACAGCCCTTGCAAACTGACACAACACGTCATCTTAGGGTTTCTCAAATTCAGAGATGACCTTATTTGAGAGGACATTTCTTTTCTAGTTTGGGTACAGAAAAGATTGGTTTCCCTGTTGAAGGGTTGGCTGAATGGAGTCTCCAGAAAAATCTAATATTGAAAGCTTTCAATTAAGACTTCCCTCCTAGTCCATGACTCCAACCTCAGGTCTGCCATCTTCTCAGGAAGGCAGACTCTCTCCGCTGTAAAACAGGGCAGGCTGAGAAGGTCCTGGCCTCCCAGGAACCTCCTTGGGTGTGGTGGAGACCTCCCTCTCTTCATCTTAACCAGCACTTATTTCCACGGACTTCTATGATCTGAAAACCTAACTTTTTGCAACAGAATTGATTAGAAAGGCAATGTGGAAAATACAACAACCAATTACTGCAAGGACTAACCCCCCCATTTCCCCTTTTGACTTATCTCATTAAATCAGGCAGTTTATACACAGAATCTCCCAGTTTTTAAAATTAATTATAAGTGCCTGGAGGTACTGAAGCCCCGAACATTTACAAGACTGCACAGCCAGATGAAAACAGAAGGACTCTGCCTTCCCAATCAGGCAACTTAATTTCCCAATTATCTTCCTCAGGTACATTGTGAATCTAAATATAACATATTATAATCTTTGCCATTTTTCTGCAGGGCAGATGCATCAGTGCCTTGATCTCTTGTTTTCTTTCTTTCGCTCAAGAAAACAGGGTGAGTAAGGGCGATCTAGATGCTTGTCAAATAAAACATTGCTAAATTAAAAGGGAGACCTGCATGACATTACCCAGCCAGCAGCAGCATTAAGGTGAAATGGGAGGGCTTGAGCTCCCCATGCCCTGGACACTGGGAAGGAATTAATTAATGCTTCTGAATTTAGACCCTTCAGGCAGCATCTCTGAGTTGAGTGGCTATGGCTGATTTACAGGAAGCCCAGCTTGTTATTTCAAGGTGACACCAACTGACTAACAATGAGCCCCCAATAAGCATAATATTTATGGCAGCTGATGAGAGCCCACAAAGCAAGCCAGAAGCAGTCCACTTCCCTGAGACAGACCCCCACACTTTTGGAGGTAGGAGTAGGATCCCTCAACATCTGAGTCTGGCTAAATTCTAAATCTGCACTCCAACAGCTTTCTGGAAATTTCCAACTGCAAATCCTAAGGACACATTTCCTGTAACAGAATCCAGAGCTTGGATTTTCAGTTGTCCTATGTTCCAATAGCTCTTGATTACCATAATCAAGGAAACTATTTAGGGTCTGCTAAAGCCCTCCACTTGGTACTCTAGCTCCTACACTCCTCCTGGTCACCCTCTCATGTCCCCTACCCACCTTTTCATCTTTCTTGATGCTGCGTTTTGGTTTTGGATCTGTTTTTCCCAATGTGATCTGAATTTACATTCTAGTGTTTTGCCTTGTGTTATGGGCTGTATTCTGTCTCCCCCAGATTTATATGTTGAAGTCCTAACCCCCAGGACCTCAGAATGTGACCTTATTTTAGAGAGAATTAAGATTCAATGAGGTCACTGAAGTGGACCCTAATCCAACATGACATGTCCTTATAGGAAGAAAAGATTAGGACACAAACACACACAGAGGGAAGACCATGTGAAGACATATGGAGAAGACAGCCATGTAAAAGTCAAAGAAAGAGACTCAGAATGAAGCCAACCCTGCCAATGCCTTGATTTGGGGCTTGTAGTCTCCAGAACTGTGAAAAAATAAAATCCTGCTATTTAAGCTACTCAGTCTGTGGGGCTGTGTTATGGCAGCCCAAGCAGACTAACATACCTTGACACCCTTCTAAGACATAAATTTCTATTTCTTCTTCTTTTCTTCTCCTACACCAACCATGGACACCCTCTCCACAATACCCTCATCCCTTGGGACCAAGGGTGATATCCAAAATACTTAAAAAGCATTAGAACATGAGCACAGATTCCAATTATAGCATCAGGGCCACCACTATTAATAAATGGAAAGTAAATCAAGGGACCCTGGAGGACATGACAGTGGCTGGGGGGCTTCAATGGCATTGAATGGAATGTGGATGTTTAATGGGAACTCTTTACCATGAAAATATTTCAGTGTTTCCATAACCTCTACAGCCATCTCACTCAAACCAGCTGGACATTAGCCTCCTTGGTCCTTGCAACTGAGCAGCTAAAGGTACTCCAAACTCTATCTTCCACTTTAACAAGCTAGAAATCTCTACATCACCTTTGATTCTTCCCTCTCTTTTGTATTATTGGTAACTACTTCTTATTGATCCTATTTCTGAATGTTCCCATTTAATGTTCCCACTGAGCTTCACTGTATCTCACACTGGTAGGCAATGTCCTCATCCTGCTCCGGGAAGCATGGCCTTTGTCCTTCAATATCAAGCAGCAGGACAACAGACTTCCTCATAACTGCATGGGAATGATGGTTTCTAAACCTCTGGAAGCTTTGAAGCTTATACAAGTCTTTAGGTTCATACAACAAACTTCCTAATTCTCACAGCCAAAAAAAAGCAATGTAGGTATTGTGGGCATCCTACCAAACCTTATCAAGATGTAGAAGACTCTTCCAAGTGGAGATAGTTGGACCTTCCAGGACACAATAGTGACACTTTATTCCATTTGGAAGTCTTCCTCTTCTAATCTGATGTTGTCTGAGTGGGCCCTTTCCCTGGCCAAAGAGATCCTGTGGTCACAGTAGTCCCTCTGGACTCTGGGAAGCATGTTGTTCTTTTTATTTGAAGATAGAACACAACTGAAAAATCTGGGGAGAGAATGCATAATGTCCTAGAGGAAACAACAAGATATCTAAAAGGATGCAGCCAGCACTCATTTCTGTTGCAAGATGGTCCTCAGTAGTTGTTCCTCCTGGTGTTTGGTGTGTTATACCGACTTCCACAACATTTAGGTTTCCTTGGGCAAACTGACCTCCTGAGCCTCCTTTGCCCTAAGCCAATCCCAATCACCCCATGATACTGTAGCAGTTGATTCCCTGCTGGAACATGGCCACCTCCCTTGGAGACATCACCTCCTTTTACATCCTCCAGAGCAATTTTCCAGCCCTCACCTAGGATGCCCATTGCACTAATGAACAAATGCCTTACCAAGATGATATGTCACTGCTCTATGCCACTTGTCATCTGTTAGATTACTTTGCTTCTTAGCTATAATTTCTTCTTTTAGGCACCAGGATCCAGGATTTTCATCAGTTTCTTACCACCCATCCCAAGATGAAAGGAACATCAAATTCCCGCCTGCTAATGGCCAGTGGGACAGCAAGATGCAGCCCACACAGAGGCTCTGGGAAGTTGAGCTCAAGGTCAGTCCCTCTACCCTAATTTCACATGGGAGATCACTGAGGCCTCATCAGAGCTTGAGAGGTTATTTGCAAAAGCGTGACAAAGGTCAGCAGCTTTTTGTTATTGTTTCACTAATTCTCTCCTCCTGTCCCACCCCCACCCCACCGCTACTACCCCGACCACCTTGAGAAGCAAGAATTTGAATATTCCAAGATATCCATCAATAAGCCAGCTTCCTGTCATGTAGTTGCTGCCAGATGGGCAATATGAAATCCATTTGGGAAATAGCATTGGGTTTCAACTGTAGCTGGACCCTATAATGTTAGAGATGGGGCGGAGGGGTCAACTGATCTGAAGCCATAGTTTTGGTCTCAATAACGAAGAACATTAAAAAAAAAAAAAGACACAATACAACATAAATATCCCTTTCCCTTGAAATCAAAACAGAGAAACTTACAGAAGTTCTGTTTTAACTCTCTGAGTCAAATCTTCCCCGGGAGAGATATCTCTGTTATCATTCAACCACAAGATGGCAGCTTCTTGGATTTGTATCAGGATATACCTCCCCACTGGCAGTAGATTTGGTCTCTTTCCAGTGAAACTCAAAAGCAGAGTTTGTGTCTTTGCAAAGTACTTTCATGTCTTCAAAGGTTTCATTCAGGGAGAAAGCAGTAGAAAGCCCCAATTTCCTAATTTTTTTTTTCTCTTCAATTCTCAGGAATAGAGGTTCTTTACCCTGCAAACATTGTCTAAAGGCTCTGTCGGCAAAACCACATTTTGAATGTGGGGAACAAAGTCGTTTTGGTATTTTTATTCCTGAGTGATAATATTCTTACTCAAGAGCTTTTGTCCCTTCCTTCTCCTAGGAGAGAGAGAGAGAGACAGCTGCAGTTTTATTAGGCATGGACCTCAAAAAATAGATTTGTATAAATATTCCAAGAGGCTAAGGGATGCTCACTCCAGGCATAGTATTTCAGAGACAACTAAAATAATTATTTGTGAAATGTTAGCAAAAGAATTCAGGGCTTCACATGAGACCACTATAAAGAGAAGAAACAGTTGAAAACGCAATTGCAAAATTTAATACCATGGTAAACATCTGTCAGATCAGATTCTACATGAAAATAGAACTCTAGCCACACCTATAGCTGTATGTCCTGCTGAAAAGTAGGACAAATTTAAATTAAGCAAAAAGAAAGCAAAGGCACATTTGGGAAATACACAGGCACTTGTTTGTTTCATTTTTTTTTAATGAATTGGAAAGTCAACTGGGGAAAGAGTCACAGATACAAAGAGAAGTGGGATCAAGGTAAGAATTTTAAGAAGGTAAAAGGAAATTCAAACACAAAGTAGGAGTTTAAAAGAACAAAATACTTGAATATTTCATTATCAGGATAAAACTACAGGCCATGGATTATAGAGAAGACTTGCAGAACAGAGTTAATTTTTTATTTGCTTTTAGTTGGAGATCTGTTTGTGGTAGGCAGTAGAGTTTACAGTGGATGGGTGTATGAGCCAAGTCCAAGACCATTGTCATCCCCTATTTTACACTCCATGTTATTGTCTGCTCCAGCAAAGACAGCAGAAAAAACTGAATTAAATTCAGTACATGCAATTCAACAGAGACACGTCTCCTCAAATTTCTCGAGAAACAAGACCCTCCCTCCTATTTAATTCGGTCAACTCCTTTACAAGCTTATTCTTTGGTCTTTCTGTTAATTAATTGGTCTTTCTGTTAATTAATTGGTGAATCATCGTAAGATCAGTTAATTAATGCCTGAATTCCGTCCAGTGGGCATGTTTCCTGAGGTCACTGAAAAAAATCACTGGTTGGGAAGAGCTAACGTGTTTTTAATCATGTATAGCTCAGCTTAAAAATGGGACTAAAACTCCACCCCCTCACCTTGGGGCTTCCAGAGCACTCCCTCCATCACAGAGCACCACACAACCACATACCAACACCCCTGTCCTAAAGGACACCTCCTATAAACAGTCAATAAATAGTTTTCATTTTAAATTCTATGTCAGCTTCCTCTAGTCCCTTGATAAATCAAAGCCATGAAGATAGCCATCTTTAATACTTCTGAAACATGCATTTACATTTATTATCCTTAATAAAAAGTTACAAGTGATCAAATGTTTTGTTCTCCGATCTGATCCACTAGGCTGTAACTAGTTTTTAAATGCTCAGAGACAAATTGTACCCCACAAGTCACACTGTGGTGAGCAAATGAAATGCATGACCATAGTTTAACATAATATTCATATGCAAAAGGATGGATACATCTCATAGAAGCATAATTTAATAGACTGTTCAAATAATACGCTGGGGAATTTAAATGCACAGTAGTCCCCCACTTTCTTGTGGCTTCATTTACCAAAGTTTCCACTGCCCATTGTAAACTGTGGCCCAGAAGTCAAAGAACCTTTTGGTGAATCATCACAAGATTAGGAGTAGCCTAATGCTACATCATGATGCCTATGTCATTCATCTCATCACATGGGCATTTTATCATCTTTCAACATCACAAAAAAAGGGTGAGTACAGTACAATAAGATATGAGAAAGGCCACATTCACACAACTTTTATTGCGGTATATTGTTATAATTGTTCTATTTTATTAGTTATTGCTGGTAACCTCTTACTGTGCCTAATTTGTAAATTGAACTTTTCATAGATATGTACTTAAAAGAAAAAACATAGTATATATAAGGCTCAGTACTATCCATGGGTTCAGGAATCCAATGGGGATCTTGGAAGGTATCCCTTGTGATTAAAGGAGGCCACTGAACTACATAGTAGCAATTCCAAATTCAATAAAAAAGAAAAGTAGATACACTCTCTGGAACAAATCAACAAAATAGAATTTAAAGTTTTTTTCTTTATGCATTTTTATTTTTTTTTCCTTCACCTCCCATCATAGGATACAAGGAATGATGGGAAATATAGAATTAATATTACATAAATGTAGAAGATATCATATAATGTAAAAGAACATGAAGCTAGGAAGGAATGAGGCTATATATGGTTAAGAATTCTGAATACCTGTGTAAATGTCATGTTCACAGGGATACCAGGTATGATGAATTTAGAAGTCAGGTTACTTTGCAAAAAGAGGTTCTATGTGCATTTCCCAGTCACACAGAGAATAATTTTGAAGGTATGATATTCATATGCTCCAATATGGCCTTCCTTCCTGGCCAACCACCCAGTCTTTGCTATTTGTTGGATTTTATTTTAGTGTAGTTTACTTTTATTGTGATATAGTTTTCTGAGTGTCATCCTGCAAATTCTCAACTCTCATCATAAGTGTTATCAATCCACTGTTATTAGTTAAGCAGACTCTGCTAAGTAATCCGTTGGATATCCACACGGAAGAAAACATTAATTTCGACCCCCATCTCACTCCATGAGCAAAAATCAATTCCTATTGTATCATAAAAGAATATATTTATAATGTTGGAGTAGCCAGACGTTCTTAACAGACTCTAACTCTAAAGCAAAACTCTAACTCTAAAGGAAAATATTGATAAATTTGACTTTATTAATATTAGGAACTTCTGTATGTAAAAAAAAATCAACATTAAATATATGAAAAGACAAAACACAAGTGAGAGAAGATATTTGTAATACATATAAATTGACAAAAGCCTTAAATCCTGTCTATTTAAAATATTCTTACAAAGACAGATAAATAACAGAACATTACACTTAAGATTTAAATAGGCACTTCACAAAAGAAAGCATCTAAATTAGCAATAAACAGGGAAGATCCTCAGCCACATTAATCATCAGGAAAATGAAAATGAAAACTACAATTAGGTACCACTCCACACCTGTTAGAATGAGTAAAGTTTTGTAAGACTAAGAATAACAAATGTTAGCAAGACTGAAGAGCAGTTAGAACTATCATTTCAAGCTGGGGGTAGTCAATAATACAGGGGCTTTAATGCAAATGCTATAATACAAGAACTTGCATAAGCTCTTAGGTAGTACCTGCTGAAGCTTCAAGTATGCATATCCTCAACAGAAATGTATCCAAGTGCAACAAAAGATATTTTCATCCATATTAGAATGAATTTTTAAGTTGTGGTACAGTCATTCAATAGAGTAGTATACAGTAAGGAAAACATTCTGCATTTTACTATATTGATAATCTCAAAAACAAAAGTAGACATACACACAAAAATTGCATACCATAGGATTCCATTTTCATCAAGTGCAAAAACAAGCAAAATTATCTTTGGTGTTTGAAGTCCGAACAGTAGTTACCTTTGGGAAAATAATAACTAAAAGGGAGATGAAGAGACCTTCTGGTTGTTAATGTCCTACCTCTTTATATAAATTGTGGACATGCCAATGTGTTATAAAAACACATCAGACTGTGTGCTTATAGCATGGAGACTCTTCCAGATCTATACTGTACTTCAGTTAAAACATTTATTTTAAAAAAGAATGCATGGTTTCTGTATATGGCTGTCCAATTTTCCCAGCACCTTTTATTGCAGAGAATGTCTTTTTCATTGGATATTTTTTCCTGCTTTGTTGAAAATTATTTGACCACAGAGTTCAGTGTCCATATCTGGGCTCTCTATTCTGTTCCAATGGTCTATGTGTCTGTTTTTGTACCAATATAATAATGTCTTGGTGATCACAACTTTGTAATACAGCCTGAAATCAGGCAATGTGATGTCCCCAGCTTTGTTTTTCTTTAACATTTTGTCAGCGAATCAGGGTCTTTTCTGGGTCCATACAAATTTTAGGATTGTTTGTTTGAGCACTTTGAAAAATGCCGATGGTGTTTTGATCAGGACGGCATTGATAGTATAGATTGCTCTGGGCAGCATAGACTTTTTTTTTATTGTGTTATGTTAGTCACCATACATCATTAGTTTTTGATGTAGTGTTCCAAGATTCAGTGTTTGTGTATAACATCCAGTGCTCCATGCAATACATGCCTTCTTAATACCCATCACCAGGATAACCCATCCCCTCACCCCCGCTCTCCTCTAAAACCCTCAGTTTGTTTCTCAGAGTCTATAGTCTCTCATGGTTCATCCCCCCCTCCAATCTTTCCCCTTCATTTTTACGTCCCTTCTCCTAATGTCCTCCATGCTATTGCTTATATTCCACAAGTAAGTGAAACCATATGATAATTGACTTTCTCTGCTTGATGTATTTCACTCAACCTAATCTCCTCCAGTCCCATGCGATAATGTTTAATCTTCCAATCCATGAGCATGGAATGTTTTTCCATCTTTTTGTGTCTTCTTCAATTTCTTTCATGAGTGTTCCATAGTTCCTAGAGGATAGATCATTTACTTCTTTGGTTAGGTTTATTCCAAGGTATTTTATGGGTTTTGGTGCTATTGTAAATGGAATCTATTCTCTAATTTCTTTTTCTACAATTTCATTGTTAGCGTAAAAGAAAGCAACTGATTTCTGTACATTAATTTGTATCCTGTCACATTACTGAATTGCTGTATGAGTTCTAGTAATATGGGGGTGGAGTTTTTTTGGATTTTCACATAAAACATCATGTCATCTGCAAAGACAGAGAGTTTGACTTCTTTGCCAATTTGAATACATTTTATTTCTTTTTGTTTTCTGATTGCTGTTGCTAGGACTTCTAGTACTATGTTGAACAATAGTGGTGAGAGTGAGCATCCTTGTCGTGTTCCTGATATTAAGGGAAAGGCTCTCAGCTTTTCCCCATTGAGAATGATATTTGCTGTGGGTTTTTCATAGACCGATTTTATGAAATTGGGGAATGTTCCCTCTATCCCTATACTCTGAAGAGTTTTAATCAGGAACAGATGCTTTATTTTGTCAAATGCTTTTTCTGCATTAATTGAGAGGACCATGTGGTTCTCTTATTAATTTGTTTTATCACATTGATTGATGAAACTTGATGATTCTCTTACACCATACACAAAGATAAACTCAAAATATATGAAAGACCTCAACGTGAGACAGGAATCCATCAAAATCCTTGAGAAGAATATAGGCAGTAACCTCTTCGACATCAGCCACAGCAACTTCTTTCAAAACAAGTCTCCAAAGACAAAGGAAACAAAAGCAAAAATGAACTTTTGGGACTTCATCGAGATAAAAAGCTTCTGCACAGCAAATGAAATAGTCAACAAAACAAAGAGGCAACCCACGGAATGGGAGAAGATATTTGCAAATAACACTACAGCCAAGAGACTGGTATCTAAGATCTATAAAGAACATCTCAAACTCAACACCTAAAAAACAAATAATCAAGTCAAAAAATGGGTGGAAGACATGAGCAGACAATTCTCCAAAGAAGACATACAAATGGCTAACAGGCATATGAAAAGATATTGGCAATCAGGGAAATTCAAATCAAAACCACATTGAGGTGGTTTTGAGAATGGCAAGGAACAACAAATGTTGGAAAGGCTGTGGAGAAAGGGGAACCCTCTTACACTGTTGGTGAGAATGCAAGTTGGTGCAGCCACTTTGGAAAACAATGTGGAACTTCCTCAAAAAAATAAAAATAGAGCTACCTTATGACCCAGCAATTGCACTACTGAGTATTTACCCCAAAGATGCAGATGTAGTAAAAAGAAGGGCCATATGCACCCCAATGTTCATAGCAGCAATGTCTACAATAAACAAACTGTGGAAAAAACAGAGATGCCCTTCAACAGACGAATGGATAAAGAAGATGTGGTCCATATATACAATGGAATATTACTCAGCCATCAGAAACGATGAATACCCAGCTTTTGCATCAACATGGATGGGACTGGAAGAGATATATGCTGAGTGAAATACATCAAGCAGAGAAAGTCAATTATCATATGGTTTCACTTACTTGTGGAATATAAGCAATAGCATGGAGGACATTAGGAGAAGGGACATAAAAATGAAGCAGGAAGATTCGAGGGGGAGATGAACCATGAGAGACTATGGACTCTGAGAAACAAACTGAGGGTTTTAGAGGAGAGGGGGGTGAGGGAGGGGTTATCCCAGTGATGGGTACATATTGCATGGAGCACTGGGTGTTATACACAAACACTGAATCTTGGAACACTACATCAAAAACTAATGACGTAATGTATAGTGACTAACATAACATAATAAAATTTAAAGTAGTATTGGGGAAAAAAAGAATGCACAGCAGCTATGTTTCCATATTTAAAGCAAGGTAGATTCCTGCAACTGCAGACTAATGATATTTATATTCATTTCTGGGGGAAATTGAAAATAGAAATAGACATCACTTCTATATCATAGGCTGCTGCTAATTAAAGATATTTTCTGATAGATCTTGTATATGTTCCTCCAGATAGTTCCATTTTAAGCTGCATTATGAAGCTTAAAACTAGTCAGTCTTGTGAAAAAGAATTGAATTAGTTTAATTCATACAACATGATGCAATTAACTCTAAACTTCTGTACTATCTTAACTCCCCAGAAGTTAATGTTAGTAGTAATACCGACCTGAAGCATGTACAGAACAGAGTAAGTGAAGGTATAACCTGCTTTACGCCCATCAGTTCTGCTTCAGTACAAACTAAAGTCAAACATAGTTACTTTGAATATCTGCTTTATTGCCTCTAATTTCTTCTATAATTTGCAGGATAAATGTGGTTTGTCTTAGACTAGAGATTAGGGGGCCCCATAACTTAGCCCTCTCTTCCTTACAAAGAAAAAAACAGATAACTAATGGAAAATTGGAGAAAAGACTGAACTAGGCACTTAATGGAGACAGGGAGATCACAGCTAGAGTATCCAGGTCCCCCTAAGGGAGGGCATGAGGAAAACGGGCCCATTCAGCAGGAGTGGGCCCCAGGTAAGAGGTTCGGCCAGAACTAGCAAAAGAAAATGCATGTGGGAATATGGTCTATGGACTTTAGATGCAACGATAAATGTTGCTGAGAGCTTCCTTTTCTTTTTCATTTTTGATTTCCTTACGCTACCATCAAGTGATCACTGAGCATGGTGAGAAAGCTGCTGTTGAGCCAAGAGAACCAGGAGCGGGACCAGTTGGGTGTTGGGAGCTGGCAAAATGCAAGCCAGGCCTGAGGACCCTCCAAAGAGCATAGGGGGAGAGGGTGACTTCCCAATCATTTGGGACAGGAGTTTGCATTTGACTGCCACATAGTAAATGGAAGGGATTGGGAACACTGGTTTATGTATGTATACAGAGAATCTTGTCCATAGTAGGCACCCAAAGGAGATAGCTATCATCTGCTTCCTGTCTCAAGAATGTCATGAAAGCCTTCATGACAGTGTTCAGAATGGAAGGGTCTATGGGAATATACCCAAGCTCTGTTAGAAAATAGCTTGGAATAAAGACATTCTACAGTAGAGGAGAGATATTATGAAAAAAAAAGTACAATTGCTTGAAATCATGCCACCTTCGAATTGTCTCCTATTTGGACCATGCCTCCTTCTGATCTATTGTTTGCTTCAGAAGAGAACAAGAAAGCAGAATCAATTTGAATGTTTTTCCTTAATTTGCATGGAGGTAATGACATGGGAACTATAGAGAAGGAAATGTAATCAGAAGATCTCCAATTCTCAATAAACTATGTTTATGTGATCATTATAACACAAGTTCTACTTACTCATTCAACCAATGTTTGTTGAGTGTCGGCCAAGAACCAGGCATTGTCTAGGCACATGGACTAGACCAGCAAATAAGATAGAAAAAAAACAAGTGTGCCCATTGTGAGCTGCCTTCAGAATAAATGATTTTTTAAATGTAGGTGAAATACGCCCACTCCCTCCTGGAAAGGAGTTCAGGTAAATGAAGATGTGGTCCATATATACTGGACAAGATTATATCCTAACAGTTCTTTGGACTCATTCCCTCTTGTGGCTTTCCAAATGATTTTTTAAATATTTATTTTATTTTATCACCTCCTTGCTGTAAGATGAGTGCTTTCTGCCACCTTCATTTACACATCTGTGATACCTAGCTTTAAACAGCAGACATTTATGCAAAACAAAGAACTTGCCAGATTTAAATATGCAGCACGACATGGTAGAAAATACACACAGAGATTCCAGGCTCTGCCTGTTAAAAGTAATGTTTGGAACACTTTCCTAAATATTAGACCTGAGCTCCCGTAAAATGAGCGGAAGAGAAACGTCAACTCTGAGGTTGTTTTGAGAGTTCGAAAATCAATAAAAGATATGAAGGACTTTGTAAAGTAGAAAGTGCTAAACGTCTGCTTCATGTGTCTTACTCAGTGCTTCATAATTTCTCTACATTTTATTCCTTCTTCATTCTTTATAACAATTGTTGTAAAGGCGTTCCATTAAAATAAAATGGCAATTACCTCGAACTCTGATTCAGGTATGACAGGTGGCTGGCCCTATCAGTCACTTTGTGTCGCTTCAAATTCAATTTCATTCTCTTCCGGTTTCAGGTAGACCTAGTTTCTCTGATGAACTCTTCACAGTAAAAGGAAATATTTTAAGGGAATTTCCCCCTTATTCCATGCAGAATTTTTCTTGATGAGAACAGTTTATTTTTATCACATGCCACTGGTGTTGGACTTTATGATATTTTGGCATACAGTTGAGATTTAAGGAGAATTATGTCAATCACCATGAAACCACTCTGTAGAGATCTTAAATAAGAGGCTCCCTACAGTCAGAATACATGTGTAAAAAGAATAACTCATCCTTCCAACACCCTAACCATTCGTGATGTCAGCTCATTGAAGGTTTAGAAACCAAGCTTTTACTAATATTGGAATCATATAATCTTTGACTTGGCTGACAACAAGGCTTTGTCTAACATACTTACAAGAAAACAAGAGAAATGGCCTCATACATTCCCTGAAACTTCATTATGGCGCTAACCTTTCAACAAGAAATGGCATTTTAGAAATGCCACATGCATTTTAACTCTTGTTCCAGTTACTAATGGCAAAGATGACCTATCAAGAAGATGGGGGTGGAGGGAGAGCATCTTTAACCATGTGATAACCTCAGTCCTCAAGGTTAGTAATACTCTCTTTTTCGGGCAGGCCAATGTCATCTTATTTGCCAATTCATGCCAAGAAATATTGCTTTCTATCACTATCAGCAAACGGTAATCCTGGGAAATGTGACATTAGAAAGTCCTGTAAGAATGTCACTTCCAGCATTTTCCTGTCTCCCTTTTCTTAAACTTTCTCTTGTCAGGTTGATTGGTAGAATTTGCTTCTAATTATCAATTTCTGAGCCCAAATTTACATACCAGACAATAAATGATGGAGGGTTGATTTTTTTTTTTAATCCAAAATATCTCTTTGAAAACTTTTTCTTGTTTGTTTCTGGTACTCCAATTGTTACATCTGGATGGCTAACAGCCTTCATTCTACAATGAACTGCTTTGAAAAACCAAATCGTAACCACTCTCAGACACTTACTCACCCCTGAAGTTTTTCAGAATGGCTACAACCCATGAGTTATCACTCTGTCTTTAAATTACCTCTTGTTTGATCTGTAGATATGCAGACAATACATGGAAATGGGATTAAGAAATAGCTGGGACCATGAGTTTAAGAATCAGACAGCCCAGGAAATGTTTCTCGATCTAGGCACTCTTGACATTTGTGCTGGATAATTCCTTGTTTGGGGGCCGGTAGCACCCTCCTGCCCATTGGGACACCTGTGGAAATGCGGCTAAATATTCCATGGGGAGGGTCAAGGTGGGGATCGTGGCCTCCTGCCATCACTGGCCCCCTGGTTCTGCTCACTCTACCACTTACCAGCCAAATAACCTCAGAAAGGTGACCTCAGGGTGCCTCAGTCCCTCCCTCCTAATGTTGGGATTAGTAATACATTCTTGGGGCACCTGAGTGGTGCAGTCAGTTAAATTTCAGCTCAGGTCATGAACTCAGGGTCATGAGATTGAACCCCACATCGGCTCTGTGCTCAAGGCAATGTCTGCTTAAGATTCTCCTCCCTCACCCTCTTCCTCCTGCTGTGTGCTCTCTCTCTCAAGTAAATAAGTAAACCTTTAAAATAATAAAAATATTCCTTTCCTTATGTGGTGATTGTGAGGATTTAATAAAATAATACAAGTAAAGTACTTAAAACCGTGCCTGGTTCATCATAAGCATGCAGTTAAGTATGAGCTATTCTTTGGAAAGGGAATTCCAGAATATCACACAGGCTGGCTGGGCATGTCTAATGCAGTGAACTCTCAGAGCAAAGACTTCAATACAGATTTTTATATACAGAGTGCGTTACATAAAGGAACTTAAGAAATACTAAGTGAAAAAATGATATACATCGACAAAAAGCCTCCTAGCGGGTGACAAATTTTTGAGTGCTTATTAACTGTCAAGTACTATGCTAAGAGTATTACATATATTTTCCCATTTTATCCTGAAAACAAAGTGGGAGATTGATCATGTTAGTCCCATTTTACAGTAGGAGGACTCTAGGCTCCCCGCGATCAAGCAATTTGTCTAAGCTCCCCCAGATTAAAAGTGCCAGAGCCAAAACCTGAACCCAAGTTTGTCGGATGCCCAAACCTGGGCCCATATACATTATCTTATATCATTTTAAGGCAAGACAGGAGAAGGAAAAGTGGAAACCAAGACCTAAAGGGAATGAGTGACTTGTTGGAGTTCACAGCTAGTCAGAGAGCCAGAAGGCGACAGCTGAATAGCTATGACCCACACATTTGTCCTGCTACTTCATTCATGGGTTTTATTTTTGAATGTCCCAATCCTAGTAAATGTACCAGAGCTCTCTCTTTTACTATGCCACCTAAAGTCTCTCCTTTCTAGAAAGTGCCCTTGTTATGGACCACAGAATCTGGTGTTCTGTTCACATGCAGACCATGCCAACAGGGGAGACCCAATGATTTCTATGTGGCCATCCACAGAGTGAGTGCAAGGTGAACCTCTTCTCTTTCGTGTAGTTGGTGTCTCCAACGATTTCCCAAAACAGATGCTTCTGTGGAACTTGCACAACATCTAACAACAAAAACAAATTATTTCAATTCCCAACTTGCAATCCATGTCGGGAACCTGCTAAAGTTAAGGACTCAAAATAGGAAAGAGCTACCAAGTATGGCCACAAGCATTTAGGTTGCTACTTTGGTATCTTGAGCCCTAACAAGCTGTCCAAGGGAAGAAGCACACTGTTTCCACCAGCTAACGCTGTGTCTGTACTTCGAATCTCCCCACATGAACTCAGCCCTGGCGATACGCCCATGCATTGCCAATCGGGTGGGCAATAATAAAAATCAGGAGCTGAGTTCGTGAAACACTTGCTCATCAAAATTTCTGAAGCTCCTCAATGTGCCATGATAGAACATGAATTACTACTGAACATGGGGAAGTAGCATTTTGCATAATCAGGCTTCAAGAGATCTATGCTGTTATAGACAACGTGCATTTGGATATTGCCTCTGGATCACATATGAGGGGGTAAAGCAAGAACTCAGCCCTGGCACACTGTGCTGTTTGCCCTCCTAACATCGATTCTTTCTCTCCTTTCTTACTGATGGAATCCCAAACTTGATCAGATTTGCACTGTGCCCAGCTAAAATAAGGTGACACCGTTCTGCCCATAAGCTGCAGGCTTCTGGAAGG
The DNA here is from genome assembly GCF_022355385.1 of Mustela nigripes. Lineage (NCBI taxonomy): Eukaryota > Metazoa > Chordata > Mammalia > Carnivora > Mustelidae > Mustela > Mustela nigripes. Next base: position 74,913,179 of record NC_081571.1, on the reverse strand, counting down.
CTTCCAATAAGCTAATCTAGGTACCATTCCTTCTTTCTTCCCCTTCCTCTTTATTTTTGTCTAGAGCAGTCACAGTGACTGTAACAGTGGCATCATGATGGGTCCATGAAGACCAAACCATGCAGTGAGAATGTGAGTGTAGGAAGACAGAAGGAGGCTAATAGGAAGGTCAGCAGACCCAACCTGCTTCTTGTTTTGATACAACCTGTGAGAAGAATGGTTTTTACACTTTTTGAATGGATGGAAAAGCTCAAAAGAAGGATATCTCATGAAACATAAAATTATATGAAATTCCATTTTACTCTCCATAAATAAAGATTTTTAAAAGATTTTATTGATTTATTTGACAGAGAGAGAGATCACAAGTAGGCAGAGAGGCAGGCAGAGAGAGAGCAGGGGAAGCAGGCTCCCTGCTGAGCAGAGAGCTTGATGAGGGGCTTTATCCCAGGACCCTGAGATCATGACCTGAGCCAAACACAGAGGCTTAACCCACTGAGCTACACAGGTGCCCCATAAATAAAGTTTTATAGTCAACAGCCATGCCTACTTGCTTACATTATCTATGGCGGCCATTTATTTCTCTATTATTTATTTGCCTCTTGTCTATGGCTCTTTCACATTACAAGAGCAGACTGGAGTGGCAACATCAGAGTCTGTAAAACCTGCAAAGCCTAAATACTCTCTGGGCCTTTCCAAGTTTTGCCAACCCCTGTTCAGGGAACATCCTTGACCACCTAACTCCAAACTTTGTGTTGTGTGAGAAAAATAAATCCTTTGCTGATATAATCCACTATTTGTTCTTTCAAATTTTATGTCTCTTGCAGCTAAAGGCAATGTCAATGGTGCAGAGCTAAATGAGACTTGATGAACTAGAAGAACCAAGGATGGGTAATGGGTAGGTAATGAGGACAAGTGGCTGGAGGACATTCTACAAATGTCAGTGCTCTTAATCTATGTTCCTATAATCCTCCCCGCCCCCCAAGAACCTTAAATCTTTCTTTGGAATAGGCTGTGGCTATAAAACTAGAGGCAAGGGAAGAGGTAAAAACTTTGCAGAAAGATAAAATCCCTACGGGACTTTGCAACCAAGTGGACGTACAGAGTCAGGGAGAAGCAGTTGGTGAAGCAAAATTCCTCCGTGTATTAGTTATCTCTTGCTGCAGAAACAACATCTATTATCTCACGTTTCCTGTAGCTCAAGAATGCATCATAATTTAGCTGGGTCCTCTCCTTCACAGCCTTGCACCCACTAAAATCAAGGGAACTGTGGACTGGACTCATCTCAAGGCTTGCCAGGCAGGAAAAGGATGGACTGCCATGGTTATTGTCAAGATGTTTCAAAGGCAATGTTTCAAAGGCTGTTGGGCTGAGAGCCCCACCTCCTTACTGATCATTAGCCAGAGGCTGCCTTGCTATGTGGTCCTCCCCGTGGGGCAGCGGGCTTCAACAAGCATGCAAGCGAGAGGACAAGAGAGAAGTGTGAGCACGGCGAGAATCACAGTCTTCTATAACCTTATCCAGAAGCAACCTCCCAGCACCTTTACTGTGTTCTGCTCATTAGAAGTGAGTCTCTCAATGTAGCCCACTTTCCAGGGAAAGGGACTAGGCAAGGGTATGAATTCTAGGAGGTGCGGCCTGTCGGAAGCCGCTTACCACACTCATCAAAGCTAGTACTCAAAACAGTCATGGATTATTTCCACTTGGACCACCTATGCTGGTTGGTCTTGTAAAAAGCCAAGAAAGTGGCCCCTGAACCACAGTGGGATACATTTGAACGACACTCCCTATGCTCACGCCCTAACAGAGGACAGCTCCCTGATGCCGGCTCCCTGTAACACACAAACAGACCACCTCCCCCGACCCCATTCCCACCTGTAGAGTTCCTCATTTTAGCCAAACAAACAAGAAGAAAAAATTCTAACCCTGTAACGCATATCCAGATCTATTTGGAAGAGTTCTTCTCTGTGGGTAGTATGCCCCTTACCTTTGGTCTTGCAAACATCTGTTGGCTTTCCCTTGCTCTGAATACAAGCTCTCCTGAGGAGCCACCTGCCAGGAAAGGCAAACCAAGAGTCCCTGGCTCACGGTCCTCTTCCCCAGCCTTGACGGGGTCCCTGACGTTCCTCCTTAACTTTCCTCCAAAAGAGGGCTCCCTTACTTCACATTCTCGCCTCCTGGTGGGAAGCACTTTCTGAAACAAAGAAGCCCTTGCCCACCCCCAAGACTGCTCAAGTGACCACTTCTGACCAAACAGGCTTCAAGTTGGGGCTACAACTATCCTGAGGGTCTGTGAATGAAACTCTTTAAAATGTGCGATGCTGCTTTGATCTTGGCAGACAGCATCCCTCATTTGAATGCCCCCTACCTCTTCTTCAAAGCAGATACTTTGAACCAAAGAGTTAATCAAACTCCTGAAATGAGTCCCAGGGAGTTGGAAACATGGCACCGTGCCCTGCCTGCCTGTTTTGCAAATTTGAAAACGCTGGGCTTCCAAAGAACTACTACTTGAGAGTCTTTTAAACACATAGAATACTAAATGGGTTGGGGGGGTTTCTGTCATTAGCCTTGAGCAGCTGAAACAAGAACATGAGAAGGAAATATAAACTATCTTATTTTCTTCTTTGGGCCAGACGTAGTTCTGATTGAAAAGCAGAATAAACCAATAGTCTCTAAAAGAAAAATATGCGTGAAATAATACACACCTAATAGTATACCCACTTGTTAGCACAGCTTTTTATCTTCTTCCTTTTTATTTATTTATTTATTTATTTATTTATTTATAATGCAACATAACGGGAGGCCTGCCCTGCCTGGCCACCCAGGAATGGGTCACAGGAGGCAGCCACCAGGAGACCAGCTTACATGAGGATGCCACAACCCCCAGGAGAAACAGAAATAAAAAAAGATTTTAAGGACTCATGAAATTAAAACTGTTGAGATAAATTCTACCCCCACATGTTTATGAGAGAGGTATTCCAGGAGAGCAAGGGGACTTGCTCCCAGGTCGGGAGGGCATTGAATTTCCTGGCACCCATTCTCAAGGACAGATTTGCAATCATCAAGGAGGGTGGCTTTTTAATATGACAGTGGAAGAGGCCCCCCAGCTGTCCTCTGTAAGGAAGGGGCCTGTTTAAACATAAATCACTAAAATAAATAAATAAACAGGAGACTGAAAATACCAACAGGCAATGTGCAGACATATGTAAGAAACAGACTCTGACCCACACCTGTAGCAGTCTGCCTCCCAATCTACGGGACGCCAACCCCCCTTATCTGCAATAAATAGCCCAGGAAGCCAGAGTGTGAGCCCTAGTGACAATCCAAGAAGCTAACTTACATAAGAATCTACCCCAAGTGGCCAGCACTTAATTAATAACTGGCAGCTTCTATGATTCTTCATCTTATTTCCAACTTGGGACCAACAGAGAAAGCCATACATGTACCCTAACCATACACATACCCTAACACATAGGTCACCGCGGTTCTGCTTAGCCCGTCTCCAACTTCCCCAGGCCAGCAGCCTCCAGTCATGGCACCCTGGGAGCCCTCCCTTTCTCCTCTGCAGAGCTCTCCTGTCCTCTGCCTGCTTCTCAGTCTCTGCCAAAGCCAACTGACAGTCACTGCCTCTCTGGCTACCACAGACCCAGAATAAAGAGCCCGTTTTTCTCATGGCATGGATCTTTGTTTAATTCCACAAAAACACCCTGAAAGGACTAAGGTATGTCTGGGGAGTCTCATACAAAGCTCTCTGGCGAAAGAGCAAGAGAACCTCATGGGTGAAAAGTGCCATCACTCTCGCTATGACTGTCACGTCTGCGGCCCCATCTGCATCCTCAGGCCTGAGGCAGCCCCAGAAGGGAACCCAAATCCATTCAGCTCCAAGAGTTCAAGTCCTGGTTCTTCAGCTCAGTGAAGTCTCAAACCCCCTCAAATGGGTCCCTCTGGGAACCATTCTTTCTGAGTTCCAAACATGAAGTTACAGAGTGTGTGCACTTGTTTCTGTCACCTTTGTTTCCGCGTGTCCCATAGTATCATATCTGTCCTGGAACCGCTGTCCCTACTCAACATCTTCAAGAGAGCTTTACCACCTCAGGCCTTCTGATTGCTAATATTAACCGCCCTTTAGAAAATTCTTGTCTCACGGGGATTTGGAATATATTAACACTTGCAGAAGCACAGACCTTCACTTGTTTTAACAAAGGTGAATCTAAAATTACTCTCGTGGTGAGCTGAAATATTGTCAATATGCATTAAATTGAGACATATGCTGGTTTGGAGTTTTAGCTAAAGAAAAACTAAGGATGTAACAGATAAAAGCCTGAGTCTCAGTGGCTTCAGGGGAAAGATGTTTATTTTTCTCAAAAAAGTTTACTCCAAACCAGTGGACAGATGGCCTCAGAGCAGCGATTCAAGGACCCAGGCTCCCTCTATCACATGGCTCCATCATCTTCAACCCCAGGTTCTTCTAGGAACCATGTTTATATCAAGCCAGAAAGACCTTGGAGCCAGGCCTAGAGGTATGAACATGAGTTCTAGAACATTCCATCAGACAGATCTTGATCTGGAGGGGCCCGGGGGGCGGGTAGGGTTAGAAAATGTGATCTAATTCTAGACTCAGAGGAAAGAGAAATAAGGAGCTAACCAGTTTCTGCTACATTTATTTGGGGGGAAAAAAAAAAACAACAACAACACTTTGCTGTGAAGACCTTGCTAATAGCCAAATACCTGGCTTGGTGTCCAGAAAATGTGCACAGACTAAGCTCTATATTGGATTCTTCATACATCAAAGGATACAGTAAAACTCTTGAGAGCTCAGCCTTCTCAGACATGAAGGACAGCTAACAATCCCTACAACAACAACAGAAAGTCCTGCCAATTCTCTCTGCCTTTTTAAAGGAGCTCTGAGCTTTAATTTTATTGCTTCCAGAAGCATTACGGCTTTCATGAGCCAGTGAACTAGTTAATTGGCTGCAGTAATAACTGGGTCTTAAAAGGTGGCACTTAACCAAACAAATATTAAGAAACTGTGACTCTAGAGTATAAGCTCTCAACGATGAAGGGTGTGTCATGGGCTGACATGACACCCTATGTGACAGTTAAGGACAAGAGAAGAAATGACATTTTATAAAAGGAAAAACTGTAGGAATCTTAGATTTGTCTCATATTCACCCATTAAAACCCTAGGTTCCTATATAGCTGATCTTTTGGCTACAATTAAAATACAAAAAGTAAAAATAAATAAATAAATAAAGATTGCTTTGCTTGACTTTCTGTGTTTGCCCTTTTTATGTAAGGACAGCCCAAGCAAAGCTGACGGGAAAAGTAATCAAGATTTCTGTTCTAACGCAGGCCTTGATTTATTTTGACTTTCATGCAGAATCCAGCAAAATGATCCACACCTTTCTCTAGAACTGAAATGTCAGGTCGGAAAGAAGGTGGCATCCCGTGCACAGACGGCCACAGTCTGCCTCCCCGGTTCACAAGGATGCCCTTCCGTCAGATTGCACGTGCCACACTGCAAGGCCATTTCTACGGGAATAAAAGTCCAGAGCCTTACCACATCCAGATTTTCCCTGGAGCTCACCAAAACGTAAGGTCTGCTTTCAGGGCACTCAGAGGAAAACCAGTCATTAAAGAGAAATAATGTGACGATTTTTTTTAAATGAGAAAATGAACATGATAGATCAACATGGCTCAGACATACCCGTCTGTTTTCCATTGTGTTGGCTGCACACACCAGCTCTCAGTTTGCTGCTTGTTGTGTTTTCTAATACGGCTCCCCTTGCCCCTGCCAATAACCCCCACGCACGCTATCCCCAGGTAGTCTTGCTCCGCTGCCTTCCCAATCCCAGGCCACAGATGTTCTAGTTGAATGTCAAAGTTATCAGGGCAGATATTTCCACTATCTAAAGAGCATATATGCATACGTTGTCTTTTTTCCTACATTTCTCTCCTATTACCTGCAATCTTGTGTTGTCAGTGCCTCATCTACCCTCCATTAACACTGGTAAATTGTAGTTGATTATAATTCAGTTCCTTTTCTAGTGGGTTAAGTGCCATAAAATGAGCAGAAAAGTAGCAAACATGGCATCGACAGCCTATAATGGCTTATTTTTACCTCTGATGTTTTGTCGGATGATTCTGCCTAAAATTCTCCAATTTGGGGTAATGATGCAGATACTGTGTAATATGAGAAATTGGGGTAGAAGCAGCAAATGATGATGATGGTGACAGAAGGGTTTTATGTGGATAAAAACCTAGCTCTTAGTGAAAGGCTAGTCAGGACTAAGAACCCAAGTACTAGAATGAGTCTCTTTTTAATGGCTCCATAAGTCAAAAAATATATATTTTCAAGTTTATTTTTTAAAAAGCAAAAGAACATATCTAGTGGTATATTTAGAAATGAAGGGCCTGGGGCGCCTGGGTGGCTCAGTGGGTTAAAGCCTCTGCCTTCGGCTCAGGTCATGATCCCAGGGTCCTGGGATGGAGCCCCGTGTTGGGCTCTTTGCTCCGCGGGAGCCTGCTTCTTCCCCTTCTCTCTCTGCCTGCCTCTCTGCCTACTTGTGATCTCTCTCTCTCTGTGTCAAATAAATAAAATCTTTAAAAAAAAAAAGAAAGAAAGAAACGAAGGGCCTGGGTCCTTAGAATATTGGACAAAATGTCATTGGCCTCTTGGGGGCTGATTAGATCTCCAGATGTGAATCCAACCATGAGGACAATTGCTGTGGAACATGACAGACTTCTCTCTTTAAAAAATAAAAATGTTTAGCCCGTTTCCGTTTCTTATAGAGACATTATACCACAATAAAATGCTCACCTGGAATGAGGGTGAAAGAGTTGAAATTTAGGAAGGACCAGAAATCTCTCCCAGGGCCACAGAAGGCTTGGCCTGCCAACTCTTCCATTTCCTGCAGGGACTGAACACATTCTCCAACCCCTAGTCCCCTGGACCCTCTCTCCTGTGAAACTCCAGCTGACCCCTGCCAAACAACAACCTTGGCGACCGTGCAGAGTTATTTTGTAAAGCTCCTTCCTAACACCATTCCGGCTCACCTTTTATTTATTTTTTTTTATAAATTTTTTATTTTTATAAACATATATTTTTATCCCCAGGGGTACAGGTCTGTGAATCACCAGGTTTACACACTTCACAGCACTCACCAAAGCACATACCCTCCCCAATGTCCATAATACCACCCCCTTCTCCCTAACCCCCTCCCCCCAGCAACCCTCAGTTTGTTTTGTGAGATTAAGAGTCACTA